>NC_089800.1:84395858-84723358 GCF_029633855.1 Hoplias malabaricus
AGACACAAGCCAGTGTGAGTTTAGGATGGAAGGAGTTTGGTTTTGTTTGAGCTGGAGCAGTGTGTGTGTGAGTGCGTGTGGATGATTCATGGTATCAGGACTCTTTTGGACTTGTCTGTGTTCACGCTCATCTGTGGGACGTCCTGCCAGAGCTAATGTGGGTCTGAGAAGGTTTTAGAAACCCGCTGCTGGATAATCATGATGTGTGTGTGTGTGTATATATAAACGGTAATAGTTATATCTAGATATATCAGTGGTTTCAGCTCTGAATTCTACTGTATAACCGATAAAATAATAATCAAGTGGTTTCAGCTCTGAATTCTACTGTATAACCGATAAAATCATCAATAATCTAGTGGTTTCAGCTCTGAATTCTACTATATAACCGATAAAATAATCAAAACAATCTATAAAAAATCAGATAAAAATCTGATTTCTCATAATTATTACTTAAGAAAACCAAGTATTCAGTGGTTTGAAATGGAAATATTAACACATTAACAATTAATAAAAGACTGGGCACTGTTGTTTTCATTGTTGAACCCATGCATATTTCCATGTTTCTATTGTCATTGTTTGAAGACAGAACTCTACTCCTGGTGTGCAGCACCTTGAAGTCAGCTAACTTTGGCTTTAGTTTCTGGGCGTGTTCTGATGGCAAGTGAAACCCTGGAGTTGGTCAACAAACAGTGGGTGTGAAGTGTTTCTGGGAGTTGTTGAATGAAGTCCTAGGAGAGAGGGAGGGGCCTGCTTTGTGTCCAGAGTGAGAGAGGGTGAGGGAGCGAGAGAGAAAGCGATGGAGGCAGGGGCCCAGCGTGTGTCTGGACTACAAATCTACAGGAAAAAAAACAACAACAACATCTCAGCATCACTACACATTTCTACAATTCCTGCAGCATCTCCAAGTGTAGCCATGAGGACAGCTGCTTCTTTCTGTTTCTTCTGATGTGGAAAATGGATGAGTGCCTATCGCACTTTTCAGGATGTTTTTTTCCCCTGTTTCTGACCTTTCAGATTCTCTGTGGCCTTGAAGCTTTTCCCGGTTCTGAGGGAATACTGGTAACTTTTGATGAATACGCAACAGGACGCTTTAAACTTGAATGGCAAGAGGATGTCATATACATAATGTATAGTTTACATCCGCTTTTTATAGCCTTGAAAGTCTGTAGCCACAGGGCGTGTGTAGCTTATGTAGAGAGTAGAGTGGTGTCTTCAGTTGTATATCAGACAATGTCAGCTCTTTCCTGTGGTTTTCCAAGGAGCTTCCTCCTTTTTGTGTTTGTGTAATGTGCTCTGTCGGGACACGTTCTCCGCAGGCTCCCGGTCAAGCACTTTTTCTCCACTGTGATGAGGTTACTGCTATCGCTAGATCACTGCCTGCCAGAATTTAACTTTGGTACAAACATACTACTTTGGCTCAATCGCAAATGCGTTGCAACCCTTTGCCATTGATTGTAGTTTTATTAAAAGCTTGTTTATTGTTAAATTGGCAACTTTACATGAGAATGTCTCTTAATTTTGAAGATTTCACAGAACGAAAGGGCAGTTCACAATTATCCAGTGCACATGATTCCAGTGTATTTCTTATGATACATAACTTAGATAAAAAATCCTAATGGAATCCCTCGTTTTCTTTCAGTCTTTCTGTTCTACACATGGATGCAGTATTTCTGAAGAACTGAAGCGTGGCAATTAAAGCAGTGTTAAGCTGTTCCTCAGCACCATGGCTTCCACAGAAAGCAGCTTGGGCACGAGGGCCCGTCCAGGTTGGGTGGCCTTCAACAGCGAGCCAGAGCTCACAGGTATGCACCAGCAGGCAGATACATGCTAATACACTCAACATTTCCTGGCATTTACCCTGGGCTTACTAAGGGAACATGGCCTGGCAAACAATTCAAATACCTCCCAGGTGCAAAAGCCTCATCTGCCCTCTTTCCTCATTCACATCAGCTTGTGTTTACTTACTGAGAGCTGGTTTTCAATGATGCATGATTTATGCAGTGTGTCTCTGCTGAGTAAAATCGGGTAAGAACATTAATAACACACCGTAGCTGACTGTTTTATCAACAAACTCTCTTTAATTGTGACACTTTTAAAAAAAAAAATCAGATCAGATATTTGAATGACCCTGAAATTTTAGGTAGGAGGAATAATCTTTTATAAACTCAAAACTTCCATAGCATTTTTAGACAGGTTAATGGTAATTCTAAAAGGATAAAATATGATTTTGGATGAAGGCATGCAGTAATCTGCAAAACAATAACAGAACACATTAGTTCCCTTTCGGAAGACAGTGACAAGTTTGTAGTAATTTGATTAATATAAATGCCACTTGGTTTGTCATGAACCTGATACATTTTGCAGTATGTCACAGATGTCCAGACATATTAAGGGGCACTATATGTGTATTTCTTTGACAGCAATCATATGTCGTCAGTAAGATTATAAAAAGTGAATTCTTTCAGTGGGGATTTGGTCTGCTGTTGTGGATGGCTCAAATGACTGTGTTTACCATAAGAATGTGTTGTCAGCTTGCTGTTAGATTCCACTGACTTGAGCTACACATGAGGGCTCTGTGGGAACACAATCACATTCACTGCTACCAACCCCTTTTCCAGAAATGTCGGGACATTAAGTAAAAAGCAATCTGTGATTTCTTTTCATTTTTTTATTTTATTTTATTTATTTTTTAATTATTATTTTGTGATAATTATTTTTGTAATTCCATTGAACCTTGATTTAACTGAGAAAAATAACTAGAACATATTTCCAATGATTTCACTGACATATTTGACTGTGTTTTGTAAACAAATTTAGTATGTGATGACTGCAGCACGGGGCGGCACGGTGGCGCAGCAGGTAGTGTTGCAGTCACACAGCTCCAGGGGCCTGGAGGTTGTAGGTTCGATTCCCGCTCCGGGTGACTGTCTGTGAGGAGTTGGTGTGTTCTCCCTGTGTCTGCGTGGGTTTCCTCCGGGTGCTCCGGTTTCCTCCCACAGTCCAAAAACACACGTTGCAGGTGGATTGGCAACTCAAAAGTATCCGTAGGTGTGAGTGAATGTGTCTATGTTGCCCTGTGGATGCCCTCCAGGATGTATTCCCGCATTGCGCCCAATGATTCCAGGTAGGCTCTGGACCCACCGCGACCCTGAATTGGATAAGGGTTACAGATAATGAATGAATGAATGAATGACTGCAGCACACTCTAAACTTTACGGACAGGGGCAAAATAAGTTTGAAAAGCATTTTAAAAAAGCCATTACCCATAGACAAATGTAAGCATCCACCAAAAGTTCAGACCTTATAATTGCTGTCTAACGTCATGAGAGAATTGTCAGTTTGTTCAAACAGATCAGTTTTAAGTGCAAGGTTGGAAAAAAAAAGTCTTTTGTCATCTAACGTACTGAATATTGTCAAACGTTTCAGAACATTTGGAGAATTACCAGCCCATGTAGGGCAAGGGTGGACACCAAGAAAAAGAAACATCTTTTCTTAAAAAGATATATAAAGCTTTAAAAAATGTACATAACACAGATACTTGTGCAAAATGTCCCGACATTTTTGAAAACTGGGTTAAATGTAAAAAGAAGCTTGTGTTTTTATATATATGTATATATACACAGGGGTTGGACAATGAAACGGAATCACCTGGTTTTAGACCACAATAATTTATTAGTATGGTGTAGGGCCTCCTTTTGTAGCCAATACAGTGTCAATTCATCTTGGGAATGACATACACAAGTCCTGCACAGTGGTCAGAGGGATTTGAAGCCATTCTTCTTGCCGGATAGTGGCCAGGTCACTACGTGATGCTAGTGGAGGTAAACGTTTCCTGACTCGCTCCTCCAAAACACCCCAAAGTGGCTCAATAATATTTAGATCTGGTGACTGTGCAGGCCATGGGAGATGTTCAACTTCACTTTCATGTTCATCAAACCAATCTTTCACCAGTCTTGCTGTGTGTATTGGTGCATTGTCGTCCTGATACACGGCACCGCCTTCAGGACACAATGTTTGAACCATTGGATGCACCTGGTCTTACTGGTGCAATGTGCAGTTAATGAAGTTTGGCCACCAGGCTGCTCCAATTTAGCCATGAAACCTCCCACACTACAATGACAGGTGTTTCAGTTTCATTGTCTAACCCCTGTGTATATATATATATATATATATATATATATATATATATATATATATAAAAATGACACATGACTTCCCTGATTACTAGCAAGAAGTTGATTGTCTACAAATTTATGAACACAAAGTTATATGACATTTATAAAACCTCAAAAGTGGTTCTTTACATTGTGTAAAAATTTAATAATGAATGTCCTACTAGAAATTCCAAAATGACTTTTTTTGTTTCATGTTTTCGATTGGACAGCGACAAAGTGTTTCTTGTGTTTCCCAGACAACCCCACAATGGCTCGTTTTCCTTCGTCTGCGGTGGACTCCGGGGTGTGGTCTGAGGAGGGCCCTGTGGGTGTGCAGCATCGCAGCAGCTGGGTGCAGTTTGATGAAAAGCCCTGGGGCCCATCTCCACCTCCACCGCAGGTAAAAGGTACGACACCTTGATCAATATCATTGCTTTGCTAAATGTATAAAAACTTGATTGAGGTACTAATTTTATCCTCTGCTCACTTGTTACCGTCCAATCTGTCTGTCTCAAACAAGATTCCTTCTTTTATGTTGCAGTGAAATAGTAGAAGTAATATTGCAGCATAAAACCTATTGTAGGAAGTGCAGTTGCAATTAGGGGGCAGCTGTGACCTAAAGGTTATAGTACTTGTCACTGGAAAGTAGCTAGTTTGATCACCACAACCGGCAGGAAAATTGGGGATGGTGAGAGTGAAGGAACATCGATTTCCCCCTCCCTCAGTCCATGGCTGAGTTGCCCTTGAGTAATACACCCAACCCTGTGGGCCAGGGAAGGCTGCCTGCCACTCCAGGTTTGTGTAGACCACGTACCACAAAAACCCATTCTTTATTTGAGTTTTTTGGTTTTGTAGCACTTTCGATCTGTTTTTAATTTCATGCAGTTAGCACGAATTTAGAGATGTTTCCATCTTAAGTAATTGATAAAGCAAACATAAGTCAGTGTTACCCACCTGTATAAGAGAAATAGATCAATATCCTCATCTCAGTTTGTGCTTTTAAAAAATGTGGAGGTATTGCCATTATTTAAACTCCAGATGCAATTTCTCTGCTGTGAGCAGAGAGCGAAAAAGCACCAGACCAAGGCGTTTTATTAATTTTTTTTGTAGTTTACAGACACTTCGTAAACGCATTAGAACAGTTTCAAGCACAAGAACAGACCTGGAATTTTGAGGAAACATATTCAGAATTTTATAAAAAGTGTTTGTTTCTTTTTAATCTTTTCTGAACGACACCTTTAAAACCAACAGAATGTATGTGAAACACCACAGGTATGCAGGTATTTTGCACAATTCCCAGGCTAGAGAAGGTAATGCTGCAGATATATATGTTTATTTATATATATACACACCACATATGAAGTTTCTTCTTCATTTTTGTCCTGCTCGACCAATCAGCCATTGAGAGTAGTGCTTTGAATAAACTTTAATATTATATGAAATCCTTGTGGGTTTCCTCCGGCTGCTCCTGTTTTTTCCCATGTCGCCCAGTTATCATTCATTGATTATCTGTAACCCTTATCCAGTTCAGGGTCGCGGTGGGTCCAGAGCCTACCTGGAATCATTGGGCGCAAGGAGGGAATACACCCTGGAGGGGGCGCCAGTTTTTCACACGGCAACACAGACACACACACATTCACTCACACACTCACACCTACGGACACTTTTGAGTCACTAATCCACCTACCAACGTGTGTTTTTGGGCTGTGGGAGGAAACCGGAGCACCCGGAGGAAACCCACGCAGACACAGAGAGAACACACCACACTCCTCACAGACAGTCACCCGGAGGAAACCCACGCAGACACAGAGAGAACACACCACACTCCTCACAGACAGTCACCCAGAGGAAACCCACGCAGACACAGAGAGGACACACCACACTCCTCACAGACAGTCACCCGGAGGAAACCCACGCAGACACAGAGAGAACACACCACACTCCTCACAGACAGTCACCCGGAGGAAACCCACGCGGACACAGAGAGAACACACAACACTCCTCACAGACAGTCACCCGGAGGAAACCCACGCGGACACAGAGAGAACACACCACACTCCTCACAGACAGTCACCCGGAGGAAACCCACGCAGACACAGGGAGAACACACCACGCTCCTCACAGACAGTCACCCGGAGGAAACCCACGCAGACACAGGGAGAACACACCACACTCCATACAGACAGTCACCCGGAGCGGGAATCGAACCCACAACCTCCAGGCCCCTGGAGCTGTGTGACTGCGACACCTACCTGCTGCGAGTTAACGAGTTAATGTTCAAAAGAGTAGGTCCTACACATGAGCGGTAGCCATGTTTTAATTGGATTTAAGTAAAGTAGAGATCCAGGCCTCATGATGTCACTATAATATGTGGTCATTAAAGCGTTTTAATGTTCTGAATACTTTATGATATTATATAGCTGTGTTTTTTTTTTTTAGAAATAACTACTTACGGTTCATCCTCTAATGTGATTAAAATGGTCATTACTAGGAATTTTCAGCCAGTTGTACACCCAGTGAGGTCACTGTTTTACTTTCTATCTGAGTAATATGAGGAATATCTTCATTATGAAACTCAAATCATATGTTGCCTGTTCCTTTCTTTCTCTGTTTGTCTGATTGTCTTTCTCCTTCACACACATACACACACACACACACACAGGCATACACACGCCCTAATTCAGCCTGCTCTGTCAGATGAAGTCCTGGTGCACTGCCAGCAGCCAACTCTGTGCAAATCCCTCATGAGAGGGCTGGGAGCAGCAGCACTCAAATGGCCAAACCCTTCTAATTAACGCCACACTGCGTTTTCTCTGTGCCTGCGCTTGCTCGGAGTCTGCCAGGGGGAAGGGTGATGTAGCATCAGGTCTCTTAAGAATAACCCAGAGTATGATTGTGCCTCGGTGTGCAGGATTTTTAACTGCTTCATCACTTCTGTCTTAGAACTGTTATTATAATAATCAACACCAATGATTTAGGGGGAATGTTCCCCCATGATGTGTGTTTGTTTGGTTTGGAGAGGGAACTGCTGGTCTTTCTAATCCTCCGGAGATGCTGAAGATACATTTTAAGCTACCTTAAAATACCTAGCAGCTCGTATATCCAGCGTAAACTTGTGCAATGTCACCGTCTTTTGTGGAGTAAAAATATTGGTTGTCTTAGCAGTGCTGAGAGATTGATCTCAGTAACATCTCCCACAGCGCTCACAAATTGACCAAGTGTGGGATGCCAGAGACACTGTGTTGCCATGGTGATCTCAATAAATCTCACAATTACTTCATTTGCTAAAGCTTCATATGAAGCAGTGCATTTTTATGCGTGACTGGAAAAAAAGAGCGTTTCCATTAAGGAGCGTCATGAAAGAAAAATGATCCATTTGAAATTTGCCGCTTTGAGATAACAGGCTTGGAAAGGCTGGCAATCCTGTTGCACTGAAAGCTGTTCCCTCATGTGTGCACGCCTGTTTCTGAGCTATGGATGCTTCATCAAATGTGGGGAAAATGAACCGGGGTACCTCATGCATGTCTGAAGTTTCCTGCAATGTCACAGAGTTTCTTTTGGGGAAGTCAACATGTGCACCGCTGTCATTGACACAGCACTGCTTCGCTAACACTTGAAGTTAATGGAGAAAATGACTTTAAACATAAACCAATCAGATGCTGATATGGTGTAGCATGCTCAAAACCCACGGTTAAATCTGATCCTGGGTGCATTTTGTGAAGGGAGTGAGAAAATCAGACAGGGAGTCTGTGGTTACTGTCTCACAGAAAAGTGTAAATGTGCTCAACTCTCTAGACAGCTTTCTGACAACTTGCACGAGAGCAAAGCTGTGGGGACATGACTAATCCATTCACATTGTCAGCAAGGGAGCAGATTTAGAAGGCATTTTAATGAACATTGTACATGCATTCAAAATAACTATGACACTTTGTATATGACATTGTTTTTGGTTTTCTCTCAGTCATGTAAATCAGAGTGGGTGACTGTCTGTGAGGAGTGTGGTGTGTTCTTTCTGTGTCTGCGTGGGTTTCCTCCGGGTGACTGTCTGTGAGGAGTGTGGTGTGTTCTCCCTGTGTCTGCGTGGGTTTCCTCCAGGTGACTGTGTGTGAGGAGTGTGGTGTGTTCTCCCTGTGTCTGCGTGGGTTTCCTCCGGGTGCTCAGGTTTCCTCCCACAGTCCAAAAACACACGTTGGTAGGTGGATTGGCGACTCAAAAAAAAAGTGTCTGTAGGTGTGAGTGTGTGAGTGAATGTGAGTGTGTGTGTCACACACATTGTGTTACATATAATGAGTGAATGAATGAATGAACCATTTGTTCTTATGTTGTTTATTTTGTGGTAAAGGAAACATTCAAATGTAGTGTGTTGTCATACCTGGGCAACAGCATTCCTGACTGCGTTTCAGCTTCACCAAACATACAAAGTGCAATCATGATTATTTTATGATCTTAATGAACAACTTTCTTTCTAAATGTAGTGCATTTGAATTTGGTCGCTGTGTTAACTTTGGTTCTTTTGTTCCACAGTTGTGTTGCTGTCTGTTGTCTTTATTCTTCTATTTAATGTGTATTATAAAACATAATAATTGACTTGCTTGCTATAGTTGCATTTCACCCAAAAGTGACCAGAAATGGATCAGAGTGTCTATCTCCATCAGGAAGGTGGCATGATTCTGACCCCCGTCACCTTTTTTGATTAATTTCAAAACAATGTACTGTCCATAATCTCAAAGTTAACTTTCCCCAGAGAAGGCAGACAGCATCTGTTGCCATGGTGATGTATCCTGGTAACAAGTGATCCAGATGTAAGGCATAAAATCCCAGGTACGATTTGTGATCACATTGCAGTCCATTAGATCAGGCCAGGCCAAGGCCTTTTGTGTCCATTTCCTTGTCTGTTTATGATCAGACATGAAGCAGAAATGGTGGTGAAACATTCCATTTCCCTTCAGTGATTTGTGTCAGATAGTTACTGTAACTCCTGTGATGAGTTTGCTGTTGTATTTCCCTGTTGAGCTTTATACACCGCTGTGGAACCAGATTAATGTTCTCACTGCCACCACCAGAGAAATGACCCTTCAACTCATTCTGAGCTTGAGCTTTGTGATCTGCAAGGTTCTGTGATGTTCTGAATGATGTATTAATTATATTCATATTTTTTATTTTTTCTGTATTTGAACATATTTGGGTGAATGGTGGTGGAGGGTGTGGATTATTGCACATAAATAAAGCCATGTATTTCTATTTTTGTTGATTTTTACAGCATAATTTGATGAGAGCAGCTGTTTTTTCTGTGATATTTTCATGAAGAATTGACCAATAGAAATGATCAAAATTACTTGGATTACAGTGTTTTTACATTGAATACCACTGAAAGTTAAGAAAAAAAATTTATTTCATATATTTATATATGTGTGGGCGGCACGGTGTTGCAGCAGGTTAGTGTCGCAGTCACACAGCTCCAGGGGCCTGGAGGTTGTGGGTTCGATTTCCGCTCCGGGTGACTGTCTGTGAGGAGTGTGGTGTGTTCTCCCTGTGTCTGCGTGGGTTTCCTCCGGGTGACTGTCTGTGAGGAGTGTGGTGTGTTCTCCCTGTGTCTGCGTGGGTTTCCTCCGGGTGACTGTCTGTGAGGAGTGTGGTGTGTTTTCTCTGTGTCTGCGTGGGTTTCCTCCGGGTGACTGTCTGTGAGGAGTGTGGTGTGTTCTTCCTGTGTCCGTGTGGGTTTCCTCCAGGTGACTGTCTGTGAGGAGTGTGGTGTGTTCTCCCTGTGTCTGCGTGGGTTTCCTCCAGGTGACTGAGTGTGTGTTGCCCTGTGAAGGACTGGCGCCCCCTCCAGGGTGTATTCCTGCCTTGCGTCCAATGATTCCAGGCAGGCTCTGGACCCACCGCGACCCTGAATTGGATAAGGGTTACAGATAATGAATGACAGATATTTATATATGTTGTTGTCTTAAAATTTTTTAAACTATCATTTTAATGAAGATATTCAGCAGAGTGTGTACTATTTCTGAAACTCCTGTATATTATTTCCTTGTGAATCCAGTGCTCTATTGCACAGTCATTCAGAACAAAAGCACTCTCACATTTGATGGCATTTACAGGAATGTTAATTAACACCATTGAGCGGATTGATTGTGATGCTATTTAATTGGTCTGATACCCATCAGCACACACTACATACAGGCTCTCATCCATGATGTGTAATCCGTTTGCTGAAGCACTTTTCCTCCCACTGTGAATATTTAATTGTCTCTGTTTGTTATTCAAAGTTAACACCTGCCTATTAGGGAAACAAAGTAAATGAGCTGTGTGTGGGGGAGGCTGGGGGTGGGTTGGGAGGACTGTAAGTCTGAACTATAATACTAGTTTGTAGACATCTCCCCAACATCCATAAAAGTTCTTCTGAAATCCAGGGAGTGTGTTCGTCTTTGTTGCAGTTAGACCTTATATTCTGCTGAGAAGGCTGTGATGGAATTCCGCCATGAGTTTCCCCGAGTATTGGGGCTTGAGTAAGGGTGACCTTGATTCAGTGTCCCATTCCTTCTTTGGCGCTTTTCTTTATACACTGCACAAGGTAACACTGTTGTCAGCAATGGGTAAATCGTTAAGTATTTGAATGAATGAAACAGATGTGACTGGATTCTTTTTCATTGGGATGTTATCTAGTTGGGGGGGCACGGTGGTGCAGCAGGTAGTGTCGCAGTTACACAGCTCCAGGGCCCTGGAGGTTGTGGGTTCGATTCCCGCTCCGGGTGACTGTCTGTGAGGAGTTGGTGTGTTCTCCCCTTGTCCCTGGGGCGCCAGTCCTTCATAGGGCAACACAGACACACACAAACACACCTACGGACACTTTTGAGTCGCCAATCCACCTACCAACGTGTGGTTTTGGACTGTGGGAGGAAACCGGAGCACCTGGAGGAAACCCACGCGGACACAGAGAGAACACACAACACTCCTCACAGACAGTCACCCGGAGGAAACCCACGCGGACACAGAGAGAACACACCACACTCCTCACAGACAGTCACCCGGAGGAAACCCACGCAGACACAGGGAGAACACACCACACTCCTCACAGACAGTCACCCGGAGCGGGAATTAAGCCCACAACCTCCAGGTCCCTGGAGCTGTGTGACTGCGACACTAACCTGCTGCGCCACCATACCGCCCCATACATACCATATGAAGTATATTTTCTTAAACAGTTGTAAGTGCTTCCATATATTACATAAGGGTCCTTAGGTGGATGTTTATGCCTGACAAATTAGCATGAGACCCCTAGTCTCAGTTGTTGTGTGGTGTATCCATGACTCAGGTCTTTTATTTTTTTAATTGTGTTTCAGAGCCCAGACACAGTGTATGTTCTTCAGTCAGTTTCTGGAGTGTGGTGCCGGAATCTGAGGGGCATAGTTCAGTGAGTTTGGGAGAATCATCCAGTGATCTGCCCTCTCTCACCACAGAGGAGTCACCCAGCCACAGCACCTCCCGCCCACTTTCACCCAGTGAGTACCACCAGCCTTTACACACACGCACACACACCCCATGTGTGCACACGATTGCATTTTTGAAATGTTGGGACAGATATTAATGCTTCTCCCCCCGAAATGCTCATTTTCAGACATAAATAACTGTAAAAATCAATGTCTAACCTGTTGTTAAAGGGGGCATATTCAACCTACTTTTCACATTTTCATCTCTGGGTTCCTAATAAAACACCAAAAATATCAAATAAATAGCAATAAATACCAAAGGGATCAAACAACACAGCACTATGTTGAATGGTGGGCTCCAGATCTCTAAATATAACATGCACATGCACAGTCCTCATCCTGAAGTACCCTGCTGTGCACATGTTTGTGTTTTCCCTGCTCAGCCACACCTACTTCAATCCAGTTAGGCCTCGTTAATTCACTGATAACTTAAATAAGGTGTGGTGAAGCAGAGAATACACCTTTAATGTGCTGGGCACAAGCTACTCCAGGACCAGGATTGGGAGACACAGTCTTAAGCACACAAACTTACATGGACACATAGTCATCCTAGTGTTTGCACACCCACTTATTGACCTTTGACCTTTGAAGAACACTTTGAATCACAAACGCAGCTTAACTCTTTTCAGTCCTTCTTTTATGGCTGTTAAAACAGGGCACTAATTTCCTCCTAGTGACTCACAGGGCCACTCCCTGTGTGTGTGTGTGTGTGTGTGTGTGTAGCCCCTTTCACACACATATCCCTCGGCATTAATGGGATCGTTTTACAGGTAATACCCTGGCTTTGTGTCGTTCACACACGTCCACTGTAATTGTTCTCAGCCTGAATGGCCAACAGCTCCGACACTGCTTTATTGCACTATGAGCTGTTAACCCAATGTTTATTCTGAAATAACTCAAGCTCATCCCAAAGATACTGTGGTGCTTCGTTAGTCCAGAGAATGGGGTTCCTCTGCTTCACAGGGGATATATACCTCTCTAACTCATTCATATTATTCACCAGAGCACAACGGGTCACACAGAACCAGGTGTGTTTGTGAGTTCAAGCCCTGCCTCCGGTGACTCTTTGTGGAGTTTGTTGTGTTCTTCCAGTGTTTGTGTAGGTTTCCTCCAACAGTCCAATAACACATGTTGGTTAACCGTGAGAGAATGTGTAAGTGTATGATGCCCAGGGTGTGTTCCTGCCTTGCGCCCAATGATTCTGATTGGACACCGTGACCCATAAATATTCTGTAGCTGTTTAAGAATGAACGCTTTGCCTGCTGTAATCTCAAAAGTCACTATTTTTACCGCTAATGTATTGTTTTCTTTTCAGACGTAAGGCGGTCCCATTTCCTGTGTGTTGACTTGGTCTTGTGCCGGTAAATAGCTGTGTCTAGGATTGTGACTCCAGTTTAAGTTCACACTTAACCCCTTCCTGTGTAATTACTGTTAAATTCCAAAGTAAATGTGCACCTGTGAAAAAGGCTTGAGAGTGCCGTGTGTGGAAAGTGTGTGAGACGTGTGCTTTGCCGCCGGTGCCCCACAGCTCACCTTCACACTGGCCATGTGGCAGACGGTGCCCAAAGGAACTTAACAGAGCACAGAAAAGGCTGAATGAAAACAGGAGTGAAACTGGCAGGCAGGCCAAGCTTAGCCCCAGGCGAGAGAGCCAGGCCAAGGAACAGCCGTCAGCTTGATGGGGAAATGATAGATGAACTGAGATGCACAAATTCTCCGGGCTCCTGACAGGTGTTCCTCAGATGCTCTCTCTGCTCTGAGTAATGAGAGCTGTGAAAGAGCGCTCTGCTGATTGCAGTCAGAAATCTCTGCCTCTCTCTCGAAGATAATTCACCGCGGAGCCGTTAGCGTTCAGGACTGATCCATCTGCGCTCACCTCAGCCGCCCAGCAACAGCTCACTCACAATGGGGTTTCTATGGAGACCGCGGCCGGCCGAGGTGCTTTTGACAAGTTTTATTTATTAAAACACAGCCAGCTTCTTTCCTGCCTCCATCTGAAGGCGAGCATTGAGCCGTCACTGCAGATTTTTTTATTTGAGTGGGTAGAAAAAGTGACCTCGAGAAAAATGAATATTGCTGAAGTGAATGAACACATTAGTCATTGCAAGTTATGTGACAGTACAATCACAAAAGTCTGTTTGTTTTTCCATCCTCTAGCCAAATAACTCCTGGCTGGCCATCAAATTCCATCATCATATTCTATCATAAAATGATCAGCTAATAGCACAATTAAGTTTCTTTTGTTTTTCTACAGATTGTTTAAAACTAAACAACATTTTTTATGTCATAATTATGATGAGATAAGCATCTCGTTATTATGAGATAGTATGTTTTTACGAGATATTATGTCGTTAAAACTAGATACGTATCTCATAATTATGACATATCACATTGCATTTGTGATAACTGCAGTTTAACATTATGTACTGAATGCAGTAAATATCACTTTTGTAATCCTCCAACTAACTCTTCACAAATGTTGTGTTTTCTAGTAAACGATATGAGAGGTGGTCCTGTGTCTAGGCTAGAGATGTAGGCTGAGCTGAGTTCTTTCTTTGTTTAAAGTGACTCACAGTGTGTGTTCTGGTTATCAGTGAATGAACGGTATATAATGTATAACAGTGGGATGCTAGGTGGCACTTTTTCATTCATTCATTCATTATCTGTAAGCGCTTATCCAATTCAGGGTCGCAGTGGGTCCAGAGCCTACCTGGAATCACTGGGCGCAAGGCGGGAATACACCCTGGAGGGGGCGTCCTTCACAGGGCAACAGGAGGAGGAGTCCAACAGGAGGAGGAGTCCTTCACAGGGCAACAAAGACACTCACACATTCACTCACACCTACGGACACTTTTGAGTCGCCAATCCACCTACCAACGTGTGTTTTTGGACTGTGGGAGGAAACCGGAGCACCTGGAGGAACAGGGAGAACACACCACACTCCTCACAGACAGTCACCCGGAGCGGGAATCGAACCCACAACCTCCAGGTCTCTGTGTGACTGCGATACTACCTGCTGCTCCACCGTGCCGCCCAGGTGGCACTTTTTTGGATGCTAAATGTTGTGCATGACTCCTCCCATGGCCTGAAGTGTTGAACATTTATCACACATTTGTGTGGCTTGCGCAATCAGGTTTGCCTAAAATGAACATCCCACCCCGATGCACTGTAGTTTTGTGTAATTAGATTTATATTTTACAAATTAAAACAAATATTTGTGTAGTAAAATGTTATTATATTTTAAAGTAATTTTTTATATTAAGAAAATATGATGGTCTGTTCTGTAGCCAGAACACACACACACACACACACACACACACACACACTTGTGCAGTGGTGGGAGGTTATCTGTAACTGACCAAATGGCCTCTGAGTGCTGATGTTTGCTCTACAGGGTGCTGTGTTATTATACACATCCATTTACAGCATGTCACTCCCATCGCCTGGTGCTGTTTATTGTTGTTTGTTGTTTGTGGCCAGCTGTAAGTACCAGGTGTAACTAGCAGTTAGTTGTTAGTTTTATATGTGTTCTGTGTGTTTGTAATATTTAAGCATCCAAAATATCTTTTCATTCAGACCACTGTGTTCCTGGGTTATACAGGGTGGGCCATTTATATGGATACACCTTAATAAAATGGGAATGGTTTGTGATATTAATCATTAACTTGAAACTACGGATACTGGAAGCCTGTGCTAGCATTTCTCCTGCGGTGTTGCTATCAGTGTGTGAAGAGTGGGAGAAGAGGGTTGCATTGACAATCCAACACAATGGGCAGCACTTTGAACACATTTTATAAGTGGTCAGAAACTTGTAAATAACTCATGAAATAATAAAGTTATGTTAAAACTAAGCACACCATTGTTTTTCTTGTGAAATTCCCAATAAGTTTGATGCGTCACATGACCCTCTTCCTGTTGGATCCAAAATGGCTGACTTCAAAATGGCCGCCACGGTTACCACCAATCTTGAAAAGTTTACCCCCCTCCCATATACTAATGTGCCACAAACAGGAAGTTAATAGCACCAACCCATTCCCATTTTATTAAGTTGTATCCATATAAATGGCCCACCCTGTACAGTCACATGTTAGGGTTTGGACCCCTTGCCAAGTGACTAATGTTTGGAAACACGAGGTTGGGGTGTGCAGTGAATTTATTCTTAGAAAATTAACTAAACCCATTTTGCATTTGACTGAAAGACTGTCCTTTACAGCGCTGATATGGACAACACCAGAAGCATCCTGTATGCTTCGGAACATGAATGAAGTAGTGTATGTTTAGTGAATGAATGTGTGCTATTGTGTAGGAGAGTACAGGCGTGTGTGTGTGGGGGGGGGGGTAGTATGTTGATGCAGCTGTGCAGTTGTGGCAGTGGGTTTAGCGGGTGTTACGTTTCTGATGTTGTGTTGAAGTGGTGCATAGGACAGATAAAGATGTGCATTCTTCCAGCTGCTCTCATTCACTAGTTTCTCCATTGTTTCCTCTCTCTCTCTCTCTCTCTCTCGCTCTGTCTCTCTCACATACACACACACACACACACGCACACACACACATGCACTCTCTCTCACACACACACACACACTCTCTCACACACACAAACTCTCTCACACACACACACTCACACACACACACTCTCTCTCTCTCTCTCACATTCACACACACACACACTCTCTCTCTCTCTCTCTCTCACATTCACACACACACGCACTCTCTCTCACACACACACACACGCACACTCTCACACACACACGCACACTCTCACACACACCACACACGCACACTCTCACACACACCACACACACACACTCACACACTCTCACACACACACCACACACACTCACACACTCTCACACACACACCACACACACACACACTCTCACACACACACCACACACACACACACACTCTCACACACACCACACACACACTCGCTCACTCACTCACACACACACACTCTCTCACACACACTCTCTGACACACACACTCACTGACACACACTCTCAAACACACCACACACACACACACACACACACACACTCTCAAACACACCACACACACACACACACACACACACACTCTCACACACACACACACACACACTCACTCACTCACTCACACACACACACCACACACACACACACTCACTGACACACACTCTCACACACACCACACACACACTCTCTGACACACACACTCACTGACACACACTTTCACACACACCACACACACACACACACTCACTCACTCACTCACACACACACACACACACACACTATGTCCGAATTTGTAGACAGCTTCAAATGAACCTAACGTAACCATGCTCACCCCCTCTATGGGACAAAATGACTTATCATTTAGAAAATTAAGAAATATTATTGGTTTATGACGTGATGTTTATATTAGGCCTTTTAATGTGTGTGTGTGTGTTGTTCTTCTCATCTTTTACACTCTTCTCAGAAGTTCTTTCCTGAAGCTGAAGCATCCTGTAGTAATTTGTATCAGAGAGTCAGGATGGTTAACAGGCAGCAGCTGTGTAGGTGAGAGTTTATCCTCTCGATTGTGACCTTTGGCCTATGCACCTCCTGGGAGCCACACCTGTACCCATCCCTCAAAAGAAGGGGGAACTTCCTCCTCCTCTTTCTCAGTGACAAAGGATCAGTGAGTTAACCAGGGCATACAACTCCTACCATGTGTTTAGGATAGCGCTAATTGTTGCTAGAAGAGAAGTTGAATGCATGTTATCAGTTATTATTGTGTTACTTTGGCTTGGTTGCGATGCTGAATTAAGTTTTTCTTTTAATTTGTTGTCATTAAAACACATTGACAAGCGATTAACATTTTCAACAAAAACCACCTTGAGATCGGGCTTCACTTGATACACATGGTCCACAGACAGAACAAATACACATCCATCTATGTGGTCTATACTTTTACACACATATACAGGCATAAAAAATGAATACATATAAATAATAATAATTTACATACATTTGTTGGGGTGTGGGGGGCACATTCTCAGTCAGTTTTGAAATGTTTGTTAGAGTCTGTTCTACTCTATTTTCTATGAGCACTGTTGCCTTAAATAGGACATAAAAAAATATGTTAGGCTCAAGCATTTTGCTGAAGAAAACCAGCAAGAGCTCCTCCTTCTGGAGGTTTGTACACTTGCAAATGAACTGACTGTATCTACAGTGCCTTGCGAAAGTATTCGGCCCCCTTGAAAATTTCAACCTTTTGCCACATTTCAGGCTTCAAACATAAATATATAAAATTTAAATTTTTTGTGAAGAATCAACAACAAGTGGGACACAATCGTGAAGTGGAATGAAGTTTATTGGATGTGTCAAATTTTTTTAACAAATAAAGAACTGAAAAGTGGGGCGTGCGATATTATTCTGCCCCTTTACTTTCAGTGCAGCAAACTGTGATAGTCTCAGGGTTCTTTTCAAAGCGCAGAGAGCATCATGAAGTCTAAGGAACACACCAGGCAGGTCCAAGATACTGTTGTGGAGAAGTTTAAAGCCGGATTTGGAGAAAGAAAGATTTCCCAAGCTTCCCAAACATCCCAAGGAGCACTGTGCAAGCAATCGTATTGAAAAGAACACTGCAAATCTACCAAGACCTGGCTGTCCCTCTAAACTTTCATTTCGAACGAGGAGAAGACTGATCAGAGATGCAGCCAAGAAGCCCATGATCACTCTGGATGAACTGCAGAGATCTACAGCTGAGGTGGGAGAGTCTGTCCATAGGACAACAATCAGTCGTACACTGCACAAATCTGGCCTTTATGGAAGAGTGGCAAGAAGAAAGACATTTCTCAAAGATATCCATAAAAAGTCTCGTTTAAAGTTTGCCACAAGCCACTGGGAGACACCAAACATGTGGAAGAAGGTGCTCTGCTCAGATGAAACCAAAGTCGAGCTGTTTGGCCACAATGCAAAACTATATGTTTGGCGTAAAACACAGCTCATCACCCTGAACACACCATCCCCACTGTCAAACATGGTGGTGGCAGCATCATGCTTTGGGCCTGCTTTTCGTCAGCAGGGACAGGGAAGATGGTCAAAATTGATGGGAAGATGGATGGGGCCTAATACAGGACCATTCTGGAAGAAAACCTGTTGGAGTCTGCAAGAGCCCTGAGACTGGGACGGAGATTTGTCTTCCAACAAGACAATGATCCAAAACATAAAGCCAAATCTACTATGGAATGGTTCCCAAATAAACGTATCCAGGTGTTGGAATGGCCAAGTCAAAGTCCAGACGAGAATCTGTGGAAAGAGCTAAAGACTGCTGTTCAAACGCTCTCCATCCAACCTCACTGAGCTTGAGCTGTTACAAGGAAAAATGCAGCTGTAATTGCAGCAAAAGGTGGCGCTACAAATTATTAACGCAAGGGGACCGAATAATATCGCACACCCCACTTTTCAGTTCTTTATTTGTTAAAAAAGTTTGACACATCCAATAAATTTCATTCCACTTCAGGACTGTGTCCCACTTGTTGTTGATTCTTCACAAAAAAATTAAATTTTATATCTTTATGTTTGAAGCCTGAAATGTGGCAAAACGTTGAAAAGTTAAAGGGGGCTAAATACTTCCGCAAGGCACTGTCTGTCTACAGAGGTTTTTAAGTAGATTCTAGTAATGAAAAACTTTGTAGCCAAAATATTAACATTAATTTTTGAGTTTATTTCGGCTCATTGACCTTTAGAAGTTCATGCAGCATGGACAGCAGCTATTGTGTCTGGGGGTGGGACAATAAAATAAGAATGGTCAGAAATATATTCAGAATTGTTCTTGAGACAGTGATTATATGGAAACAGGTAGCTCAGGGTTAAAGAATGGTCACTAAGAAGGAAAAAGAAAGGGTTAGAAAGATCTCAGAGAAGATTAAGGCATAAAGACCATGACGGACAGCTTGGTGAACACCTGTTGTTACCACAGAGGAGTCTAAGTAGTTTAAGCTGGATAGTAAGTTTATGACTAATGTGACTGCAATGATTCTGTTGTGAAAGATTCGGTCTGAAGTTGAATATTTCAAATGATTCCTCTGATTTTGAAAATATTTTTCTGTAGAAATATTGGCTGAGCCCTCGTCCACAAACTTCTCCACATAGCTAAAATCTTTCCCACTGTCACTGTATTGTTGTGTCTCCTCTGCTTTTTACTCAGCTCTGTGCAAGAGTTGAGGTCATAGAGTACTTTCTAACCTGCCAACAATGAGAGAGAGAGGTGGGGGCAGGTTTGTCTTCAGGGTTTGGGTGGGATTGGTCAGGTTGTGTCTACAACAGAATGTTTAAGAAGTAGGTCAAGGTTGTGTGAGACTTGTTTTCACTGTAAATACTTTATTTACTCTATAAATACTGTTCTTTCTGTTGATTCACACGATTAATTCACTTTTCTTTGTGCTTGTTTAATATTTTTCCATTTTTAATTTTAGATTTTGTTTTTTTTTTGTCTCTCTGAGGTTTTATTTGAAAAGTAAAATATCATTTTATAAGTTTCAGACCGTCATTTTTCATTTCTGAACAACTACTAATGTGTGATTTTTAGTCCTAGACACACAACTTACAATGCGTTACATTACACAACATTATTTACGCAACACACACTAACACACCACACAGCACCACCACATGTTAGTATCAGTTTCACTGCAGGGCCGAGAATGATCCACCACCCAAATCATTCCTGCTCTGTTGTGGTCCAGTGGTGGTCCTGACCATTAAGGAACAGGCTAAAAGTGGCAAACAAGGTATGTAGGACAACAGTTTGTCTACAGTCTGTATAATCTGTAGCTGTGTGGCCAGTGGAACTGAGAAAATGGGCGGTGAGTGCATGGCAGTGGTCAAAATATTCTGGTTTAACTTTATTGTACAGTACTTTTCCACAGAGTGAGAAAACAAAGAATATCACTGATATTTATTTATTATTTTCAGCTTTAGTACCTGCAGTCGTACCTGTAACTGTTGTAAAACAGCCATCATATCTGTTCCTGGGAAAGGGAGAATGGGGAAAACACAGGAAGTTATACTAACAAAAACCCTTACTGGGGACAAGAGGGCTAGACAGACAAGCATCTACATGTCTCAGATCTGCTTTGCAGGCGACTTTGGCCAGCGGGTCACATGACATGCAGCTAGCTCATGTGTTGTGGGATTGAGCTGTTTAGTGTGAGTGCACCATCTGCTCTTCCTTTCTTCAGCACCTCCACAGCTCAACCCAACTAGCACACTGGTAAGCCTCTCTCTCTCTCTGTCACACTCTCGCGTTCTCTCTGGCTCTGGTTGCAGAGGCGCAGGAGGATTTTGTTTTCTTCTCCCTTTGGATACCTTCATAAAGGAGGGATGAATTACTGCTTTATCTTCCTTCTGTGACTTCGTTTGTTTTTGTCAGCATGGAGATATTGCCTTTGTCGTGAGAGCGCATGCCGAGGAGGGAAGTTGTTCAGAAGTTTTAGTTTCCTTTCATCACTGTTTTATTCCTCTTTGGGAGTGGGGAGTTAGAGTCCCCTTTTAATGCTGACAGAGTAAATTAACATCAGAAGTCTGAACTTTCATGTAAGTTTTTTATTCTTTATTATATTCTTGGGGGTCACTTTTGTATAATTTATGTATAGGATGTACATTTTAAATTCAAAGTTGTAGAACAGAGAGGTAAAGAGCTGCCAGATTCAGAGTTGTCAGAGACTTGTTCTGTGTGATGGTGTTGAAATGCCTTACGTTACTCTCATGTTAAGTTGTAGTTCATGGACACTGTGGAAGGAATACCCACAGAAGCCGGTGCTTAGGAACAGGCTGTTGCCTTAGAGCTGTGTGATTAGACCCCTTTTCAGAAACCTCAGTGTGTCCTGCTCTAGCAAAACAAAACAGTTTAATAAGAGGACGAGTGGGGGAGAAGAAAGTGGAATGAGTGTTGCTTTGCGAATATTGTCTTTAACATGCTCTTAAAACTGAGTGAACCTTAACTGTCAGCTGCTGATCGAGCGTCACATCTCACCCTCTGGCTCTCATACAGGAGCTTATTTGGAACATGAAACGACTTGCTTTGGACTTCTGTAGAATTTTCTTTTTTACAGTAGTTCACATTTTTCCTGAGCAGCTGACACTCAGGGCTAATCTGTTTAGCCCCTCCCTCTCACTGATAAGAGTCCAGACTGGAACTTTGAAAGTAAATACGTACTTCTGTTTACCAGATTGTAAATCTAAAGAATGATTCATTTGGGCTTATTGTGTTGGTTTTTGCCCAAACTGTTTCTGTTGTGTCTTAGGGTAAGTTTGGATAAAAATTTCAATGAAGGCAAATTTATCAAAAAAAAAAAAGTTTATTAGTAGCATTTACGTATGAAAGTGCACTGTAAAAAATTGCTGTAAATTTACAGCAAGTCTGCTACAGTATTTTATTGTAATACTCAATTACAGTAATATGCTGTAAATTTGAAATACACTAGTGTTCCTGTAAATATACGATAAATGGCTGGGAAATCTGCTGCCAGTATTTTACTGTAAATCGCAGTATTTACAGTAAATTGTTGTATTATTCAATTACAGTAATATGCTGTAAATTCGAAATACAGTAGTGTTCCTGTAAAAATACAGTAAATTGCTGGGAACTCTGCTGCCAGTATTTTACTGTAAATCGCAGTATTTACAGTAAATTATTGTATTATTCAATTACAGTAATATGCTGTAAATTTGAAATACAGTAGTGTTCCTGTAAAAATACAGTAAATGGCTGGGAACTCTGCTGCCAGTATTTTACTGTAAAATTTACAATTAATTTTTTTACAGTGTGTGTAAGTAATTAGATGTGGTTTGGTCGTGTTGTCTTCGATTTGTTTTTGTCAGAATTTAATGATTGTAGAAAGGGAATACTTATGTAAATGTAAGTAAATGCAAAGATGTGAGTGTTTCTCTTTAAATCATCAGGTTAAAAATAGAGAACGGATTTGGTTTGAATCAGATGTGGTTTTAATGTCTCACTTTTTAGTCTGTGTTCTGCACGTCTGACCCGTTTACAAATTAACCTGTGGAGCTTCTAAGAACTGTTCACACTTTCTGTGCTTCTGTCTTTAGCGAATTGTCACCTTTGCAGTGTTCATTTCCTGTTGCCCTAGGTCACTTGGTTCTGAGTTTCCGTTCCCTGTTTGGATACAGCTGCCTCACCCCACATCTTTTCTCGTGATAATGCTAGTAAACACAGACTCCTATTCTACTATCATTTGCAAGCTTTTGAATATAATTCTTAATACTGCTGCAGTGATGCTGATTATTAATATGAACCTTTCTCACAATATAATATTAAAAAATAAAATATATAAGAAATAATGCATGTGAAAAATAAATTCAGTTAGCATAACAGATGCCCAAACAAACTGATGAGCTTAAAGGCTAAGCACCACTTAATGGACCTCCATGAATATTCCACATTATTGTAGTTACTGACATAAATAAGTATGAATTAAAATGAAAATAGCAGCTTAATTTGCTTTAAAACTGACAATTTTATTAAATTGACGGAAAAACCCGAGCTCGCTACGGAAATTCTTGAACGCGACCGTGACGTCACTGGTGGACAACAGCTGAACAACGCCGCGGTAAAACACCGTTATGACTGACTGTTATGACAGTATCTAGCTAAATAACCAACATTATTCATGACAATAGCCTAGCAATAAGCTAAACTCAAATGTAGAGGTACCGTTATTCTTGTAAATGTGATCGAAGTCGAACTCATCCGACACTATAAACCTCCGTAATGCAGCTACGTAGCCGAGTATAATCTGAGCCACCGAGTTTAGCGAGTCAAGCTAACGTTAACTAACACCAACTAAAACAGGCGAAGTGAGTGTCCTTACCCTGTTTACCTCCATGTTACAGAGGCTCTTGAACACCTTTCGTTGGTGTCCTTACATGCCCATATTGTTGGAAAAGCGCCAGTGAAATGAGCTACAGATAACGGAGTGAGCGGATGGTCCTTTCCAAAGTGCCCGTTTAAAGTTGACAAATTTAGTCCATTTTCTGGATATTTTGGGATCTTTGGGCCATTTGTTCACAGATGTCCCACTGTACATTGAATGATTGCAGCCAAAAACAACACACCTTTTTGTCATTTTGCATTAAATTAAGTGCAGCTTCTAGAGTTGTTGTCCACCATCTACGTCACAGGCAAGACGCCTATTAGAGTTTCCCAACACCGTTGGGGTGGGGGGGTTAACGGTCTTTTAAACCTTATTCCTTGAATTAGTAAGAAATAACATGTTTTCTGACTATCAATAAACACAAGCCAGGAACTCAAATTCCACTGTATTTATTTGTTTGACACTTTCATATCGCCGGTGCTTAGCCTTTAACAGAAAATAGAAGTTGCCATACTCATGTTCAGCTACATACACTCAGGCCAAAAAAAAACGAAAAATTTCACAGTGAAAGGTCTTATTGTTTTTGTTACCGTGGGTATGTGTGTGTCTAAAAGAGCACATTCCCTGGCGTTAGAAGTGGACCTGAGGTACAGAACTCTGGTGCCTAGCAACAGGTGAAGTTTTTTCTAAACTGGCAGCAGAGAGATGCGTTCGGAGATCTGGAATGGCCAAGAGATTCAGCTTAGTATCAGAAAGCCCAGTGGCTGGCTGAATTCACGCTGGAACTGAACTCATCTTTGGAGAGACAATCCACATAAGCTCCTTTAAGCCAAGGGTAAATTCGAACTGTTCAATGTTATGAAGGCTGCAGAATGTTAATCAGTGGTGCTATACGTTTTGTTGCTAAGGTAAAAAGAGTAGGCTTGCATTGAAAACTACCTGCTCCAGAAAAGGCTGAACTACTTTTTGTGCTGAATGTAAAATCTGCTCTTTGAAATCTAATTAATGTGGTGTTAATCAATATTCATTACATTTGTGTTATTTGTTCAAATTAAGACCCGGAACAAAAAGTAGTACATTACGTTTTGATCATCCATCTATCCATCTATCTATCTATCTTTCTCTTTCTCTTTATCTATCTATCTCTTTCTTTCTCTTTCTTTCTCTTTATCTATCTCTTTCTTTCTCTTTATCTATCTATCTGTTTCTATCTCTCTTTCTCTTTATCTATCTCTTTGTATCTCTCTTTCTTTCTCTTTATCTATCTATGTCTTTCTATCTCTCTTTCTTTCTCTTTATTTATCTATCTCTTTCTATCTCTCTTTCTTTCTCTTTCTATCTCTCTTTCTCTTTCTTTCTTTCTCTCTATCTCTCTTTCTCTTTCTTTCTTTCTTTCTCTCTTTCTCTTTCTATCTCTCTTTCTTTCTCTTTCTTTCTCTCTTTCTATCTATCTATCTAATCTAATCTAATCTAATCTATCTGGCTTAATCAAACTTGTAAACATTTTTCCATCAGGTTTTCACAAACATTTCTCATTCATAATCATGGATATCAGTGAATGTTCGTACATGTTTCCACTGTACTATGCTTTGTTTCAAGAGTAACTAAGAGTAATATCCAGTATATAACTTTAAACTGTGCTGTTGCCTGTTTAATAATGGTTCTCTAACGAGCAGTATCCTCCAGTGCTGTTGTTTCTGTTGCCAGAATCGGATAAATGTTTTGCTAGTAAATTATATTTTAGTCTAGATTTGCTCTCATAAATAAACTTGCTTTTTTTCCCCCCAAGAAAACCATCAATGGATCTTGTTAATATAAAGCTATGAATAAATAAGAGGGACAAAGGTCTAAAGAAAGTAAAAGAACACAAGCGGTGGATGGTTTGAAGTGTCAAACTTGGAAATGCTTCCACAATGTGCATTAACAGATGTTGGCAACTTTTGCAAAACTAATAAATAATTGTTTGTGTCGTTTGCCAGTTCCGTGTTTTGAAGGTCTCTGCTTTTTCAGCAGGAGAAAGTATACCTTTCAGCTCCTGTGCTAGCTCTGCTCATTAGTCCAGTTACTGTGTATCTCATTAGGGTTGTTTCAGTGATGAGAAACAAATACACACTTAGGAGTGTAGCAGCACAGCCGGAGTTATCAGTCGGCTTGTTTATGCTTCCTGAAAGATGAAACCCAACACCTTAAGACAAGTTCTCTTAGAGAGCCCAAGATTGGGAAACAGATTAAGAAAGGTGTGCATAGGCTGTAAAACTTTTATAAATGTGTTGCAGATTCATCTGTTTGTCAAGAGGATGAAGCAATGAACATGGACACGCTCAACTGGACAGCCAACAGCTCGCGCACAAATGGCCAACTCTACGGCAGCTCCACCCGCTTCGCCAGCTGGGTAACTTTTGAAGATGACGACGGACATATTTCAGAAGCATCCAGTATGAAGCTCGACAACCTCTACAACCCTCCATTCCAAGATGCCAACAGGAACCTGATTATTTCACCTGTCCGGAGCCAGAGCGCAGACAGACACATCCTAGACTTAACCCCAGATAGCACACAGCCTGTGTTTGCCTTAGACAGTCCACTGTTGAACAGCAGTACTCCTTACAGCAAGAAGAATCCCTTCCTTGACGAGGAGATTTCAAACGTACAACCTTCCCCTATTAATCCATTCAGTGCCTACTTTAGCCAAACCGAACAAAAGTCTTCTGACAATCTTCACAGTCACTCTTTGAGTTCTCCTGTTTTTGACCCCCAGCCTGATGATATCAAAAGGGAATCTCTGCTCCTCTTCTCCTCTGACAGTGACTCTGCCGGTGGCCATGACATTTTCCCCTCGGGACCTCCTGGAGATGACCTAGATCAGCTCAGAAAAATGCAGATCTCGGACCCTGACCAGATAGAAAGTGTTGCTTTACCAGATGACACTGTGGACACTGGGGACGAGGAGGAAACTCTTTATGAGCCACCTCACATGGCTCCCCAGAATGGCTGGCCCATGCTTCTGCGCATCCCAGAAAAGAAGAACATCATGTCCTCTCGGCACTGGGGGCCAATCTTTGTCAGGCTCAGTGATGCCAATCAGCTGCAGCTCTTTTATGAGAAAGGCCTGGAGAAACCCTTTAAGGAAATCCAGCTGAACGCCCAACTTGAGGTTTCTGAACACAAGCTGCAGAATTATGAAGAGAACGGTCGTGTACATACGCTCAGCTTGGACCTTGTTGTGTACAAAGAGAAGCGCAAGATACAGCCCAAGGTGACCGTAGTTCACATACCTGTGAAAGAGCAACTTGTAAAGCTTGGGACTATTGACTACCAGGACTTTCTGAGCTTCAGGTACACTTTGCAGGAGAAGCTACATGGGTTATCTGTGGATGCAGACGCTGTCAGTTCACCCGTATCCTACTCAGAGGAAGAGGTTCAGGTCGAAGTGACCGACAGTTTTTATGGCGTTCTGTCTAAAGGTGACAACCGTATTCTAGAGCAGCTGGTAACAACCCAGGTCAATGTTCTCACCTTTTTGACAGGATCCCCCATATGTCGCATCGGGCTCAACGACATCCAAGTCAAAGGAAAAGAGGTGGTATCCCGGCATGACATCATCCCAAATACAACTACACGCTGGATTCGTTTGCGAGACTGTAGACTGCATGACTGCGTAGACCAGACGGAATTTGACGAATCCAGGGTCATAGCCTTTGAACCCCCGGTTGGACAGCGATTTGAGCTGCTGCGTTTTCGGACGGCCTTTGCGGAAAAGATGCTCCCCTTCACCCTGAGAACAGTTGCTAGTGTCCGCGGCGCTGAGGTGGAGTTCCAGTCCTGGCTGGTGATGTCAACAGGTTTCTCATCCAACAGAGACCCTCTGACATTGATACCATGCGAAAATGTGGCTGTCCGATATCCCATTCCTGATATATGGGCCAAGAACTTCCGCAGAGAGAGTGTGACAGGAGAGAAGTCCCTGAAAGCTCGCTTCAATAAAGGCGCCAGCTTTGGTTCTGTTAGCAGCTCCGGCTCAGAACCAGCCATGAGGGTCACACTGGGCACTGCTAAATACGAACAGGCCTTCAAATCCGTGGTGTGGAGGATCAGCCGTCTGCCAGACAAGAACTCAGGTAAGGCCTAAATGCCTTTGTGGCAGCTTGTTATTTAGAAGGTAGTTACTGCTATTGTACAGTTACTAAACGTTTCTCCATTTTATTTGGTGGTTTTTACATTTACATTTGAACACAGCAGCTCTCCTTTATTATGTTAATAATCCATGATTAATGGACCAGTAAAAATGTTCCAAAATGCCTTAGAATGAAATCGTTTTTCATTGACAAATGAATTACAAAGGAATTTAGAATTTTTTTCCATCTCCTGTAAAGTTGCCAATTTGAATACACATGTTTTTATTTGGCAGTGACAATATTCATTTATTATCTGTAAGCGCTTATCCAGTTCAGGGTTGCGGTGGGTCCTGAGCCTACCTGGAATCATTGGGCACAAGGCGGGAATACACCCTGGAGGGGGCGCCAGTGCTTCAGAGGGAAACTCACACATTCACTCACACACTCACACCTACGGACACTTTTGAGTCGCCAATCCACCTACCAACGTGTGTTTTTGGACCGTGGGAGAAACCGGAGCACATGGAGGGAACCCACGCAGACACAGGGAGAACACACCACACTCCTCACAGACAGTCACCCGGAGGAAACCCACGCAGACACAGAGAGAACACACCACACTCCTCACAGACAGTCACCCGGAGGAAACCCACGCGGACATGGGGAGAACACACCACACTCCTCACATACAGTCACCCGGAGGGAACCCACGCAGACACAGGGAGAACACACCACACTCCTCACATACAGTCACCCAGAAGAAAACCCACGCGGACACAGGGAGAACACACCACACTCCTCACAGACAGTCACCCGGAGGAAACCCACGCGGACACAGGGAGAACACACCACACTCCTCACAGACAGTCACCCGGAGGAAACCCACGCGGACACAGGGAGAACACACCACACTCCTCACAGACAGTCACCCGGAGGAAACCCACACAGACACAGGGAGAACACACCACACTCCTCACAGACAGTCACCCGAAGAAACCCACACAGACACAGAGAGAACACACCACACTCCTCACAGACAGTCACCAGGAGAAGGAATCGAACCCACAACCTCCAGGTCCCTGGACCTGTTTTTCATTTTGCATTTCTGTGCTAAAAAAGCAACATAGAAAAGGAGGCGTTAGGGAGGTGTATTAATTTTTTTTTATAATACCACACCGGTAGATGCCACTAAATCTTACACACTGCATCTTTTAATAGGATGGTAATCTTTGCCTTCAATAGGAAGGACATATTTCAGGATGACTTACTGCCCCTTCATTCCATGGCACAAGTGGACACTTGATAATTTATTGTCCATGAAATCAATGTAAACCATATGCCACTGTCCTTTTGGGAGGTTTGTGGAAGATTCATGAAAGTAGAGGGATAGGGTTCTTCAGCCAGCTGCAGTGTTCTGTCTCTGATTACAAGCTTACTGAAATAAGAGAGGGCTATATGCCCTTAATGCTACAAGCTGTCAACTCCAGGCTCCTTGTGTTGATGGAAAATATCTTCTTTGATATTGTGTACATATTTTAAACGAATTGTAACTTTGAGTCTTGAAGTCTTTTATTTTAGTTTTACCTTTATGTCAGATGTAGGCCCCTTATGCTAATAACAGGCTACATCAAATACATCCGTTGTCCACGCTGTATAGTAATTTAAATAAGCATAAAGGTATGCCTTCCCTTTGTAATGGCTTCATTTGTTATTCTGACAGCTTATGCAAGGCCTGTATTTTTCATCAGCCTTTTATCCAGTTTCATGGCGATATCTGTAAAGTGGTGTAACTATTCTTTGTCTAAATCCCTATGTTGTATTCCATTTAGTGAAAGAAATTACAGCCATGCCATTATGATAGAGCTATATTCCTCAACAAAGTGCACATATAACGTAATTCAACTTTGCCAGATGCATCGTGAATAGACAAAGCTGTGCAGTGTGGTAGACTAGTGGATAATATTTTATTCACAGATTTGAAAGGGCTCATTTCTAGCTGAAATCTTTCACATTTTTCAGATACAGATCCCAACCTTGGGGTTTTGCTTTTATGGATTTGTGCCCTTTGTTTTGTCTTTTTAGGGGGGGGGGCACATTCCAAAGCTTGGGAAACCATTGGTTATTGAGTAGATAACTTTTCTTTGCTCCTGGTGCATGCTTTCAGTTGCCCTGTGTTGGTATTTTGTTTGAATGGCTGTGCCCTAGGCCTTTCAGCAGCTCATCAGCAGGGTTTCCTCTGCACATGTCTGATTGGTTGGACAAAGCCCCAGCTGTCATTCTTCATTAGGTCACAAACTCATTGGCTTTCTTTTTCCTTTTGTGTAACCCCCAACCCACCCCCCTCCTAAGTTTCACTCTCAAACTAAGACCCACAGTTACCAACAGGCCATTTGCTCCATTAGAACACATTTGACAGCTGTCTGTGGTGTTATCTGTCCTTTGTTGATCGTGTTTTAAGAAAACCCTTCATTTAGAATCTCAGCATGTTGTTTTCCAGACAAACCAAACCTAGTCTTAGGCTTAAAAGGGTTGCGGTACAGAATTCCCGTTGAGAGTGTATTTTTTAGGCCGAGGCCACACTTCCTCTGTGTCCGGGAAAAAGCTGGCCCACTGTTGTAACGTCATGCCGTGGCCTGGAACTACAGCGATCCCACTCATTCTAACAGTCCTTTTAGCACAGAGCTCCTCAGTCCTCGTCTCAGAGGAATCCTGCAGTGCACAGTTTGAGTCTTCTCTGCTCTAACAAACCTGATTCAGCTTGTGAAGAGCTTGGTAATTATCTGATGAGGTGAATCTGGCATGGCAGAGCAGGGAGAACAGCTCACTTTGCAGGGCTCTGGTCTGGTTCCTAAGCGATTCTGAAGTGTTTTGATTTAGATTTTTGTAAAATATCTTGGCAACAGACAAGTCCTTCTTATCTCAAATGTAATTGATCAGTCAAAATAAGGGATTATTTATATACTTTTGCAAGTCCTTCACTTTAGAATAGCACTGAAGCAATTAGCCTAATGTAGCTAACTGCATTAGCATTGTGTAAACCTTCTTAAATGCCTAAATAATTAGGACACTGTATAAAAACATACAGTAGAGCAAACAAAATTCAGGCTTTAAGATGGTTCCCTATGACAAACTCGATTTGTAGTTGTTGTGCTCATTTACTAGGGGAAGAATCGTGCCATGATTTAGCTTGGGTGTGGTTTGTTGTGTGTTCACAGCGCTGGGGCACCCTCACACCTTCTTCTGCCGTTTGGAGCTTGGCTCTGACTGGGAGGTGCCGAGGAAGTTCCAGAGTCAGGTGGAGGTGGAGTTTGAGATGCCCGCTGCCTCTGCTTCTAAAGCCACAGTTCGCTCCCTGTCTGTGGAAGGCAGGACTGAACTCAAGAAGTGGATCACTTACAGAGCACATTATTCCTACCAGGTACTGTGTGTGTGTGTGTGTGGTGTGTGTGTGTGGGCCTTAAATTCACCAATACGCAATAAACACCCTGTGATGGTGCTGCCTTTGGTGCACATTTGGTTGCATTAGAGTGATTTGTGTGGCCTTTGGGGATGGGGCAGTTCCTGCTAAACTTCATCAGCCGTCTGACAGTGTGAGTGGACGACAAGACTTCACCCTTCAGCAACCTGCTGTCTCAGCTGCCAGAGCTGTTTTCCCTGCTGCAATCCAAACATGTCATTAAGGTGGTGGAGCTGTCTCACACAAGCATCTGCTCCCATTACTTCTCATCAGCCCCACAGAGGAAATCACCTCCCCTCTCGCATTGCAGGAGTGCTTTAAAGACAACCAGGAGAACCAGCAAGATTTCACTTGACCAGTGCAGGCCTTAGGGAGAGGAGACAGTAGAGCACTTTGAGCATGAGGTTGATATTTTGTAATGAAAAATGGAGGCAATGTGAGTTGTGGAGGTCTTTATCTGAGTGGGATTAAAACCCTGAGAGAGGAGCCATGCTGCAGAGGGATTAGGTTCAATACCTTTTCAATGGCGGAATACGCTTTGCTTTAAAACTGAATCAACATTTCACCGTAAAATCAAAATACTATTGACATACTGTTTGGTGATACTGGTTAAGCCTATTAGGGCCGCCGTGGAAGGTTTACGGTTCGATCCCCACGTCCGTGACTGAAGAGCCCTTGAGCAAGGCAACTAACCCCCAAACTGCTCATCAGGGTGCAGAAGATGGCTGCTTGCTACTTGGGTGTGTGTGCTCACTACCTCTAATCACGACTGTGAGAGTGTCTGTGTGTATTCACTGCCATCGATGTGTTAAATGCAGAGGTCAAACTCCATTGTACAGTAGAACAATGATTATAAGGAATGCCATTTAATTCACTCAATGAACCAATAAGAATTGTGTAAGCCAAATGGCCAATACATGCCCAAATATTTACCCACTTGCCTCAGTAAGGGTCAGGTAATCTCAAAAATCAGTTCAGTGAACTGAATAAAACAGGAACAGTCGATATCAAATATGTACTGACACATTAATGGCCATTGTGTTATTTTGCCCTTTGAATGGGTTTCCCTCTAGTGGGAGCAGATTGCCATTACAACTGACCTCGGCTCATGTCTGCTGTTTTCCTGTAGGTGGGGATAGAGCTGAAGAAGGAGGGAATGGTGGACAGCCCCGAGCAGGAGCAGCCGGGACAGTGCTCTCAGCAGTGAGGAGAGATCCCTGCACTTTGGCCTTTTGAAGAGTTGCACTTTGGAAACTTTGGGAATTTGGAATTGAGGGTCAACATTGAAATATGAGGAAATACTGAAAGTTTACATTTTATCCTGCCGTGATCTAGTTTTGGGAGCTTATTTGCACAACGTTACCATGAACTGATCTTATAAAACTTTGACAGAACGACATGGACCTGAGATGATGTTGCATCATATGCCACAACAAGACTCCAACACCCAGTCTTTGGCTCAGTTCAGGAAAGCAGTTACAGAATCATGCAGCATGCTTTATTGTGGATATACGTATGCTGTGAAAAGCTGATAATGATGGCCTTGTTTCTCAGAGTGCGATAACTGACAGGTGAATTAGGTACTACAGTGCTTACCTTCACTGCAAGTTCAGTACGTTTTAGGGCTTGAAAAGGAAGAGGAAGGCTGCTTTGCTTGGTGGTGGAATGCTTAAACTTCAACAAACACCCATATTTCAAACCTCGCACCGTTTTTTAATGCTGTTGGGTACGAGTCAGAGCTGGCAGAGGCGTCTTAGACGGAAGATAAGCTTCCTCTTCATTGCCTAGCACTTAACAGGGATGTGGGTTTGTCCCTAAACATCAGATCAAGAGAAAACAAAAGAGAAAATAATCCCAGTGTGTGAATATGACTCAGGTCACCTTTGTTCTTACTGTAAAACAAAAAAGCCGTCAGTGCTCATATGATACGCATATTTACATATAATAAACAAAAGTTTTGTGCCATTTAAAGGTCAGTGTTGAGGAAAGCGGAAGAGATCAACGTCTTGTTTACTGTACTTTAGGAATATTTACAGCTGGGATCATAGCTAACATCACAAGGTACAGTATGAATAATCAGTGTTGTGTAACAAGAGTATACCTTGCCAATGTATCATCAAATTGCAGTTATTCTCATAACTCAAATCCAATGTATTAATATCTTCTTTAGCGAGGCCTTAGCTGTGGTGCATCATGGTTATACACTGTATTATTTTCACTCTAAATACAAGTTTTTGTTTTTATTGTTTTCTGCTCGGTATGACATTTACTCTTCGTCATAACTATGACTGAATCTCAAATGGCTCACTACTGCTGTGTATGAATGTAATAAATATGCGATGCTCTGAAGCAGCAGTAAATAAGACTGACATCGCCATGCTTTATGTGAAGCATTGGCTAGAGGAGTAGAAAGCTTCCGGCACTGGGCTGTGGAGCGGTGGAATGTGTTCTCTTGAGTGATGGAGCACCATTCAGTACCTCTTAGATGAGCTCACTAATGCTGTTTTGGCTGAATGCCCTGAAATTCTCATAGAAATGTTCTTTGCAATCCAAAGGCAGACGATTAGAGGCTGTTGAGGTGCAGCAAGGTTTGGCAAACTACAAGTTGATACACTTCATTCGGGAAGAAATGAAGGATAAGCAGGTGTCTGCAAACATTTGATCATGTTAGGTTATTTCCTGGACATTTCATGCTTGTTAAAGTCATTATGCATTTGAGATTCAGCCATTTTCTTTCCCATCGCCAGTCACAGATTAGGATATGGGGCTTGTGGTGATACAGTAGGGTGACCAGACGTCCTCTTTTACCTGGACATATCCTCTTTTTTAGACTTTAGGTGGAATTTCACAAACGTCCGCCATTTTGTTTTTCTAGAGCTTACATAGAACTTCAAGAAGCGCTCGTTCACAAACTAGCCCCGCCCTCCCCTACTCCGATTGGTTCACTTGAGTGAGAAGGGGGCGTGGTGAAGTAGCCTTAAATCTTCGGATTGGACGGTCTGACTGTAGAGCTACCGTTATTGGTCGATAACCTTCTCTGTAAACATTTAATTGGTCAGTCTGCACGTCAGTAGTCCTTGTTTACGTCAGGCAAAGCTCATGCCGAAACGTAAGCGAGGGGTGAGAGCCCCTCCCCCAGATCTGGTCACCCTATAATAGAGCAGATATTAATATTGAGTTATTAAGAGACTTAAGAGTGTTAAAGTGGGTCTTTACTGTGTTGCCACTGTTTCCACTTTCAGTTTAGTCTTAAAGACAAGGGCTTAACATTTGTTACTTTGTGACAAAGCGAAACTGCTGTATGTTTTCATTGTTAATGAGATAGTTAATGAGAAAATGAGATATCTGGTTGTGTCCAGCTTTAGGTGTATGTTATACTTTCTCTTACTAACATAACTCTAACAGATGTTGGAGGTCTGTGAATGTGTTGCACTACTAGAATTTTATTCTTCAAGAATTGTTTCTTTGGGCCGTAGCGCTTGACGTGAGCAGCGTGACCAGTGCGTGATCTGGTGGAGAGTTCATTCAACAGTGGAATTAGCTGATCACTTGATTTATTATGATCAATTTCAATTTAAATTCAAATTTGAGTTCGTAAGTAGGACATTTTTAATTTATGCAAGTCCCTGTTTAAAAAAATGTTCTTTCTGGGTGTTTTTTTTTTAAACATGTTGATTGTGATAACATTTAAAAAACACATGCTCTTTATTCTTACATTAACTGTTGTGGAAGTAATTCATCCTCTTAGTAGTCATTGTGGACCAGATGTTTTGGTCCATTTATCGTAAACGTTTTACACAATGCAGAGATACAATTGTTTAAAATGTTTCAAGTGCACAAAAGATTAAAAACGGCAAATGGACAAATACCAGGTTTTAACATGACCGTGAAAATAAGCTCATATTAAACAAAGTGCACAGGGAATTTCCTATCATTATTATTGCAAACCAACACACTGTACCACGGCATCATGGGTGCAATGCATCGTTTCTAATTTTAGAAAGTAAAAATCCTCCTAGCGTACGTTTAGGTCAATGCTCCAAATGTTTTTTTTTTGTCTTGACTTTTGTCATTTTGTTTTTTAATGGCTTTCTGAGAGTGTGCGCTGGTCTGTATTTACACCGACGTAATCTGGCTGTTGTGCCACAGAGATAAAGCCAGTACTGTAATCAGCCTTAGTACTTTTCTAGGATGCGTACTTTGTGACTGGAGAATAAACACTAAACCATTCGGATCATGTGACTGGTGCAAACTTGCTTCATTATTATGCAACTATAGGGTGACCAGACGTCCTCTTTTACCCGGACATGTCCTCTTTTTTTAGACTTAAACAAATGTCCGGGCGGGATTTCCCAAACGTCCGCCATTTTGTTTTTCTAGAGCTTACATAGAACTTCGAGAAGTTTCGTTCACAAACTAGTCCCGCCCCCTTCCCTACTCCGATTGGTTCGCTTGAGTGAGAAGGGGGCGTGGTGAAGTAGCCTAAAATCTTCGGATTGGACGGTCTGACTGTAGAGCTACCGTTATTGGTCGATAACCTTCTCTGTAAACATTTAATTGGTCAGTCTGCACGTCAGTAGTCGTGTCCTCTTTTTCACCATCTCAGATCTGGTCACCCTATACAACTATAATTTCTCATGTATGTATTTCTTATGATTACTATTGAGTAATGTGACACATATCATTTATCCATTCATCTTCTGTAACCTCTCCATTCTGATCAGGGTCTCACACACTCATCCAGTCACCCACACCTACGTACAATGTCACACACACACACAGGACGATTTCACACTCACACCTATCACTCACCCACTCCAAGGACCTTATTTACCTCTTAAATGATGCAGAAAATATGAAAAAATCAGTGCGCTTTAATTTACAGGTGGAAGTGACCACAAAGGTTTGTGTCTGTCTTTAGGTCGAGACGCAGCGACACAAACCCAGACCAAAGCAGAGGTCAAGGACAAGGGCAAAGCCTCTTTGCTTTATTAAAAACACATCCAGCTGTAATAACAAAGCAGTGAGAATAAAATCAAAGGTAAACTACACTTGTGTAAACACAAAGCTCTTTAGAGGGAGTTAATATGAGGTGAAAATAAATAAAAGAGTCATTTTCTGTTACACGAAACTGGACTCTCTTTTATAGTTGTTTTAATTGGTATTCTCTCCTCAGGTAACTGCAGTGGTTTAAATAGTTTCTGTCAGACCCATTAATTCCCATTTTAGCTTTAGAACGGAGTGTGACTGCGGCCTTTTCAGCTGTTCTTTGAGGCATTGCGAAGCTGAATAGCTTTCTTGGCCTGAGTAAGGAGCTTGTAGGGAGCCTACTTTAGAGCAGTGCAAGCCTGAGAAAAATTGGCCGTTTGATTCACTGAATTTCTAAGAAAGATCTGAGAGGAAGTAAAAAGACCCTTAGACTGAACTCTCTCTCTCTTTATAAAAATAAGAAGTTTTGCTTAAATCTTGTTTCTTAGAACAGGATGTAATGACTGAAAGAGGACGGGGAGTTCACAGGACGGAGTGTTACAGCTGCACTCTACAGAGCTCGAGAGAAGGGGTCACTCTGGGGATGGCCACAACTACTCAGCCATCGAGGTAAAGTCTTGGGTTTTGCAGAAAGTCTGCTGAGTCACTGACATAAATGGAAGATATAGGACTGAAGCAGGACAGAGCCACACGGGGGCAGTATTTTACAACACATACCTATTTTTCTTCACCACAGGAACGAGGCGTCCACTTTGAGAACTGTAAATCTATTACATTCTGTAGCATTTAGTGATGAAGCTCTTTGCTGCAGTAGAGGCCTCTGCTGTTCTAGGAAGTCTATATATTAGATACAGCAACATTGCTGGCAGGATTTGATTGCACCAAGCCTTATACAAATTAGATTTGATGGTATTTGATCAGTGCTGGACCCCAAAAGTCACTCTTATAGATACTGGATGGTGACTAGTTCCACTGCACTGAAGCCCAATGCAGGGGATTAATGTCCCTGATGCTTTGAACAGAGCATGGAGACCTTAGTCTCAAGGGCAGCTGTACTAGAATATCCCCTTACTACTTTGTTTCATGTTTGCGTCCCCACAGGAGAAATCCCTTAAGTAAAGTTTAGAAAAAGAGTGGTCAGTGTGAAAGACTTTTTTTTGTCTACATTTTAGAAGTATAGTTTTTTCTGACTAATCTCCTGAAATGAATCATAACCACATGTATGAAATTTGAAACAATTTGACTCAGACCTGTGCCCTGTACATTTTCTTCTCAGCGAGACCATTTCATTGGTTATCGTGTCGAAAATTGAAAAGCTGCAGAAGTGATGGAAAGGGCTGATGAGGAACACACCTACTGCTCCTACTGCTTCATCTGGAGCTGTAGAGAGAATCCAGAGCAGGCTTGTGCTGTGAAGTTTGTGGAGGAGTAATTGCTTTGACTCTGAGTGAAATAATTCTGCTGAAGTTTGACTGTCTGTGAGGAGTGTGGTGTGTTCTCCCTGTGTCTGCGTGGGTTTCCTCCGGGTGACTGTCTGTGAGGAGTGTGGTGTGTTCTCCCTGTGTCTGCGTGGGTTTCCTCCGGGTGACTGTCTGTGAGGAGTGTGGTGTGTTCTCCCTGTGTCTGCGTGGGTTTCCTCTGGGTGCTCCGGTTTCCTCTCACAGTCCAAAAACACACGTTGGTAGGTGGATTGGTGACTCAAAAGTGTCCATAGGTGTGTGTGTGTGTGTCTGTGTTGCCCTGTGAAGGACTGGTGCCCCATCCAGGGTGTATTCCCGCCTTGTGCCCAATGATTCCAGGTAGGCTCTGGACCCACCGTGACCCAGAACTGGATAAGCGCTTACAGACAATGAATGAATGAATGAATTAATTATTTTTTTTAAATACTGCGGTGGTGATAGGAACCAGGCATCTAAAGTGTTTATTGCCATAAAAGCTCCATCACAGAAAGTTATCTGATTAAATGATCATGGAAATGCCTCGTAAGACCTGAGGAATTCTTTGATTACAGTTTTTAAATCAGTTATTGACCTAAAACATGTTTTAATTTCTTTATAAAGAGCATTGGCACATAATAGTCTGTTTTTAGATTAATTATTGTATTTCGATTGCAAACTCGCCATATAAAATTTTTTAGGAGACTATTCACTTGTCAGGATGGGGAATAAATACAATGCCTATATTGCACGGGTTCCGTCAACATCACTGTAAATAAATCCAGTTCACGTGAAGGACCATTATTGAATTATGCAGGAATTTTGAAAAACTGGTGGAACTGCCCTTGTAAAAAGGGACAGTGACTCAAAAAAGAGTATTGCTGAATCCCCCCAGTAGAGGGTGCCACTCCAACACAGCTGCTTCAGCCTAAATTTTTCCATATGGACAAGGATGCTTTTCTTGGCCCTCGTTTTTGTAAGTGGTTCACAGTCATAATAAATCATCTGCACTATATATAATGTAAGCAGAGGGTTAGCAGGTTCTTTTTTGCAAATGTAGTTTGGCTCGGCTTCTGCTCGTAGCCGATGGCTGCTATGGATCATGAAGATGGTGTGGAAAACAGGATGAATGTGTGTCTCGCTGCAGGGTGTGGGGGTCCTGCTGTGGGGGTCTCACTAGCATGGCACACTGGCTCTGAGGAGCGTGGTAAAATATTGATTTACTGCGTGGGCCGTGGGTGAGAGTAACGAATAAAGCATAAAGCAGGTGCTGCCAAGATTGTTAGTGTCACCGTCTCGGAGGCGAGAGTGAGCAAACCTTTCAGGCCCGATCCAAGTGTGTTCAGATGTCACATCTAGCCATCTGTCTTTCTGTCTGTCCGTTTATCTCTCTTTCCATCTGTCCGTTTGCTCTTTGTCTGGTGAGCTGTGCTGAAGGTCGGGGAAGGCGGCCAGCCTTCCGCCCAAAACCCCTCTGTTGACCAATTAGATGGCAGATCCGAAGTCGCCCACGGATCAAAGATTGCCGTGCAACATCAGGCCATGATGATCTCTGTGGAATGTCTAGTATCTTTTTAGTCGGGTTAGACATAAATATTTTTAAACCCGCCTGTCATTTTCGCAATCTCGTTCACAGCTGCTCGATGTAGGCCGCCACATCCTCTAGGTTCTAAACTTTGTAACCATTAAAGGCATCTGGATTCCCTGACAGATTGCTGTGGCACACAAAAGAGAGCCGTTTTCTTCCTTCCTTTTTGTCTAAACCATTGTTCTTCAAGCAGAAGGCATTTTTTCAAATGCCATTCCAGAAAAGCTGGGACATACTGTAAAATGCAGTAAAAACAAGAGCTTGTGATTAGTTCATTCTCTTGAAGCATTCTTTAACTGAAAAGTTCTTAGTGTTTAGTGGCCTCCAGTGTTTTCACAGGAAACACGTAAACACACTTAGAATTTGATTCTTGAACCACAGGGGGACAGAGGAATGTTTGCCACTTTGTTACAGTACCCTTAGCTTACATTACACTGTTTAATCCTTTGGGAACTGAGGATACTAATTGTTAAAGTTTTTCAAGTGGGCTTTTTGCCCATTCAGACTTCGTAGGAGGTGTTACCTGTGCACATGCAATCTCTGTCTACGAAGCCATGTTGTTTTACCACATACAGAATGAAGGCAGGCACAGTGTTGAGGAAATAATTGACTTACCAGGAAAAGATGTCATTTTGATGGCAGAATGTTTCTCTAAAGCCCCAGTGTCTGTCTCCACATCAATGGAAACTTGTGCCACATGCAAATCACCCATGCTGTTGTCACTGATGCACAACCCCCGGTACCATGAGAGATGTTGGCTTTTGCACATTTCACTGATAACAGGCTGGTTATCATCGACCCTTTCATCATAAGCACAGGGGGAAAAAATAGATTTTCTTTTCCATGATAACAAGCTGAAACATAGACAAACACATGCAGTGGCAGAGCGTTAAGTAACAAACATATATTTGAATATCTCTCAAGCCCGATTTACTATATTTATCATGGAAGCATGACAGTTTCTTTTGCAGTGCCATCTGAAGTCTCAAACGTCACGTTCATTCAACACTGGTGTCCAGCATTACCCTACTTTGACTGATATTAAGTACAGTAGTCACACAGCTCCAGGGACCTGGAGGTTGTGGGTTCGAGTCACCTCCAGGTGACTGTCTGTGAGGAGTGTGGTGTGTTCTCTCTGTGTCTGCGTGGGTTTCCTCCGGGTGACTGTCTGTGAGGAGTGTGGGTGTGTTCTCCCTGTGTCTGCGTGGGTTTCCTCCGGGTGACTGTCTGTGAGGAGTGTGGTGTGTTCTCCATGTGTCTGCGTGGGTTTCCTCCAGGTGACTGTCTGTGAGGAGTGTGGTGTGTTCTCCCCGTGTCTGCGTGGGTTTCCTCCGGGTGACTGTGAGGAGTGTGGTGTGTTCTCCCCGTGTCCACGTGGGTTTCCTCCGGGTGACTGTCTGTGAGGAGTGTGGTGTGTTCTCTCTGTGTCTGTGTGGGTTTCCTCTGGGTGACTGTCTGTGAGGAGTGTGGTGTGTTCTCCCTGTGTCTGCGTGGGTTTCCTCCGGGTGACTGTCTGTGAGGAGTGTGGTGTGTTCTCCCTGTGACTGCGTCGGTTTCCTCCGGGTGACTGTCTGTGAGGAGTGTGGTGTGTTCTCCCTGTGACTGCGTGGGTTTCCTCCGGGTGACTGTCTGTGGTGAGTGTGGTGTGTTCTCCCTGTGTCTGCGTGGGTTTCCTCCGGGTGACTGTCTGTGAGGAGTGTGGTGTGTTCTCCTTGTGACTGCGTGGGTTTCCTCCGGGTGATGGTCTGTGAGGAGTGTGGTGTGTTCTCCCTGCGTCTGCGTGGGTTTCCTCCGGGTGACTGTCTGTGAGGAGTGTGGTGTGTTCTCCCTGTGACTGCGTGGGTTTCCTCCGGGTGACTGTCTGTGAGGAGTGTGGTGTGTTCTCCCTGTGACTGCGTGGGTTTCCTCCGGGTGATGGTCTGTGAGGAGTGTGGTGTGTTCTCCCTGCGTCTGCGTGGGTTTCCTCCGGGTGACTGTCTGTGAGGAGTGTGGTGTGTTCTCCCTGTGACTGCGTGGGTTTCCTCCGGGTGACTGTCTGTGAGGAGTGTGGTGTGTTCTCCCTGTGACTGCGTGGGTTTCCTCCGGGTGACTGTCTGTGAGGAGTGTGGTGTGTTCTCCCTGTGACTGCGTCGGTTTCCTGCGGGGGACTGTCTGTGAGGAGTGTGTTGTGTTCTCCCTGTGACTGCGTGGGTTTCCTCCGGGTGACTGTCTGTGAGGAGTGTGCTGTGTTCTCTCTGTGTCTGTGTGGGTTTCCTCCGGTGACTGTCTGTGAGGAGTGTGGTGTGTTCTCTCTGTGTCTACGTAGGTTTCCTCCGGGTGACTGTCTGTGAGGAGTGTGGTGTGTTCTCTTTGTGTCCGCGTGGGTTTCCTCCGGGTGCTCCGGTTTCCTCCCACAGTCCAAAAACACACGTTGGTAGGAGGATTGGCGACTCAAAAGTGTGTGTGTGTGTGTCAGTTGCCCTGTGAAGGATTGGCGCCCCCTTCAGGGTGTGTTCCCGCCTTGAGCCTAATGATTCTGGGTAGGCTACAGACCCACCGCGGCCCTGAACTGGATAAGGGTTACAGATAATGAATGAATGACTGAAAAGTATAGTATGTGATAAAAAACCTACATTTATTGAAATCTTGAATTTTTTGACAAAACTTTAATGAATTTAGTGATTATATATATGTTGATGAGCATATACATTTTTTTTTTGCAGAGTCTGAACCTTTGGTGAATGCTCCTTTTAAATGTTTTATATTCACCTTGTTGTAGTGTAATACTTCATAACAGTGTTCTATAAACATTTCACTCTTTTTAAATAAAATAGAATAGAAAGATTTATGTCCTTAATTAATTTTACAAAATGTCTGGGGAATGCAGATTACAATCTGAGGTAAATACTCCTGTACAAACATGTTTTATTTCCAGTAGACAGTGACAGGTGTGTAGACACACTCACCCATTGTTCCTTATGAAATCAGAGGTATATTGTGGTGTTTGCCAAAGACAGTAAGGATTCAAAATGGCTCCAAGCATGTCCCTGTAGTCGCCCAGGGAGAATCTTTAATCGCTGTGTTGTTGTTCATTGTGTGCAATAATTTAGTAGTGTCATATTTACAGTGTAAGAGGACTGTGGTTGTGTGTTGTGATAGTACTCACCATCCCTGCTTTGTTATATATATTTATATACACTTGTTTGTGCTTGTTCATGGTTGCAAAAAAAAAACTACTAACCCCTTAAATGCAGGCCTTTAATTAATGAGTATTAATATGAGAATATCTATGAAGGCCTTATACCAAATATTGGAACTTTTGTGATTCATTTGCCTTCGTTTACAAAGACCTTATCCTATATCTTTTTCATTAGTGAGGTCATGTCCTGATGTTTTATGATTAGTCTTGGATGACCACTGTGTGTGCACTGAATTGATCATGGCCACCATAGTCTCATATGTTGTGACTTTAGAGCGTCTCATTCTGTTGGAAGTGCTGTTCTATGGCGATTACACAAACTGTGTGCATAAATATTTTAATGCTGTTGTCAGCGTTGGGTGCCCACCACGTAACACAGCAATGAATCACCAAAACAGGTTCCACTATTGTTATGAACTTAGATTTTCCCCCCTCTCTCTCTCTCTCTGCTTGTACTGCACAGTGTAGTTGATCCAGAACATGATTTCTCCCAAAGGTCATCTACTTTATGGCCTGGGAAACCTTCCCCTCCTCACAGCAACACCTCACAACCACTAGGAATCACTCCATTCATCCCTCGGCCAGCCCCCCCCCCCCCCCCTCCATCTCCACAGGACTGTAAGAGTTGCATGACTTCATGCTGGCCTGCGTGTGCGTATCTCAATAGAGTGAGACGTTCACACATCATTTATTCACGTATGAGCAAGCCAACTCAATAGCAGCCTATTTCTCTGCGATGTACAGCCAAGAGAGAAACCGCTAGCAACCTCTCAAACACTTCTTCCAATGTATATGAACTCATCACGTTGATAGCGAACACTATTACCAAATCAACCCAATCCAGATCCTAAATATGTGGCAGTGACGGTATATTTGTCCATTGGGTAATTATTGCAAAACTAATGAACGTGCATTGTCTTTCCAAAGTAAGTATATGAAGGTTTAAATACGGACTGAAAGCTTGTCACAGCCCTGTTGGCTTTGGCCGGAGTGGAGGTCCGAGTGGAGGCACTAGCGGCGATGCCATCAAGCCTTCACAATGAAAAGCTGCAGTTTGTCTGGCCTGCTCTCTCTCTCTCCTCCAAGTAGATGACCTCTTGATGACCAGCCGAGGCGCTTTAATTCAGGAGCTGATGTTTTTGATGGTTGACTGCCGAGCAGACACTAGTCGGCCCACTGAATGCAATTGTCGCTTCAGAATAGAAACCGGTTTCATTCGGTGCCGTTAAGCTCAACAGTTCATATTTTGGAACGGGGGGCTATTGTGGAAAGGTCACTGTGGTGCTCTTCCCTCTCTCTCCAGACATTGGAGTCTGACAAAAGCTCCCGTGATTGAGTTTTAGAGCAGAGAGAGGTAATCTAAGAAGCTCCAGAACCTTTCAGAAGGGGTCAGAGTTTATCTGTAGCCTTTAGGACTGCCAGAGAAAGAGGGAATTTTTGTTCTGTTTTAAGCCTCCCATTTTATTAATTATTTCCATCTTGTTTCATCTTAAGACCGCGCACTCAGGCAGGAACTTTACAGAAGCAGAGGACCTACTACAAATGACCAATAATGTGTTCATCTCCGGACAATTACATAGACTTCCTTTTCTCATTACGCCTTTAAAGCAACATCTTGCGTAGTGTTCCTTTAATACTGCCGTTTTTTTATTTATTTACGCAACCCTCAACTTGGGATCATCATTTGTAATTAAGGCATTATTGAATTTTCCCAAAAATCTAAAACTATATTTTATATGAATGGGTGATAAATATGCTTATTTATTTTGGCAGTTGTTGATAATACGCTTTGATTGCTTAAGAATTTCTTAGCTTAGAATCCTAGCTTAGCATGTTCCTAGTAAAGCCGTTTCTCAGATGGTGAATGAGTACATTGATGTTATGGTTCAGCCTTCTCTGAATTTCGTTGGGACACGGGCAGGATTTGGCTTTGGCCAGCCTGACAGCGCTCACAGGGAGGCTGATCATACTGACCACATCTTGTAATTCCTGTTAATCCCCGCAAAGTGACTGTGGGGGCTTAGCCTAAAGCTGAATCCAACTCATGAATAACTGTTCACCTGATAAGACACGTGCCAGAGTTAACTATTCTGTAATTTCTCCTATTGTCCGAAGCAAGTGAAATGGCCTGGGTGCTTTACTGGTATCCACACTCTCACATAAGTGTCATTTCCCTACTGGGACAGTTAGCAGATACACATTTCTGTTAAAATGTTGTGAATGTACAGTTTCTATCTATCGTTACACTTATATAGCGCCTTTCTAGACACCCAAGGACGCTTTACAATCCACACTGCTCAGAACGCTCAATCCACACACTGGCGAGAAGCGGCAGCCAAACGTGCACAGCGTACTCTCGACCAGGAACGACCGTCCACCTGGAGGACTGCATCGGGCACTAGGATTTCACCCAGGACAGAGTGCCAATCCATATCTGGGCACACACACATTCACTCACACACCAGGACAGTTATTAGACAGAAGCCAATTCACCTACCCTCCATGTTTTTGGACTGTGGGAGGAAACCGGAGCCCCCGGAGGAAACCCACGCAGACACAGCAAGAACATGGAAACTCCACCCAGATGGGACTTGAACCCAAGATCACCAGTAAGCCACCGTGCCGCCCAAGTTTGTTGTATGATGCCTTTGGTGTAGGTGATTTATTTATTTTTTACCTATCAACCATAAAATTATGACCACCTACTTGTTTCTAAACTCATTGTCCATTCTTTCAGCTTCATAGACCCTACAAGAGGACTTTGTTGTTCTACAATTACAAACTGAAGTCCATTGGTTGCTCTGCATACATTGTTTGCCCTCTTTCTTCAATGGTCAGGATCCCACAGGCTCACCAAAAGGTATTTGGGTAATGGATCATTCTCAGTGCTGCAGTGGCCCTAACATGGTGGTGGTGTGTTAGTGTGTGTTGTGCTGGTAAAAAAACGGCTCAGACCCCCACCGCTGGGGTCACCACTGGACTGAGAAGAGTCCACCAACAAAAAACATCCATTCAACGGTGTCCTGGGTTCACTGATGGAGGACTAGACACACACTGTGCAGCGACAGATGAGCTACTGTCTCTGACATCTACAAGGTGGACCAATGAGATAGGAGTGTCTAACAGAGTGGACAGTGAGCGGACACAGTGTTTAAACCTCCAGCAGCACTGCTGTGTCTGATCCACTTGTACCAGCACAGCACACACTAACACACCACCACTGCATCAGTGTCATTTTAGGGCTGAGAATGATCCAATACACAAATCATACCTGCCTTTTGGTGCTCCTGACCATTGAAGAACGGAGTGAAAGAGCACAAACAAAGTTAGTAGAGCAACATTTCAGTCTGTAATAGTAGAACAACAAAGGTCAGTGGAGCTGAGAGAAGGGACAATTTGTGTAGTAACAATGAGGTGGTCATAATGTTATGGTTGATTGGTGTATGTTATTCATTCATTTGTTGTGCGTAAGCGCTTATCCAATTCAGGGTCGCGGTGGGTCCAGAGCCTTCCCAAAATCACTGGGCGCAAGGCCCTGGAGATGTTACACTCATCACACTCGTGGACACTTTTGAATAGCCAATCCACCTACCAACGTGTGTTTTTGGACCACACTCCTCACAGACAGTCACCTGGAGGAAACCCATGCAGACACTGGGAGAACACACCAAACTCCTGACAGGACCCTGGAGCTGTGTGACAGTGACAGTACCTGCTGCACCACTGTGCCGACCCGCTGTATGTTATTCATTGTAATTACAGTGTGGGCTTTTATCATATGCCTGATGTCACTAGCTGGGTTTCCATCCAAAACGTTCGCAAATTTTACGCGATTGAAACAAGGTTTTTAGAGGACGGTAAATAAATGCTGTGTGGTCTCTGACATTTGCTCAGTGCTGTATGTGTAGAATAATCAACACCTGCTCTAAAACAGGACCCTCAGGTGTCTCTGGTGTGACAACAGAGTGGTCCTAAAGCGTGGAGAGGAGAGATGAGTAATTGGGGCGGGAATGCTGTTAAAAGCCTGTGCTCGCGGGGTCAGCCTGGGGCTCTGCTGCGCCCCCACCACACTCCTAGTCCTGTGATTAGCATGATAGAATCAGGTGGTTAGTGTTCTCCTCCAAACATGCTGAGATATTATATGCTTTTGGCATTTCATTATAATAAAAATGACTTATTAATTAATATAATATGGCTTTACTCTGTTTATTCTGTTGTTAAATGGACATTGAGACAGTTCTGTAAGTCAATACTGTGTCATATAAAAGTGTCTTTATATCCAAACCTTTATTACTCTAGCAGTGTCCGTCTGAGAATGAAGGGTGATTTCTATCCACTGTCTATAGGCTAAAGCAGTTCATGGGACACCGGTGAACGCGTCCTCTCGCTGCCAAATCAGGAATCCCGAGAGCCATCTATAAAAGCTCTTGGCTGCATGGTCTGAAAGCCTCCCAGCTTGAGAGAAATGAGTGGTTATGAAGAGCTCCTTCTGCGGTCAGTAGGAGAGATTTGTAGATGAGTGTGTTATGGAAGACCAAAGCTCTATTCCCTCTTAGTCGGGAAATGTTTACTTATCCCCTGAAAATCAGCCTAGTTTTCAGCTTCATGCCTTTGTTAAATTACTAATGCACATCATCACTTACTCCACACTGACCAGTGGCTTAGAGACAGAAAACAAAGGTAAATATTTCTTTCCCCTTCTCCACTCCCGGTCCTCTCAGAGGAAATAGCGATGTGCACATCACAGTGTGACTGAATCTTCCTGAACATTTCACCAACCGTGACATAGCGCAATATCTTTATTTAAACTGCTTTTATTATGAAATTTAGACTCAATACTGAAGAAGAACTGGGGAATTATCTGAAAATAAAAAGATGATGATGATGGAGGAGGAGGATGAGAAGAAGCACAAAAAGAAGAATGCATAAGTAAAAGGAAAAAGGCAAAAAAGATGAAGTAGAAGGAAAAGTAGAGAATACAAAGTAGTAGAGGAAGAGAAGAATATGGTAAAAAATGAGGAGAAGATGGAAAAGAAGAATAATAATAATATGAAGGAACAGAAGACTGAGAATAAACAAAAAAAATAAAGAAGAGAAAAAGAAACATTCATTCATTCATTATCTGTAGGCGCTTATCCAGTTCAGGGTTGCGGTGGGTCCAGAGCCTACCTGGAATCATTGGGCGCAAGGAGGGAATACACCCTGGAGGGGGCGCCACTCCTCCACAGGGCAACACAGACACACATTCACTCACACCTAAGGACACTTTTGAGTCGCCAATCCACCTACCAACGTGTGTTTTTGGACTGTGGAAGGAAACCGGAGCACCCGGAGGAAACCAACACAGACACAGGGAGAACACACCACACTCCTCACAGACAGTCACTCGGAGGAAACCCACGCGGACACAGGGAGAACACTCCACACTCCTCACAGACAGTCACCCGGAGCGGGAATCGAACCCACAACCTTCAGGCCCCTGGAGCTGTGTTACTGCGACACTACCACCGTGCCACCCTGAAAAAGAAACAGAGTATCGTTAACAACAAGTAGCACAAACAAAGTAGAGGAAATAGTAGAGGAACGAGGAGATGAAATTGAAAGGTAAAATAAAAAGAAAGGAAGATGATGAGTAGACGTAGCAGAAAAGGAAGTAAGAGATGAGGAACAACTACAAGAAGGATAGGATGAAGAGGAGTGGTATCGCAAACTGAAGAAAAAGAAGAGAAGAAGAAAACAAGATGGTGAAGTAGTAGAAGGAAAAATATTCTTGGAGAGTTAGCCAATATTTGCACTGGTAATCACTAGGATTGGAGTGCTCATGTAGTCTTTTATTCAGAATCATTTCAGTTCAAACTCACCTGTACACACACACACACACACGAGAGAGTGTGTTCTTTCACCAGAGGACTCATCATGAACATCGTCCATGCCTAAGAGATTAACTCCTTTAAACAAAACCCCCAGACTCTCCATCTCCATCTCCCCTACTTTCATTACTCTCTGGTAAACTACTCGACTGAACTCCATCAACCCTCTGTTACCAGGAACTTTCAAGAGCAAGAATTTATCTCTAAAAAAAAAAAAACTAACCACCGTATATTGTACTGAACATTCTTAGACTTTCCTGGCTCAAGGATAACTTTTGTTAAAATGACAATAGACGGTCATGTTCCACGAAGACCAGAGCAGGAGAGCTCACTGTTATCCCTGGTTCATCTAGGAACAGCCTGTAGTAAATTAGGAGCAAAAACCTCAAAAGCTTTTTCAGAAAGCCATCGAGGGATTTTAATCCAGTTTGAGTCTCTTTCGGCATGAATCCAAGCCTGTGGTTGTTTGGTACAGTCTCCACTCTCAAGGAACAGAGTCCTGACCACACTAACACTTGCCTGTGGCCAACTCCACTGTGCTGAAATGTTTACTTTTTCTGACACCGAATACAGCGTGACTTGTTTTGGATATGTTTTCTAAAGTAATTTGCCAAAATTTACAATGAAAAATAAACATCACAGGCTTTTGGTTCTGGTATATTGGCCTAAATGTTAAAGTGAACTCTGAATGGGGGAAATAAAAGCATAACCTTGTGTAAAGTTTTAATTATGTAACTCTGCTTTTATTTCCTAAGTTCAAAAATAAGATATGGAACATGTTTGGCAGTCACTTGTGTTGATTGGATGATCTTAGAGGGAGGAGGAATTTCTATCTATCCATCGTTACACTTATGTAGCACCTTTCTAGACACCCAAGGACGCTTTACAATCCACACTGATCAGAACACTCAGTCCACACACTGGCGAGAAGTGGCAGCCAAACGTGCACAGTGTACTCTCGACCAGGAACGACCGTCCACCTGGAGGACTGCATCGGGCACTAGGGTTTAACCCAGGACAGAGCGCCAATCAATATCTGGGCACAAACAAATTTTCTCACACATACATGCAGACATTCAATGATATACACACTCATTTACTCACACACCATGACAGTTATTAGACAGAGGCCAATTCACCTACACTCCATGTTTTTTTTTGGACTGTAGGCAGAAACCGGAGCCCCCAGAGGAAACCCACGCAGACACAGGGAGAACATGGAAACTCCTTGAACCCAAGATCCCAGCGCTGAGAGGCAAACGTGCTCACCACTAAGCCACCGTGCTACCGAATTCTATGATGACTTCAGGTATTGAGAAAGGAATGTACTGCAGCAATTAGAGCAGATTGGCAAGCGTACAAAAATTAACCTAAAAACAAAATAGTTTGATAATAGCAAGTGAGAAGATTTTATTTATCAAAAACACGTGCATCGAGTCAGGTCTGTTCTGTATGAGTTTGTTTTGGACGATTTAAAGATGGTGATTTTGATGCTAGTGATTGTGAACAAAGCGTATTCATTTAAAGACAGTCCTCATTCTTAATACTGTGCGACAGTTTCCTTAAAATGACAAAAAAAGCAGGAGAAAGTTTGTATTGCAAACTTTGTATTACAATTATTTGTTACAAAAACTTCTTTATAACTTGTGTTCTAATTTGTACGACTAATAGAATTAATGTCAGGAAAAGAAAGTGAAATCAAAATTTTAAATCAAACACTGGATGCAGCATTTTTTGTCCAACAGATTCTCTGGATGTTTTGAGAAAGAAGGTCTTCCCTGACATCACTGACTAAACCAAGCAGAGTTTGCCAGACATTACTGGACCTTTGTCAAGAACTTGATACTATGATCACATGGAACAAAAATAGAACATTTTTGGCCACGCTCATCATCGACATGTTTTTTGTCAACAGATCGATGCTTCCACGGCAAGCTCATTGCCAGCCATGTTGGGGAGGGCTTTTTAAAACATTACTGGCAAAAATGTTTCCAAATATTTCAGCAAAAAAAAAAAAAAAACATGGTCACCTTGGCCAAGAACGTGAGATCTGAAAACAAAAGTTGACCTAGTCAACCCAATGTCCGGGATGTACTAAGCCAGCAAACCTTCAGGTTACTTCAGTCTGACCGGGGGTGCTGCACTTTTTACCGGGATACATTCCAGGATACATTCATACAACTAATGCTGCAGGGGAGGTTAATAAACAGCTCTTGGACCAATCAGGTACAAGATTCAGCCTCTAGTCATAACATTAATACTGCTTAATGATGAAGAACGGGTGGAGGATTCCCTGACCTTATGACTGTACTGACCTTCCATATTTTACCGTTCCACACATACACAGACCTAGGAGCTGGATTGGATCTGTTTTGTAAGGGAAAGCCTGGGATGATCTCTTTGGGTCAAAGGGCCTGTGAGTTATGTTAGTGCCCTCCTGCCCAGATCACTGCTGGCCCAAATACTCGCTCTAATGAAGGACTAGGCTGTGCCCAGGGACAGCGGCACCACCACCACCACCAGCACCAAATAAAGGAAAGTACATGGAGACTCTCATTACAACAGTCACACAAAACTGGAACAAGTGAGTGATTCATGGCTAGAGAGGGCTAGGCAATAGCATTCATCATTTTATTCCCATGGCCAGCACAGAGGGGTATTGTGACAATGAAACGCTTCCAGCTTCAAGAGGCATCAGTGGCTATTAAAGAGCTCGTACACTTGCCTCCTTTCAAAACTGATAAGCACATATTCGGTGTTGGCATAATAACACCAGTCCCAGTTACCCTGAGCTCAAGCACAGATTGTCTGCCAATTGCAGAACAGATTATTATTAGCCCTTTGTTTACCAGTCATGGGAAGTAAACAGCACAGAGAGAAACTGAACACTCTGTCAAGCTAGGAGAGGGTGAGTGAGTGAGTGAGAAAGAGAGAGAGTGGATTAGATCAAATAATTAGTTAAACAATATTTAATCGCTTTGAGACAAAGGATTTTGACATCTCAATGAATGTCATGAAGGCTTTGTTGCACCATCTCTTCTTCTATTTTTCTTCTGCAGTACATCACAAAAGTCAGAGACCACCATTTAATTGTTTAAAAAATAATCTTAGTGAGGGTTGGTTGAGCATAACGAAGATGACCATGTTATTAATAAGAAATAAGACAGAAACACGCTCCGTTTGTGTGTTTTTCTGGGGTTGTGTTTGGCGCGTTGGCCAGAGCCTTGGCTCGGTGTCGGTTATTTCACAAGCTCAGCAGGACCTCAGAACTCGGCAACATTTACACAGTATTATATCTCACAGAGAGAGGAGGACTGCTGGATTTGTCTTATTTCACGTGAGTTGTCTTTGCCTGATATATTGTAAAGTGAAGTGGTGGGGAGACATTTTGTGGCGTTAGTGTGTTTATAAAACTCCATATAACTGCACACAGCCTCCTTAAACTTCACGTGCTTTAACCAGTTACACTGAATAAATAAGTCATTGTAATTCTTAAAATCAACAACATGTTCTTGGACGTCTTTGTTCTGTGGCGGTAGATCATCTAGTATTTATTTTAAAATAAAATGAACAAGAAAAACACTGATGCCAGTGTTATATATTATGAAGAAAACGTTGTGCTCCCTTTTTCATTTCTGCGTTTATTAGTCCTGTCATCCAGGTTTTCTGTACAACATAATTATATAATAAAAACCACATGGAAACAAAGACTTCGATATGAATCACCAAAGCTTCTCCAGACCTTCCAGTGAAAAGGGTATGTATTTTGGGCTTTCCTGTTTTTGAACTTCCAGAAACACCCCTGAATGGATGGTTATATGGCTAATGGCGGTCTGGCAAATCTAGGCTTGCTTAGTTTCTCTTTGCTCTTGTTTAATTGTGTCTTCCCTTAAATCATGAACCAACTCTCTAGAGGAGAGAAAGCCTTCCAGTGCCATATGCTGGCAGTATTTGGTTTGGAAAAGCCTTAAATAAGATCTTTCAAGCCACTAAAGGGTAAATTGACTTTAAATGGGCAGTAGACCAGTTCTGTTATGGTAATGGAAGCCCTCATGGAATTTATTTGGGCCATAGATGTAATGGGACCTGAAGGTCTTGACACTTGCACACTCCTGCCTCATACTGCTGACACATTTGCACTCAGTGACCTGTGCCTGTACGACACTGTACACTGGAGAAGCTTAGAGACTGTGCTCTACAATGATGATTTAACTTCACATGAGTGTGTGTACACCTGAAAGTTGCACTGTAATGTTTTAAACAGATCAAGGCCCAGTGATTCCCCATTGCCACGTATGTCTCAGTGCCATAAATAACACTCAGTCCAGAAGATCTAACCTCACCATAAGGTCTGAAATATTGATAACATAAGCACAGCTACAGAAATATGCCTTTGATGTTTTGGCTTAGATGGGCAGGCCTCTTGCTCATTTCCTTATCCTCTTTTCTCTGCCTTTTTCTTGTGTGTTTGCCAACAAGGGCTTTCAGGAGCAATGCTATAGAACCACTAGGCTTCCCTAAAGAACATTTCAATGCACAATGATATCTTTCTACCTGCCTGTCTTTCTGTCTATTATCTGCACACCACAGTTCTTTTCAGAAGTAGAGGATCACCTTTATTGATTTATTGATGTATTGACAAAATATTCAGTTCAGTTATTAGCTTGATGCTAGCAGGCCTAAGTGTCTGCCCGGATAAGCATTGTGGCTAAGAGCGCTAATATGCTAAACGTAGTGCTACATCATGCATGTTGTTGTTTTTCTTTTACAGAAAATTAAGATACTCCCCAGAGCCAAGAAGCAGAGCCGAGAACTACAAATCCCATTGAGCTTCGCGGTGAGCCACGCACATATCCAATCAGCGCAGCAGAGAGAGAGAAAGAGAGAGAGAGAGATATAAGAGAAACTTATAAAGTTTGTCTGCATGTGTAGAGAAGACCCGAACAAACTTTCTGATACACATACACATACACAAAAAAATCATTGTAGGAGTCTTGGAAATGTAATCAACCTATAAATGTGTCCTTCAAAGTATGCCGTCCCTGGAACTGGTATCACTGCTCAAATTAAACCTGGACCATTATGTTTTACTTCCCCCATCCCAACCAAAGCTGTCTAGAACCAGGTCTGCGCCTGCAGTGAACACATACACACAGGGGACTGCCAACTATCACGGCACTTGGAGAGAAGTTTGGGGGTAAGGCGCCTTGCTCAAGGGCACTTCGGCCATTTTCCTGCTTTTGGAACATTGCTAAGATTACTCTGTAGCATTTGGCCAAATATAACTTTGTGAAGTCAAGTACACAGTAAAATAAGTTTGATTAGTTCTGGATCACAAATGCAACTTAATTTAATCTGAAAGTTTTAAATGATGCTCCACCACTGCAGAGAGCACACTTCCACTGTTCCACAGCCCAGTCCTGGGGGGATGCTGTAGCTGACACTTGGCACAGAACATGGTGACTTTGGGCTCATGTGTGGCTTCCTTTGTACTGGAAAAGCTTTTCCATACAAAACGTGTTTGCACAAATAAACATTTGTGTCAGTAAAGAGTGCACCTAAGAGACACCCATATGTCCATATCCATGGGTTGCAGCTGACATCACTGTGTACAGCAGCTGCTATATTGGGTGCCTACTCTTTATAAAAACTCTGGTAATCCTTATTTAATTCTTAATGTTCAAGAAACGTAATTATGGATCCCTAAACCATTTATCTGTGTCACATTTGTGAACATAGCTCTGCTCGTCTATGTCATTCAGTAGAGAGGAGGAAAGGCCACAACTCCCTACATAGTGCACATCATTAATTCATTATCTGTAACTCTTATCCAGTTCAGGGTCGCGGTGGGTCCAGAGTCTACCTGGAATCATTGGGCGCAAGGCGGGAATACACCCTGGAGGGGGCGCCAGTGTCCTTCACAGGGCAACACACACACATTCACACATTCACTCACACACTCACACCTACGGACACTTTTGAGTTGCCAATCCACCTACCAATGTGTGTTTTTGGACTGTGGGAGGAAACCGGAGCACCCGGAGGAAACCCACGCAGACACAGAGAGAACACACCACACTCCTCACAGACAGTCACCCGGAGGAAACCCACGTGGACACAGAGAGAACACACCACACTCCTCACAGACAGTCATCCGGAGGAAACCCACGCAGACACAGGGAGAACACACCACACTCCTCACAGACAGTCACCCGGAGGAAACCCACGTGGACACAGAGAGAACACACCACACTCCTCACAGACAGTCACCCGGAGCGGGAATCGAACCCACAACCTCCAGGCCCCTGTAGCTGTATGACTGCGACACCACCGTGCCGCCCCTAGTGCACATCACATAAAACTAATAATACTGCACCCTGACAATAATTAGACACTAATTTGACAGGGAACCCTGGACATTATATCTGGCTAAACATTATTTTTGACATACAATGCACTTTATTTTATGAATGACACTGTCTACTACGAAGAGTGTAAGGAGACATTTGGGATTAGACCTCAGCTTCCCTGCAGCATGAACCATCTCTCACTGATCAAAGAAAAAATGAGTTATGTATGAAATAAATGTAGATATTTCTCATCTGTTTGCATTAGTGCTGCACTCTAAAACTAGAGAGCCTGTGCCCAATATGGCACCCACACCCTAAATAAATAAATAAATAAATGTGACTGTAAGATTTAAAATCCGAGAAAGGTATTATGTGCATGTAAAGCCTTGTGAGAGTATCTTCAGGTGATAAAATGCTGCTGCTTAGGCCACGGTGACGTGAATTCAGTGCTTGTGTGATCTCCGACTTTTTTCTGGATTCATGCTCATTCAGCAGGGAACGCTCTGTTCAGCCACAGTCTATATAACGCTGACCAAAGCCATTTGAGCCCCTCCCCAGTAGAACCATTACACCAGGGGTGCCGATTTTCAATTAATCCCTGCAGCAGAAAAGGAGCTGGAAAAATAAAAGTGATAGAAGCAGAGTGGCCCGACCTGGCACGTATTCCAGAAGTCCACGGCTCAACAGACACAGAAGGAGGAGGTTATATGCTAATCCATAAACTTGGCATAAAAGTGGACTGTCTGGGTGGGTGAAGAAGGTCTAATCCGTGTCTGGACAGAGGCAGAGAGGAGACTTTGTTCTGTTTTGGGCTCTGGTGCCAGCTCATTACTGGGCCTTGCCAACTCATGGGGTCGGTGGGTATCCGAAGCAGAGGATCATCTTGATTACACTGAAATTAAAGCAAAAGGTCAGCGATGTCCTCGGATATACCTTTCGACTTCCTCATGGTATATGACTCCCCTTGAGATGTGTTTCTTATTAATACATAAGGTTACAGCTTGTCCTTGCAGTGTTACCATAAAAAAGCTGCCCTGCCACAGATATTTTGTAATTTAAGGAAGTTATGCAAGTCTCACGACAGTTGTTCTTGGCACTCCTGTATCTTCTTAAACGGTCACCCATAAGTTGAAAGCACTAATAATAATAGTTCACGTGATTCATGGGCCGACCCCCTGCTATTAATGTAATATGGTAAAGCTTGCATGATATTAGAAACAGTACTGCTTCAGGGCTTAAAATTCCCTGTATGGAATGTATGGAAGGCAACATTCATACTGTGGGTTGAGCATTATATTTCATTATATTAAGGGTTCGAACACACAGTGCTTGAAACCCTAGTGTTTTTGTATTTTATTTATTTATTTATAATACCCCACAGTGTATAAACAAAAAACACATTTGGTAATGCACTAAAATATAACTCTATGAGAGGAAAAAGCTCACATGGCATGTGGAAAGACTTACTGGAAGCCGTAAAACTGACTCTCTCTTCTTTCCCAATCTCCACATTTCAAATCGTCCCTATGACACCATCACAATTAAAATCTTCTCATTATCTACGAGGGATTAAAACAAAGATGTTTCCACATGCCATTTGACCTACTTGCTGGCCTTTTTTAATGTCACGAGTTAGGCAGATTTATGATTTGTTGACCTCTTGTAGACATAGTGATCTGACTTCACATCATTATTGACAAACCCGTTGGCAGGCTTCCTCATCCACACACTACAAACTTCACGTTGCGGTCCAGAGGCGTGGGAGCTTTTAGCCAACTCATTCAAGAAAGTTGGCAGTGGCCGCTCTTCGGCTTCAAACAGGACTTGGACAGAACTCTGAAAACCTGTAGTGCTCCAATGAGCTGCCGTGTTTGTTGAGTACACAGCTAACAGAGCAACGCTGGTTTGTTCATGAGAACATTTCTGGTAAACTTAAATCTCTTCACAGAAGTCACAGCGTTCCCTGAAATTCGGTAATACTTAGAAATCTGTAATTGGCTTGTCTGGCACTAAATGTGTTTTATATTTCAGCTCTCCTCAGAACGCTGGAGAGATTTAAGCACGTATGTGAAAGGGCAGGTTTGACGTCTCTAATTATAATGTACGCATATAACAATATGAGTAAGTGCTTTTAATTACATTAATCACGACTACATTAAAAGTCCAGTGGTAATAGCTGATTTGTTAATGCGTTGATGCTCTGTTATGATTATTGTCATGGGTAGTGTTCTGCTTTTCATAATCATAAGGCTGGATAGCGTCCTATTTTTTAACAGTGTTATAATTATGTATGTAGGATTTGGCCTAAATCAACATAACAAACGTTTTACATATCACTGTACCCATCACAGTCATCTTTAAAACCTTTACGGGTCTTAATCTGCAGTGTGTGAATCTTGAAAACCTGTTAAACATCATTCCTCCTGGCAGTACATAGTACGGTTAGTGCTAGGAGTGTAGCCAAATTCATGCAGATCTAGATTGTATCATAGTACTATATCCACACCAGGGGTGCTACAGTGCATTGTTTGCAGCAATTACTAACATTTACTGTAAAAATACAGACATTTAAAAAGATACGCATAGTGAGTTCATTTTGATTGTACACTCTATGGAGACTCATGGTCATTCATGGCAATATTCATGGTCAGAATTACAGTATGACCTGAACAGCAATGAATTCAGGTAGCTAGCCATTTAGCAAGAGCCAAAGGGAAATGATTACATAATCTAGGATGGCAGTTTAATGTTCTTCTGCAACAAACTTTTACATCATGGCCTAGAAATGGGAGAAAATTAGAGTAGTTCAGTGTGTGTTCAAGCTTTCGCCTGTTTAGCCCGTTTCCTTTTGGCTGCACTCACAGAAACTTTGCAAATTCATGCATCTGCTTTCTAATTGCATTTCAGATCGGAGCATTGTTTTGTCCAGTTGAACCATGACTGTGGAGTAACAATGCTATGTCACCAAGTAACAGGTCAGCGCCCTCAAATTAAATCTCCACACAGCAGTCTGCGGGCAAAACATTTCCTTCACAGAAACGCACACATGGTATTGCTGTCGAAGAATGGTCCGTTTAAAATGGAGCTAGTTCAGGGAAATGGAAATGTTTAGACCCTGGACCAGTTGTGTGGGTTAAAGGCACACTTTGCTACTATGCTACTATTTGAACTCTGTCTGGAACTGGAAGTTTGTAGACATGACAAGCTGAGGGGGCGGTTCTAAATTGTGGAAAAAGCAACAGGTTAGAGGGTGAGCTTTGGCTTGTAGCAACCTTCGGCGTGCAGGGAAAGGCCATGTTTACTGGTTTGCTGCCAAATCCTCTGGCCTGCGCTCTGATGATCCCAATCTGTGAAACTTACGAAAGTCTTTTGGCATGTGATCCAGGGTCGAATGATGTTTCAGACATAAATCAATGTGTGTGGCGCTCGCTAGTCACTTCCCAAGGTGCACCATGTCACAGACATGGTCATGTGTACACAGAAACATCCACAATGTCCTGGTGATTTTATTTCCACAGTCTAAACTTAACTCCCATGTCTGAGAGTTCATAGGTCCCTATTATTGAAATGGCACTTTACAATGCCCCCCTTGCTCTTTCCCAGTCATTCCTAATGGAAAAAAAAGGCTAAAACCACGTGGCATGGTGCCTGCAGGACTATTTGTGGTCATACTGGATGATTTTCGACCAGACATTGTTTACTCTCCATAGAAGTACCATCCAGATAGATGTAATCAGAGATTACTGATTAAACATAAGTGCACAGTGTTACGTTTTATCTAACGCTGAGCCGCCACCGCCACCACCACCACCCCCTCTATCCCCTACACAAACTACACATTTAAAAAACCCAGCTTCTCAAAGACAGGTAATGTATGTCAGACTTTAGGAAGTGAAAGAAATAAAGCCTAAGTCTCACTGGATGTAAATATGCAAATCACTTCAAAAAATGTTACAACAACATAGTTACGGCTAAAGGAATATAAACTGAAAATCTGTATTTGTCGTTAAATATGTTTTATATTTTGCATTTTCCTTTTTTTTTTCTTTTTTTTTAATTTGAGTTTTCTCCGCAGGGCGTCTGGACTCTCCCTTAGAGACAGGGTTAGGAGCTCGGACGTCCGGGTGGAGCCGCTGCTCCTCCACGTCGAGAGGAGACAGTTGAGGTGGTTTGGGCGTCTGGTCCCGATGCCTCCTGGACACCTTCCTGGTGAGGTGTTCTGGGCATGTCCAACGGGGAGGAGGCCCCGGGGCAGACCAAGAACACGCTGGAGAGACTACGTGTCTTGACTGGCCTGGGAACGCCTCGGTATACCCCCGGAGGAGCTGGAGACGGTGGCTGGGGAGGAGGAGGCCTGGGTTTCTTTGCTCCGACTGCTTCCCCCGCGACCTGGACCCGGATAAGCGGTGGATAATGGATGGATGGATGGATTTTGCATTTTTATGTATAATAAGAACAACAATAATAAAAATAGGGGCAGCACGGTGGCGCAGCAGGTAGGTGTCGCAGTCACACAGCTCCAGGGACCTGGAGGTTGTGGGTTCGATTCCCGCTCCGGGTGACTGTCTGTGAGGAGTGTGGTGTGTTCTCTCTGTGTCTGCGTGGGTTTCCTCCGGGTGACTGTCTGTGAGGAGTGTGGTGTGTTCTCTCTGTGTCTGCGTGGGTTTCCTCCGGGTGCTCCGGTTTCCTCCCACAATCCAAAAACACATGTTGGTAGGTAGATCGGCGACTCAGAAGTGTGTCCATAGGTGTGAGTGTGTGAGTGAATGTGTGTGTGTGTTGCCCTGTGAAGGACTGGCGCCCCCTCCAGGGTGTATTCCTGCCTTGCGCCCAATGATTCCAGGTAGGCTCTGGACCCACAGCGACCCTGAATTTGATAAGGGTTACAGATAATGAATGAATGAATAATAAAAATAACAATAGCGCTAATGGGAAGTGTATTTAAAATTTAATATAAACAAATACTGTGAACAAGAATGTATTAATTTTTGATCATTAAACCATTATTACAAACTTAATGTAAATGTCAGTAACTGCATTGAGATTTGGTTTCCACTTTTAACATGATACTTTCTGGATGGTGAATTATACTGTAATTGTATTTTTATCTTTTTAGAGCTCCACCTCTGCTCCTTATTCTAGATTCATCCAAGAGATATTTATAGCTCCTATATCTACCACTAATTATCTGAAATAAAAGTAAAGCTCTGTAAAGCTCCCAGATGAAATTTTGTAATTTGTAAAATGTTATAAAGGGTTTCCCAAAGTAGGAGTCGGGACCCCATATGAGGCACTTGATTTTCTTTGAAATAATAGAAAAACGTTGTCTCTTAGTTTGGGAAACTGTTCATAACACTTTATAACATATTCCTTTGAGCATTCTTTCAAACAAATGTCTACACTTTGACCTCAACAGACATCACTGTCACTAGTCTGTCTTTAGGCCCTTTTTCAGTGACAGGGTGACGGCCACAGTTTGCATCCATTAGTTCGGATCAATTTTCTGCCTCATTAAATCCATATCATGATTTTTTTTTTAAATCAACAAAGTAAATATATGCCTGTGACATGAACACAATCACTGTTTTACATTTTTCACATTTCCACCTCTGAACAGCATCAGTGGGTTTGGAGAAAACATCTGCAGCGAAGTCACTGCACCTGCCAAACTTGCCAGTGTAATTAATTATTCCCACACAACAGTGACTTGGATTTTAATCAAGAAAAATAAGCGTGTGAGACAGGCAGAAGAAAACAGTAATTGTAATTACGTGTCCTGTGCAGGATTTTTCCCAGGTGCAAATATGAGTGGCAGATAAGAGGCCAAACGTTTGACAGCTCTTATGCATCATTAGCTGAAGAGCATCACTCACTATTCAGAATGATGTGTGTAAAAAAGAGCTCTTGGATCCTGTCTGTCTGCATTTTGCCTCCAGCTTGTCTCCGAGGCTCTCGCTCTCTCAGTAAACCAGGTTTACACTGTGTTAACATCCTCAGGATTATTCAGCTAATTAGGAAATGGAGAACATTTATAATGCAATGGCTTAGATGGCAATTTATAACAGCATAGTCTCTTTTATTTAAATGTCTTCAATATGCTTTTAGAGATTGTAGCTTTCATTGTAATTTAGTTTGATTCACAACATAAAAACAACATAAGAAAAAGAATATAATAATATCATCAACAAGTTTCATAAAAAACAGGTTCTGCATTAACCTGAGGTCAACATGCTCAATCCCAAGCTTCAGAAAGAGAGGTAGAGATTGGAGTTCCATTCAATATTGTTTGAATGAGATGGGGTGAGGTTTATAGCCCAAACCAAATATCAGCACTTGTTTTCACAGAAGTTGATGCAGCTGATTGCAATGAAATCCTCACAGTAATGTTCTCATATCAAGTGTAACGCTTTCCTAGGTGGGTACAGAATCATAACGAAGAGGGGGAACAACCAAACGTCAGACTAAATGTTGGGTGAACCAAGAGGTTTGTAGATACAGGGGTTAGACAATGAAGATGAAACACCTGTCATTGTAGTGTGGGAGGTTTCAGGGCTAAATTGGAGCAGCCTGGTGGACAATCTTCATTAACTCCACACTGCACCAGTAAGACCATGTGCATCCAATGGTTCAAACATTGTGTCCTGAAGGCGGTGCCGTGTATCAGGACGACAACGCACCAATACACACAGCAAGACTGGTGAAAGACTGGTTTGATGAACATGAAAGTGAAAGTTGAACATCTCCCATGGCCTGCACAGTCACCAGATCTAAATATTATTGAGCCACTTTGGGGTGTTTTGGAGGAGCGAGTCAGGAAACGTTTTCCTCCACCAGCATCACGTAGAGACCTGGCCACTATCCTGCAAGAAGAATGGCTTCAAATCCCTCTGACCACTGTGCAGGACTTGTGTATGTCATTCCCAAGACGAACTGACGCTGTATCGGCCGCAAAAAGAGGCCCTACACCACACTAATAAACTATTGTGGTCTAAAACCAGGTGTTTCATTGTCCAACCCCTGTATTTGACCATATATTTTACTCTTACTCTGACAAGGGCTTAAGGTGTGGTGCTGCAAATAAATTAATTAATTTGACAAGCATCATTGTCTTTACACATAAACAAAGAGTTAACTGTTAAACTGATGTCTCCAAATATAAGAGACACAAATGACACTGTTTTGTTAGTTTCGCTTTTGTTTTTACCCGTATTTGTTCTGAACAATAAAACTCATAAAAACACATATGAAACACAATAAATTACGTAAAAATCACATGTAATTTCATATAAAAATGTGGTGTTAGAAGCTTTCTTTGCTGAGACTTTTGTCCTAATGTTTGCGAGATGGGAGTGGGTGAATTGCTTCACTTGATAATTAAATTTCACAGTTCATAAAAATGTATGCCACATATTGGTGTCACAGTGTTTTGAGGACACATATATTACAGAGAAGATGGAAGAGAGTTCCGGAAAAGAATGTAAAAGAAGGCATCGAAAGCCAAGTAATACATTTACAGCCAGATGAAGCACAGGCAAAGCTTCAATACTGTTATTCAGAGTTCATGTGAGTGCTCTAATGTTCCAAAACATTATGCTTGGAACAAAATGAATGACCGCAGACCGTTCATCTGAACTCTTTTTATGGATGCTGCTCTGCTCTATCGATTCAGTTAATGTCCATCTCTCTCTGTGTTAAATATCCTCAATCAGAAATAATGTAAGAGGATACAGAGCAAGCAAGAGATGTAATCAGAATGTGAGCTTGTGTACTGATAAACATCTCGTGTGTTCACTACGTCAGTGATCTTTCAGAGTAATGGAGACTTTAATTGAGTTGGTCAGTTGTTGATTATGTAGCAGACAGGTGCAAGTCTCCTTGTTCTCTGCTGTGGGATCAATGCTTTTCCAGAGAGGGAGAAAGGGGAGACGGGAACCTGATCTTTAAGGTTGGGTCAACGGTGGAGTTTGTAAAAACGCACTTGAGTTATCGCATCTGTGTCTAAGCCTCTGCGGATCTCATGACCCTTCATCAAATATTCATGGATGCTTCTGCTTCACATATTAGCGTTGACTCGAGTGCTGAGGCTAATCACTGGCTCGGCTCGGTGTGCAGGTGGCTGTTTGTGCCAAGATTCTGAGCCTTTAGTCCACACTGAATTTTTATTGACGTCATCGTATACATGACAAAGCCTAACCCGATGGAACAAACATGAGCTGATAGAAACATATTTAAAAGAATAGGTAGAACACAAGGTGCCCTAACAGTCAGTCGTGTCTAACTGCATGTTGTTAGTACATTGTTAGTCATTCATTATCTGTATCCGCTTATCCAGTTCAGGGTCGTGGTGGGTCCAGAGCCTACCTGGAATCATTGAGCGCAAGGCGGGAATACACCCTGGAGGGGGCGCCAGTCCTTCACAGGGCAACACACACTCACACATTCGCTCACACTCTCACACGTACGGACACTTTTGAGTCACCAATCCACCTACCAACGTGTGTTTTTGGACTGTGGGAGAAAACCGGAGCACCCGGAGGAAACCCACGCAGACACAGAGAGAACACACCACACTCCTCACAGACAGTCACCCAGAGGAAACCCACGCAGACACAGGGAGAACACACCACACTCCTCACAGACAGTCACCCGGAGGAAACCCACGCAGACACAGGGAGAACACACCACACTCCTCACAGACAGTCACCCGGAGGAAACCTAGCAGACACAGGGAGAACACACCACACTCCTCACAGACAGTCACCCGGAGGAAACCCACGCAGACACAGAAAGAACACACCACACTCCTCACAGACAGTCACCCGGAGGAAACCCACGCAGACACAGGGAGAACACACCACACTCCTCACAGACAGTCACCCGGAGGAAACCTCACGCAGATACAGAGAGAACACACCACACTCCTCACAGACAGTCACCCGGAGCGGGAATCGAACCCACAACCTCCAGGTCCCTGCAGCTGTGTGACTGCGACACTACCTGGGGCGCTACCGTGCCACCCAAAAAATGATTTTATAACACTTAATCTGTAAAATAAACAAACAGAACAAAAGTGGGCATTGTCAGCCCAATCCCATTTTCCCATATATATATATATATATATTTTTTTTTTTTAATCAAGAGGGCTCACAACCCCCTGTTTTGGGAAGTACCACTTAAACAGGATTTTAATATTTTGTTTAATTTCTAAAAAATGACTTTATTTATTAATTTTGTTAAATGTATTCTCCTAAATATGTATAAAGTAACTTGCTTACTTACACACTTTCTCATAGTGCTTTTGTAGACATCTTAAGTGCTTTACATTTATGTTTAGGGAAACCACCACCAATGCAGCCAATCTACACCAGTGTGTTCGCCAGCTATTAGTGGCCACAGTGCAAGGCAGGAAACGCACACTGGACAGAGTGCCAGTCCATCACAGGGCTTCACACACACTCACTCTCATAGGAAGAACTCACCAAACAGTTCACAGATTGAGTCCAGGACCCCAGGACCCTGGAGCTGTGTGGCAGTGACAGTACCAGTTGCACCACCCTGAACATGTCGCCCCTGACTGAGCTGAATTCAGATTCTCCATTTCACTGCTCTGAATACAGTGTCCTAATATCTGTAGTCCATTACATTTCCAAACATTTTAGGAGGCTACTATAGAGCAAGGACGCTATCAAGATATTAAACATATTAAATTCATAGATAAAGAACAAACCGTTTGTGAGATTAAAGCAGTGAATAACGACAATGCAGCAACTATTTCTAGAACATTCTCATGAATAGCCCAAGACAATTGTGCTTATCTAATTGTTATTGATGCCGTCCCCTTCTTTCCTAAGAGCCTGTTTAAAGTCAGCGGGTTCACTTATAGGAAACTTTTCCAAGAGATTCCTATACGGTCTGATTTAAGTCCATGTAAAACATAGTGTGTCAGATATCTACCTTCAAAAGTGTGGAAATATTTTGCTCTTGGTCTGAGTATGAGCTCCAAATCCGAAAACCTTTAACACTCGCCTTCCTCCCTATGAGTTATGGCTTTACTCTAGACATAATGTGGAAATATAACACAATTCATAACCGAAGCCAAATCCACTCCCTGAGCTGTAATGCACTTTAGAACTATTCAGTGTAATTCAGAACAATATTCTGCTCTGGCTGGATTCAGTTATTAAAGATTAATGTGTGAACCACCTAACTATAAACTATAATGCATTAGAGCATACGCTGTGCCTGACCCACAAAGCCTCCAAAATGCCTGGCAGCTGAAGAGCTCTGCGCTTATGACCTGTATCAGAGAAACGATGGTGAAGCCGTGCTATAGCACAGTCAATAAGCTACTCCATACTCTACGTCCATTTACAGAGTTTTGAAAGTGCTCAGTCAGCTTTCGACAGTCAGAGAGGGATCCAGACACTTCACAGTTCACTGTGTCTGAGCTCTTCCAAGTGAGAGACCTCCTGCAAATTTCCTTGAAAAGTTGGCAAGGAGCTTTTTTTTTTTGCTCTCCACATCAGCAGTTTGTTTTCTGACTGCTCCAAATGGGTTATCTGCTTGACAGTCTGAGTAAACACAGCATTCTGAACATGGAGCTACATTCCAAACTACGTATATTTACATACAGAATAATAAAATAAATACAATTGTACAACAGCAAATTTATGGGAAGAGGAAAGTCAATCTTAATTTTCAGTGGAAGAGGCGTCTATTCCAAGTAATTTTGAAGCATTTCTATTGGTCCATTCACCATGACTCTATCTACGCTTAATCCCCTCTTGCTTCAGATCCGAAAAAAAAACCCCTAATTGTTTATGTCCATTCTGTACGAAGGTCTGAAAGGATGTGGACCGGTTCAGAAGCAGTTATTGTGTACCGAAGAAAACAATGTGGCTTAAGGCATTAAAAGTGGGTGTAAAAATGACACATGATCGCTAATATTCCATCATTTATATCCCTCAGTTAGGACTGATTTGTGTGTGTTCTCCCTGTGTCTGTGTGGGTTTCCTCCAGGTGACTGTCTGTGAGGAGTGTGGCGTGTTCTCCCTGTGTCTGTGTGTGTTTCCTCAGGGTGACTGTCTGTGAGGAGTGTGGCGTGTTCTCCCTGTGTCTGTGTGGGTTTCCTCCGGGTGACTGTCTGTGAGGAGTGTGGTGTGTTCTCCCTGTGTCTGTGTGGGTTTCCTCCGGGTGCTCCGGTTTGCAGCGCGAAAAACACACATTGCAGGTGGATTGACGACTCAAAAGTGTCCGTAGGTGTGAGGGTGAGTGTGTGTGTTGCCCTGTGAAGGACTGGCGCCCCCTCCAGGGTGTATTCCCGCCTTGCGCCCAATGATTCCAGGTAGGCTCTGGACCCACCGCGACCCTGAACTGGATAAGGGTTACAGATAATGAATGAATGAGTCATTTTCATAAAAAGTATTTCTCATTTGAGCCATTTCTCACACATTTGGTCTTAGCACATGATAGTTCATGTTTAGAAGCCATGTCCATAACTTTCCAAACAATGAGTCGGTCACTGAGCTTGAAAAGAACCACAATATGACCATGCAATTTAAAGAGATGTCTTCTACTCAATGTCCATTCACATTAGTTTAAATATGTTGCAAGGCATGGCAGTGTTTTTGCAAACATTCAATTTACTGAAGCCTTGATACATTTGAAGAACATAAGCCAGTCACATTTTGCATTCCCGTTTGTGGTGACAAAGGCATGCAGTTAATGGATGAGATTTGCTTGAAACCCATAGCTTTTAATCCCCAAGCTTTAACACAGGCAGGAGTTTTGGAGGAGACAGCTGACCCACTGGTACAGTTTGACTGGACGTTTTTCACGTTGTACCATAACCTTTTTTCCCTGATCCTCTTATGCAAGAATCCGCTCTCCCAGTTCTTGGTATGACAGAGAGAAGCGCCTAATCCCGAACATTCTGTGCTACACTCATTTTCACCAGGCAGTGTGTTGGGGTCGAAACGTTCAGGTCAGTGTGTCTGTTAATTTTTTTTTTTAAATCTTACGTAATTGGGGAATCAGTGATGCTTGAAAAGCATAGGTTGCCCTGCGTCCCTTCCATTTCTGGCCGGCCTTGCCGCTACATCTTATCTGAGTTCGTATAAATACTATATGCACTACATTCATCTTAACATTCCACTTTGGAGTGAATAAGCCCTAACCCCCCAGCAGGACTCTGCTTGTGACAGTGTCTGAAGACATACAGGACTACAGGGAATGGATCCACATTTCTGGTCCTCTTGTTTGCACTTTCTCTCGTGGCAGTGATTGAATTCTTGGCTAAATTTTCATTGCACATTGTTGTGGATAAACATTCTATACAGATGTAGTGAGCCAAGTTTGCATTACTGGCTCTCATTGTCTCTTGGCTTTAGTCCTGCTTGTATACATTGTGGTGATGAAGGTAAATATTTGTCAGGAGCAGCCATAGGACACTGTTTACACTGGAGAGTCGCTTAATCTCCATGAAATTAGCAGTGTTTATATAATAAACAGAATTACATTCTTTATCCCTGAGTAAGGTGGGATGGTTACTTCCTCGACTGCGGTATCTGCCTCATCCGTGACTCACTAGAAAAACAGTTCTCAGGGAAAACAGCAGTCAATTTTTTTCCCTTCATATGTATGTCAGCAGTATCAGGTCAGTGGTTGGTATCTGTGTGTCACATTGACCCCGAAGGCAGAACTGTTTGAGCAGCTAGTTTATGACTGATGTTTTAAGTTTGGCCAGTGCCCTTTTCTGTGTTTTAAGCTCTTTGTAGGGACCCAGTATTATTAAAAACTAACATTTAGAAGCAGGTGAAAGTGCTTTAAAAATGTCATTATTAATTGTATAGCCAGAGTGACCCTTAAGAAGAGGTTGGCCTTTTTTTCTATTTATTTTCTTTAACCGCTTCATCCTGTTCAGGGTCACTGTGTGTCCAGAGCCTACACGGAATCATTGGGAGCAGATAGGAACGCACCCTGGGCAACGGGTCCATTACAGGGCACAACACACTCACATTTTTACATGTTCGATCAAAACTAAATTTATTTGTATAAGAGATATGGAGACTTTTGAAGAGCCAATCCACCTACCAACATGTGTTTTAGGACTGTGGGGGAGAACCTCATGCAGACACTGGGAGAACACACCACACTCTTCATAAACACAGACACAAGGCAGAGTTTGAACCCACTATCCCAGATACACGGTGCTGTGTGACAGGGACACTACCTGTTGTAGCATTCATTCATTAATTCATTATCTGTAACCTCTTATCCAGTTCAGGGTCGCGGTGGGTCCAGAGCGTACCTGGAATCATTGGGCGCAAGGCGGGAATACACCCTGGGGCGGGCGCCAGTCCTTCACAGGGCAACACACACACACACACACATTCACTCACACACTCACACCTACGGACACTTTTGAGTCGCCAATCCACCTCCCAATGTGTGTTTTTGGACTGTAGGAGGAAACCGGAGCACCCGGAGGAAACCCACATAGACACAGGGAGAACACACCACACTCCTCACAGACAGTCACCCGGAGGAAACCCACGCTGACACAGGGAGAACACACCACACTCCTCACAGACAGTCACCCGGAGCGGGAATCGAACCCACAACCTCTAGGACCCTGGAGCTGTGTGACTGCGACACTACCTGCTGCCCCACTCTGCCGCCTCTGTTGTAGCACAGTAACCTAATTCTGTCACAGTTTAAACCTGACAGTTTTTCTCCTCCTCTATTATTTTTTAGAAAACGTTTTCACATATAAAGCATGAGCCAAACCCATGAGCCAAGCCCTGATCACCCTGTTCATATGTCAATAGTGAAGATGTGCTGGTGCCTATTTGCATGGTAGCTATTTGTATAACCTGCTAAGATGGCTACATATCAGTGCATTCAGTAATATATATATATATATATATATATATATATATATATATGTGTGTGTGTGTGTGTGTGTGTGTGTGTGTGTGTTAATGTATATGAAAATATTCATCTTGGACACATTCACTTTCATTAAAGTCCCTCTGTGCAACTTTTGGGGATTTGGCGCCCTCTCTGGTTAAAATGAGTAATTACTCAAAATATGCAGAAGAATATTTTGTAGCCTGCACTGCACCTTCGCTGAGTGGGTGATAATGATCATTGCAAGCATTTTGGAAGAGCTTTCGTGAATCTCTTTCAAATTCTCAAGTACCAAACCGTTAAGTCAGGTTTATTTAGAAAGCTGAGCAAGTGAGATTTAAACATAAGATACCTGATGTTTTGGAATCTGCCCATTACAGGTTTTACAGGGTACTTACAGCATCAGAGACACTATATTTAGTGCGTTTTTCTCTGACCCCTGATGAAGTAATCCAATTTCTTTACATTTAACCCCCCCCTCCCCTCCAAAAAAAAAAACAAACGGTACAAAGTGCAGCTCTCTCTGCTTTGGGTTTAACAGCCGATGATTTTTCATGCTCTTTTGCTGCACCTGGGGTTTTCAGGTTATGTGTCGGCATGCCGAAGATAACACAATGATATACCATAACAGATTCAGTGTTTGGCTGAGATGAAACAGAGCTGGCCAGCGGTTTTATAACTTTAATGACTCTGCATCTGTAAAGGACCAAACCCTATCTAGCCTGCTCAACATCCAAGTGTCTGGGCTGATTCTGCTCCAACATTCCTCAGTGTTGATTTTAGAAGAGGTATCAGAGATGGCTCATATCCAAAAAGACGTGCAAAGACATGAAATCTTGTTGGACAAGCTGTGGTTTGCATGTTACTGGCACTACATTAGATAATCAAAACAGCATTTACGTCCCAATCGGGCAAATCATCTCTTCTCACCTTATCAGTTTGTCATATCCAGCGGTATGTTTAACTCATCGTTGACACACCCTGGCACTGTTTAGTGAATGTTGTGGTAACATAGAAAATAAAATGGGCTAATTTGGACTTTAGAGTCTGTGGTATTCTTACATTCAAATCTAACTTCAATGCTCTGATGTGGTTATATTCTTCAGTCTATTTTGAAGCTAACGAGATCGTCGGTTTTGCTCCAATTCTCAAGAATATGAGGTGTTACCTGGTGGAGTCAATAGTATATATGAACCAGAGGAAACCCACACAGACACAGGGTGAACACACCAACCTCCTCACAGAACCTAGAGCTGTGTGATAGTAACACTAATTTAACTTACTGTGCCACAGCTATCAGTGCATATTCATTGCTAAATGTAGCTTAGCATAAAGCTAGCTACACAGGCTGTGCCACATGTTGATTCTTCACGTGTGCAAGGTCACGCTGGCATATGAACTTACTATGCTTCACAATGCTTTAAACTACGTCAGCAAGTTAGTGCAATCTAATGAAGAATCAGATGTGGCTAGCTCCAGGTTTGAGTGGCCACTGACCTTTAGTGTTTGTTAGCAACATTAGCGGCTACAGCACTGAACTAATGATCAGTTACATCTGCAGTAAGTGGAGACCATTAGGCAAAAGGCTCAACAATAAGACACACACAGCTGAATTTAGATATTTTACATAATATATATTTGTATCCTATTTGTATACATTTGAATATGTATAAACAAACCATGCTTCTCAGAACTCGTGTTAGACCAAACCAATTAGCACAGGTCTTCAGAAGATGATGTGTGTTCATGGCCTTCTGGGAATGTTAAATATTACACACAGCGGCTGGAATGAGCCGCTTTGAGACTGCAAACATTTTTTTTTCAAATATTTAATCTCTAACATTGTTGCCATAACAGTTGTGGATAGAGATGGATTAGAGAGCATAAATGACCTTAAAACTTTCCACTGAGGTTTAAGCAAAGACTGAATAATTTATTCAATTACAATTTCTACACTGCAGAGACTTTATATTATTAGATGTTGGGTTACCTAGATAACCTGGCAGATAAAGAACATTTCAGTTTATTATGTGGTTGTCCAAAGGCATGTATTACCCCCAACTCGCATAAGAGAATTAGATAAAGACGAGTTCTTCAGGAAATCAGAGATTCGTTGTATTATTGTCATTATCCCTTGCAGTGAGTCAGAGTGGGAACGTATGCATTCTGCTGTAGCTGAAATATCATGACAGTATATACATGCATCTCCATGTAAACAGAAACTGGAGCACTCAGTGCATTTGCTTTCTTGTCCTGCTGTCTGATGTTTCAGAGTGCTACATTCCACAAAACACTAACACATCACGCTACATGGATTACATCGAAGAGAAAACGCGACAGCGATATTTGGCCGACTTTGCATTGAAAGCCTGGAGTCGTTTTTGTGCGCGAGTGATGTTGGACCGGAGTCCCAAATAGTTCCTTAAAGAACGAGCTGGGAGTAGTTGTACAGCATGAGGCGGGATAAACTCGCTGACCCATCGCCTGCAGGCCCGTGAGTGGACTGTCAAGTCAAAGGGGACCCAACAGCTGGTCAGAAGAAAAGGATGAAAAAGGGAAAGCAGCGGCCGCTGTCCACCCCGCTCATCAATCCTGCTATTGTTATGGCACTATTCATCTGGGAGTCACTGATATTTAAGCAAAATATATTTTCATAATTCTTCCAACCCCCGCTATCCTCCTTGTTTTCTTTTGGACAAAGATCTAAGGCAAAAATGTGTATATGTAACATCTCATATAAGCACTGTGAAGAGATTGATATGTGGGTTTGAGATGCAAATGAACATCATACAAAGGAATCCTTGTCCTGCTGACCTTGATTGGCTTGGATGGTCTTTCTGGGTCAGTGTGGTAAGCAACAATATGAGTCTAACATTATTATAGCTCCTAAATCAGGGTCGGAGACACTCTGACCTTGACTGACCTCTATAATCAGAGTTGCAGAGTGTTGTCAAACATTTAATTAACTCATTATAATATTTTCCACTTACAGGTTCAGTAACACAGAGCGCTACTACAATACCAACAGTACCAGCTCTACTGTGCAAAACTCAGCCACAATGCATTCCAGTCAAAAAGTATGTACATAATTGTCTACTTGTGGGTCAAGGTGTGGTGCCCTGTGATGGATGGCATCATGTGCAGGGTGTGCAGCTTCTTAATTACATTTGAAAATGTTCTCATCTTGTGTCTAATTCTTTTATTCTGTAAAGACTTGTTTCAACAGCTTTCAGATCCATTGTTGTTAGTTGTCTTCCCACAGATGGAAGCAGTAAAACACTTCTGGATATATTTCCCATCTTGAGCGGGCCTTGATTCCCCCCCCCCACCCCCCTCGCCTCTCAAAGATGAGAGTGCTGTCCAGTTTGACCCAGAACTGCGTATAATATCAAATCAGCAACTGAACTCTATGCTAAATTTTAACTAAGGCCTGCAATTTTGCTTAAGTTCATTAATCACAAGTATGTGTCAGATCTGCATTGCAGTGTTCTTTTGAATTTCAGTAGTGGCCTTATTAGTGACAGAGTGAGGAGAGTGTGCGATCGGTTGTACGCACGCCTTAAATCCTGCCTGATCATGCGTCTGAGGTTTTGACTCAACAGACAAAAACTAATGGGTTTTTATCTGGTCTACTCCCAAACGGCACGGCTGATCCAGTAACCTCAGCTAACTTTACCCAGGTGAGAATACTGCACTGGAAATCCATTTAATCCATACCACATACGGTATACGCTACATGTTCCAAAGGCATGTGGACATAAGGCCTAATGAGTGAATTCAGCGACTCTCTGATGAACCCTTGCTGACATTTTTGTCATTTCATTTTTAAGCTTCACAGCAAGCATTGAACAGTAGACTGGGGGAGTTTGAGAGCATAACCTAACACTTCCTAATGCCAATCATTGGGTAGTGGGGTATAAAACACCCCAGCACAGGCACAGTGGAACTGTGTTCCCTGAAGTGTTGGAGCACCAACCATTTTGTCTAGAACAATAACTTCGAATTGCCATTAAGAAGAATAAATGTTTGTAATCAAACCAATCGTTCTATTACTATATTATAACTTCACTGATGTGTATATGGCTGAATACATCAAATCCCCATAGCAATATTCACTAAAGATTAGAAGCTGTTATTAAGGATCGAGAGGATTATTGTTGTAATTGTTTTAATATTCATTCATTCATTATCTGTAACCCTTATCCAGTTCAGGGTCGCGGTGGGTCCAGAGCCTACCTGGAATCATTGGGTGCAGGGCAGGAATACACACTGGAGGGGGCGCCAGTCCTTCACAGGGAAACACACACTCACACATTCACTCATACACTCACACCTACGGACACTTTTTTGAGTCACTAAACCACCTACTAACGTGTGTTTTTGGACTGTGGGACGAAACCCACGCGGACACAGGGAGAACACACCACACTCCTCACAGACATTCACCCGGAGGAAACCCACGCAGACACAGGGAGAACACACCACACTCCTCACAGACAGTCACCCGGAGGAAACCCACGCAGACACAGAGAGAACACACCACACTCCTCACCGACAGTCATCCGGAGGAAACCCACGCAGACACAGGGAGAACACACCACACTCCTCACAGACAGTCATTCGGAGGAAACCCACGCAGACACAGGGAGAACACACCACACTCCTCACAGACAGTCACCCGGAGGAAACCCATGCAGACACAGGGAGAACACACCACACTCCTCACCGACAGTCATCCGGAGGAAACCCATGCAGACACAGGGAGAACACACCACACTCCTCACCGACAGTCATCCGGAGGAAACCCACGCAGACACAGAGAGAACACACCACACTCCTCACAGACATTCACCCGGAGGAAACCCACGCAGACACAGGGAGAACACACCACACTCCTCACAGACAGTCACCCGGAGGAAACCCACGCAGACACAGAGAGAACACACCACACTCCTCACCGACAGTCATCCGGAGGAAACCCACGCAGACACAGGGAGAACACACCACACTCCTCACAGACAGTCATTCGGAGGAAACCCACGCAGACACAGGGAGAACACACCACACTCCTCACAGACAGTCACCCGGAGGAAACCCATGCAGACACAGGGAGAACACACCACACTCCTCACCGACAGTCATCCGGAGGAAACCCATGCAGACACAGGGAGAACACACCACACTCCTCACCGACAGTCATCCGGAGGAAACCCACGCAGACACAGAGAGAACACACCACACTCCTCACAGACAGTCACCCGGAGCGGGAATCGAACCCACATCCTCCAGGCCCCTGAAGCTGTGTGACTGTGACACTTCCTGCTCCTATATAGGTTCCATATATTTAAAATACTTATCTTCAGTTTTATTTCAAGTAAAAATATGTAAATGTTTTTAAACCCATGACTTTTTTGATAAACAATTTTAAATGTATTATGTTTTCTACCAAATTAGTGTATATTAATAATTTATTGATTTTTAAAATAAATCCATTTAATGCAAAACATTCCCCTATTAATACCATTATATTAGCATTTACAAAGCAACAATCTATAAGCAATGAGACTGCGCTTTAAAGTGACTGTTACAAATACAGTTTTAAAATTTCTTTCCCCTTAAGAACATTTTATAAATCGGCAGACATTGTTATAAACGGTCATTGATGTAATTGAATAAACAATTCAATTAAAATAAATAAAGATGATATTAAATGTCATTTCACAAGACCTTCTGCCAATAAATAAAAAGCAGTGGAACTGTCATCCACCAGGTGTGCATCCTCTCTGAATGTGCCTTTCCAGATGTTGCCTAGGTTTAAATTGGTTATGTTTGGGCTTAATGCAATAGGCACTGATAGTTTTGCTAAGATAAGCTGTGCTTTTCAAATGATCCAATCAGCTTTTTCAAAACGGTGACTGCCATTTCCTCCAATAGCTGTCTCTGGCATTAATAAGCAAAAAAAATACACATGCTTTTATTTTCATCTGCATTAAACCTGTGTGTGGCATTGGACACAGACACACACACACTAGTGCAATAAGGGCAGTGAGCACACATAGTGATGGGCAGCCATCCCAGCACCAGGAGAGCAGTTGGGGGTTAGGTGCCTTGCTTGAGGGCACTACCACTGTAGATGATGAATGTCAAGACAGCACTTTTTCTTCTGTCTCCCCAACCCCAATTTTCTGCCCATTGATGGGATCGAACCAGTGACTTTCCAATCCCAAGCGCTCTAATTTAGCCATTATGTCATATGTGTCTTTCCTGCTTCTTACACAACCCATTCTTTTTAATAACTTTCTGACATTATTTTCAGAAAATTTTCGACTTTATTCTCAGTTTTTTCAGAATATTTCTGACATTATTCTCTGATTATTTCTGACATTATTCTCAGAAATTATTCGACTTTATTCTCAGTATTTTCAGATTATTTCTGACATTATTCTCAGAAAATATTCAACTTTATTCTCAGTATTTTCAGATTATTTCTGACATTATTCTCTGATTATTTCTGACATTATTCTCAGAAAATATTCGACTTTATTCTCAGTATTTTCAGATTATTTCTGACATTCTCAGAAAATATTCAACTTTATTCTCAGTATTTTCAGATTATTTCTGACATTATTCTCTGATTATTTCTGACATTATTCTCAGAAAATATTCAACTTTATTCTCAGTATTTTCAGATTATTTCTGACATTATTCTCAGAAAATATTCCACTATATTCTCAATATTTTCAGATTATTTCTGACATTATTCTCTGATTATTTCTGACATTATTCTCAGAAAATATTCAACTTTATTCTCAGTATTTTCAGATTATTTCTGACATTATTCTCAGAAAATATTCGACATTATTCTCAGTATTTTCAGATTATTTCTGACATTATTCTCTGATTATTTCTGACATTATTATCAGAAAATATTCAACTTTATTCTCAGTATTTTCAGATTATTTCTGACATTATTCTCAGAAAATATTCAACCTTATTCTCAGTATTTTCAGATTATTTCTGACATTATTCTCAGAAAATATTCGCCTTTATTCTCAGTATTTTCAGATTATTTCTGACATTATTCTCAGAAAATATTCGACTATATTCTCAATATTTTCAGATTATTTCTGACATTATTCTCTGATTATTTCTGACATTATTCTCAGAAAATATTCAACTTTATTCTCAGTATTTTCAGATTATTTCTGACATTATTCTCAGAAAATATTCGACTTTATTCTCAATATTTTCAGATTATTTCTGACATTATTCTCTGATTATTTCTGACATTATTCTCAGAAAATATTCAACTTTATTCTCAGTATTTTCAGATTATTTCTGACATTATTCTCAGAAAATATTCAACTTTATTCTCAGTATTTTCAGATTATTTCTGACATTATTCTCTGATTATTTATGGCATTATTCTCAGAAAATATTCGACTTTATTCTCAATATTTTCAGATTATTTCTGACATTATTCTCTGGTTATTTTTGACATTATTCTCTGATTATTTCTGACATTATTCTCAGAAAATATTCGGCTTTATTCTCAATATTTTCAGATTATTTCTGACATTATTCTCTGATTATTTTTGACATTATTCTCAGAAAATATTCAACTTTATTCTCAGTATTTTCAGATAATTTCTGACATTATTCTCAGAAAATATTCAACTTTATTCTCAGTATTTTCAGATTATTTCTGACATTTTTCTCTGATTATTTCTGACATTATTCTCTGATTATTTCTGACATTATTGTCATTTCTTTTTAAACTCTCTGAAATTTTCAGATCTTATTCTCAGAATTATCCAGATTGTATCATCAGATAATGAATAATTATCAAAGCGATAACTGAATAAAAATTATAATTCAATGCCGTGGAACTAAAACTCTGCTGTTCTTTCCAGAGAAATGGATATTGGGTTTCTTTTTCACTGATGAGAAATGCATGTTTAATTTGTGAAGTCCTCGCTTTCCTCATGAAAAGCAGCATTGAAAAGGCATCTCACCAACAGACGTGCAGATTACACCACTCAAGAATAATTTGACTTCACAGCAAGCTGCTCTCCAGTGACCAGAATCGAGCTGGACACTGTTACTGAGACGAGCGTGTGCTGAGAGATCTGATCGTAAAAACACTGAGACCATATACAGATTTTGTGAAGGAATATTATGTCCATTTAACTTGGCTAAATCAGAAGTTTTTAATTCACTGAGCCAAGGACCAGTACCTAGTCATGGGTCATTTTGTATCAAGCCACAGCAACTACAGCTAGTAGTAGTTGTGTGAGGCCGGGTTTTTTATGCTGTCATTTTAATTTAAAAGGTGAGAGTCATATTCATGAAGAACTCGTGGGGTTTCATTGCTCTCATGCAAAATAAATGTGTTTTGGCTCAGACTCCCATCGCCTGCTCTCAAACATTTACTGCTCACGCTCAGATCTTAAATGATTGTGCAGTTAATACTTGTCTCTGCTTCCACTCCATGTTACCTGAGATATTTGAGCCTGAGGCTGAGGTTGAAACAGACTGGAGATATGGGTGTGTTTAATGTCTCTTCTCAACCAGTGAGTGGGGGGGGGGGGGGGGGGGCAATAACAGATTCATCAGTCAAAGTCTGTAACACTTTCAGAAGATATAAATGCAGTACACCCCAAACCCATCTCTTTCTGACTCCTATCATTTTTTCCTCTCTAGTGCATTATTTATTTGGGGATCTGGAGTGGCTACCCACTGGTTTATGTGAGGGTACAAAGGCTATGTTACAAAACTAAAACAATTAATGACAAAAAAAGGAGAAAGGAGAAGTCACTTGAGGGTGAAAGTGTGCAGAGGCTCATTTTCATTGAACGGAATAGGCACTGAAACGTCCTTTTTCTGGACATGGCCGTTTAGATAGGGGTAGAGCTCTGCTGTGTTGTTTGATCCCTGTGGTATTTTGAACAACGCATTTTATTGAAATGTTTCATAGTATATGTGACCTTTAAACTCACAGTTACACTCATATACAGTGTACCATGCGGCAGAGGTTAAGGCTATTACGGTCCTTCCAAATGATCATAGCCATCACAATGCTAATTCCCATTAGTGCCTCTATGAGATTTCAAGTGTTAAATTAGAACAAATTCAATGCTATTGTATCTTTTTCATGTGGTGTGGATCATTCTCAAACGACCCTCTATGCACTATGTAAGGCACTACTAGGATTTTAAATATGTCTGTCATCAGAGATCACTGGTTAGATGCTCAGTGATGCCTTAGCAATCCTAGAGTCTAAGAAAAGAAAACTGGGTTTGCTGATTGGGCACTGACATTTCCATCAAATCATCACAAGTACAATGCTAGCCAGTGCAGGCAATAGGCATGTAGGTTTCTCTTTAAAATGTGTTCAGCTGTTTAGTGGTGTATTAGCAGCAGTTAGAAGACTTAGAGAACTTACATTCATTTATTCATTCATTTATTGAATGTATATGCATATCCTGTTCAGGGTCGTGGTGGGTCAAGAGCCTACCCAGAATCACTGGAGTGCAAGGCAGGAACACACTCACACACATTTATGTACACATTAGCGTAGCCAATCCACATATTAACATGTATTTTTGGACCTTGGAAGAAACCGGAGCACCCGGAGGAAACCCACACAGACACAGGGAGAACACACCACACTCTTCACAGACAGTCACCTGGAGGAAACCCACACAGACACAGGGAGAACACACCACACTCCTCACAGACAGTCACCAGGAGGAAACCCACACAGACACAGGGAGAACACACCACACTCCTCACAGACAGTCACCAGGAGGAAACCCACGCAGACACAGAGAGAACACACCACACTCCTCACAGACAGTCACCCGGAGGAAACCCACGCGGACACAGGGAGAACACACCACACTCCTCACAAACAGTCACCCGGAGGAAACCCACGCCGACACAGGGAGAACACACCACACTCCTCACAGACAGTCACCCGGAGGAAACCCACGCAGACACAGAGAGAACACACCACACTCCTCACAGACAGTCACCCGGAGGAAACCCACGCAGACACAGAGAGAACACACCACACTCCTCACAAACAGTCACCCGGAGGAAACCCACGCTGACACAGGGAGAACACACCACACTCCTCACAGACAGTCACCCGGAGGAAACCCACGCAGACACAGGGAGAACACACCACACTCCTCACAGACAGTCACCCGGAGGAAACCCACGCAGACACAGGGAGAACACACCAAACTTCTCACATTCACTAGGAACTGCGTTCAAAACCACAAACACAGGAGCCCAGAGCAGTGCCACTACCTGTTGCACCACTGTGTCCCCCTAGAGAACTTACAGAGGACATTAATTATACAGAACGGAGCAATTTGATATTCAACTTGTATTTAATGCTACAAAATTTAGGAATAACTACCTTTACCAATAACTATATTTAAAGTTCAGTGTCTTATGTACACTTAAGTAAAGTTTAGTCAAATTCCCAAGTATGTGTTATATAGTAAGTAATCTTGTATCAGTGAACTAGTTGTTGCAATAATTCTTGGGATTAAACTGTTCCACTTTTTGGTTTATAAAAACATACATGTAGTATACTCCACATGTAATAGTAGCAAACTTTACGTACACAACTAGTTTACATCTTTTTTACACGTATAACTGTAATGTATTATAAAACGAATTAAGCCTGTTATAATACTGTCAAACTCAGCCTGTTATCATGGTACAAACAAAGTTTACTAAAAACTACGTATTCCCAAGTTGTGTACAATGAATATCTGGCAACCCGTAGGTAAAAAGCAGCCTTATAACCCCAACTGTAAACTAAATGTATCCTGAAGGTTTAACTGCAGTGTCCTCAAAGTTTGCAAAGCGGTGTTATGTGTTTGTTTAATGCTATCACTGACAGAAAAAGTTGTTTTCAAGGTTCTCCTTTGGGTAAATAACAGATGCCGTGAAACAGTGCCACAAGTGGATTGAGGCACACTTAATAAACAAAAAATGATTACAAGTTATGATGAAGCAGAGTGTCCTCGCCATACAAATCACGTTTCAGTAGTTGTTGTCTTTTAGTAGTTTAATTACATTTTAGACCTGAAATCGTGTTGTTCAAACCTTGGAAGGATATAAAACCAGTCAAATGTTTATCTGTGTGTGTGTTGGGTAACACTGTGTACAGTTCCACTCACATACGAAGCTATTCCACCCCAAACTACAAGTCAGCGTAAAATGTATGTATAAGGAAAGAACACTTTATTACACTTTCTTTAACTGTATCTTGATCAAAAGATTGTGTACTCCACATATACTCAGAAAATTCTCTATACCTCCTTGGTTTTCAGCAAAGTCAGTGACTTTTCGTGAGTCACAGTAGTGCAACACTTCCACAAATCTCTTTAAGCATCACTGCCAAACGATTAACGTACGGGTGTCTGCTAGGCGTTAATGAAGTAATAACAGTAACGATGTTTATTACAATAAAAAGGTCTGAGAAAATAATCATCACTAATAACACAAATGGGACAAAGGGAGTGACCGATAACACAAGCACTATAAAATCAGTGAGCTACACGATCGACACGTCCCACAGTAAAACATTACATTTAGGACCACCTTCTTTCATCAAAACAGTGAAACATCTAAAAATGGACAAGGAGAAACCAATCTGATGAGCTGAAGTTACTAATACTGCTCTTAAATGAGTTATACACTTGTAAAACAGGTAGAACCTTAGCTACAGTGTTTGGCTTTTAGTTTCTCGGTCGATATAAAGATGTCATTTCAGTATCTTTTTCTCGTGTTCACTCATTATATCAGAGACATTGTAAGAACTTTTGATTACAGTATGTACAGCAGTATGTGTGTGTAATTATGTAAATAAATACATGGATAGTCAGTCTTTCACTGAGCAGTGCCTCCAAAACTCTCCTGGAAGTATTAGACCCCAGCAATGGTACTGTTTGCACAGTGTTACTTATAATTAGATGTAAATGAGCTTTCTTGTGAATTAAATTGTAGCATTGCCATTGTTTAATTGAAAAAATAAACCTGAAAACATAAGCTGAAGTAATGTATTATTGTAAATATATAACAATATCATTGTTGATTTCTGTCATTTTCTGAACGACGACATTAAAGCTGTGTTGATGCCTGTGTTGTTGGTTGTGTTACTGTGTTAAATGATAACTAATAGTACTGGATTCCTGAGAGGTATTGTAGGGACACATTTCAGAATAGTTTAAAAAAAAAGCCTGTTTATGTATCGTCTTAAATGCTTACTTACTTTTCTACTTTCCTTATTTAGTGATATATATTTTAAACTAAAATCTTTCTGCACAAATTATAACGGCCACCCTCTAGTCAGACTTGCCTTTACTCTGCAGAGCTGATATCAGTGAACTCTGAGAGAGTGCGAGTCCTGGCCCAGAGCTTTTATTGCCTCCCCCTCCCCCTTCAGAGTGACGTCATGATCCTGCCCCAAGGCGAGCGAGCGAATGGTTTGTGTGAATGGTGTGGAGGGTATAAAAAGAGCTCATTCTCACTGGGGATCATTTAGAAGTGAAACAGGAACAGAGGAGTGGGCAGAGAGCAAAGAGAGGAGAGAGTGGAGAGGGTAAAGAAAGTGGAGAAAAAAGGTGAAGAAAGTGGAACTCACTTCAGTCTGTATCACAGTGTAGCATCTACATCTGCTTCCTGTTGCTCCGGGATTGATGACGGTGTGTAAGGGCCACCATGAGCCTGGACAGGTGAAGGGAGGCCAGGTGAGCAGTGGGCCACTGCGGTGTGGACAGGTGAGGTGCAGGCAGGTGAGGAGTGGGGGCAGGCGGAGGATGGGTGCTCTGAGTGTGGACCTGCTGGTCACTCTACAGATTCTGCCTGGCTTCTTTTCCAACTGCCTGTTCTTCGTGCTGTACGACTCTGTGGTGCTGGTGAAGCGTGTTGTGTCTCTGCTGAGCTGCTCGGGCTCCGGGGGCGAGTGGCAGCGCATGCTGACAGCCGCAGGCCTCAAGTCCATCTGGAACAGCTTCCTACTGGATGCATACAAGCAGGTAAGGGCTATACAGAGACGAATGGTATAACTTGACTGGGGGGTATGCAAATGTTGCACATTACTGCAGCAAAACTTACCTCTGAATTTACTGCGGCTGCACTTTCTGCTGGATGTGTGTGAGCAAGTAAGCGTTGCTGAACTTACTGCTGCATCCATAAGCGTGATTACAATTCATGCTGCATTATTATAAGCACAAAAATAGTTAAACAAACCTGAACTTCCTGTTACAGCTCACCCCCCATGGAGCCATTTTCACACCCACTCACTGACTGATGAGACTGGGCTTATACTTTTGAATTGCTCATTGTTCACCTGCGTCTCACTTTACTTTAAAAATCACAGTGCTTAATGTATTAATAACATGGTGTTAAACTACTGTAAACTCACGGTAACTCTGTAATTATTTATTCATACAGCTCTTTGTTCATTGTTTTGCTCCGGTGTTGACTTTCTTCAGACTTCAGAGTTCTGCTAAAGTTTCCCCTGCCACTCTCCCCTCAGTGTGCTGCTCACTCGGGGCTGGAAACCAGAATTCTGTAAAGCTCCTTTGTGACAACAGTTGTTGAAATAAACTTGAACCGAAATCATAAATCGATCACAGGCAAGTGCCCAAGTTACAGTGATTTAAATATGACATTATTCAGCAAAGGAGCTGTAACTGCGCAGTAAATAATGCGTGAGAAATTAGAAAATCAACAATTGGTGTAAGTTAACTAAGAATGTCCATGTGAATATATGATCAGAGTTGTCCTTTCTGCTGGATGCACATGAACCAGTAAACACTCCCCCACCTTATTGCTGTATGAATGAAGCATGGCTACACTTTGTGCTACAGGACTGACCCAGCTGTGCGATGCAGAAGTAGCAAGTTCATGAAAGAACTTTCTGCCCATGTGCACATCTGCACTATACATGGAAGTAGATAGGCTGTGCAAAATGTAGTGCTCCATGACTACATTCGGAAGTGTTTCTCAAGCACAGCACGTTCTAAACAAACCCGAAGTAACGTTGTGCTCTTTTGTATTGAGATTTTAGCCTGTATTTTAATCAGTAAACAAGCTTCAATGGAAAACGCCATTTGCCTCTTTTCAGTGAAAGGAAAGGTTATTGTATCATGCCGGTAATTCCACTCAATATAAAGAATTTTGAACTTCGAACTCCAGACAGTCAATGGCCCTGCAGGGCAATGCCCTTTAAATTTGTTGGAAACCAAATGTCTGAGTCCCCTTTGGTGTTACTTTTTAACTTGAAATCTATCAAAGATTGCCTAGTGTTGCATAGTAAGTTATAGGCCTGTCACTTTAATGCTTTCAGCATCCTCCACTATTAACTCACTGTCAGCTCTATAGAGGGCCCGAATGCCCCAGTTGATGAGTGCCAGGGTGATTTATGCAACTGGCATTCAACTAGTGGCACAATAGAAACAATTAAACCAAGCCAAGGGAATACATTTGTTTTTATTTGTTTCTGGGTCAGGCAAAAACCCCTTATCGTATTTCCACCTTGAGTCATACTCTGTTTGTGTTGTAAGGAGGAGGACACGTTCACTAGTGAGAACACAGAGGGAGAGAGGCTGAATGATAATGATTAGTTAGATAGAGCTTTCAAAATACCTCACACCACCATAGACATCAGTGAGACTGATCAGTTTTCACATGCCCACTCTCCAGTCGAAGTTATAAGCATTTTTGATTTTTTTTTTTTTTTTAATTCAGGATCAGCTTGTAATGGGCTTAATGTTCCAAGAACTTGCTGTAAATCTCTCAGCAGCTCTGTTGTCCTGTGCAGGTTTATGAAAGATGAAAGGGGTCATGTGCCCTACATGGGTTTTCTTCCCTCTGTTTACCCACTGTGGCTTGTAGTCATTTTAAATTGTTTTAAAGAATGCCGGAGTACAAATAAACACTTACTGCAATTGCTTGGAAAGTTATAGAGATTGGCAGACAGGGATAAACTAAATTCCTAACTTTTTAGTAGATTGTTTTGTGCATGCTGATGCTGAAGAGATTTGAACATTGAACCAAAGGTTTACAGAGTTTCCAGAGAAACTAGACCACACTTTAAATAATTTCTTGACTGCACTGGGCTGTGTCATATGTGCATGTGTGTAGCTCTTGTGCCTCGCCTTCCCATCTTTAACTGGGCCTCTGCTGTGACTGCGGATATTGGTTTGTCACTGTGTGTGTGTGTGTGTGTGCTTGTAGTGAAACGTTACACTCTAACAATAAATGGACATTCAGTGGACGTACCAAAAATGTGTTTGGGAACTTTCACCACTGAATGATTACGTAATATTAATAGTTGTCTTTTTAAATTGACCATGGTTTTTGTATGAAATTATCTTTCATAAGGAAAGTATAATTTTGCACATCATCATCATCATGAAGAAGTATTCCACCCACTTTACTAAGGCTACTGTAAAGCACAGAGATGGAAATCTAATAAAGGGTGTTGATCTTCTGTTCACAGATTGGATAAAATATGTCTCACTGTAGTGTCTCTTTAAATGAATGTCACTTTATTTGACGCACGTCTTTATATACGTCTCAAATGTACAAGGACTTTTTTAGGCCACTGTATGGACGATAAATATTTGGTATTGAACTTTTACATGCTGAAAAAGTTGTTTACAAAGGTTCTTTTAGGAACCAAAACCCTCTGAGGAACCTCTCCAGGGAACCCTTTACCCTGTTCTGACACTGAAATCTCTCTTTTTGACTTTTCCAGGTGAAGTTGGGGGAGGCGGCCCCAAACTCCAAAGTGGTGAGGGTCCCTGGGATGAGCAGCTGCAGGTGGAGCGCTTGCGCGAAGAGCATGGATGAGTGCCACCTGCTGGACTTTGAGTCGTCTGATCGACCGTTGGTGGTGAACTTTGGCTCGGCCACCTGACCCCCATTCTTAAGCCAGCTACCGGTCTTCCGGAGGCTGGTGGAGAACTTTTCGGACGTGGCGGACTTTCTGCTGGTCTACATCGACGAGGCTCACCCTTCGGACGGCTGGGTGGCTCCACCGATGAAGCCATACTCGTTTGAAGTTAGGAAACACCGAAATTTGGAAGAACGGGTGTCCGCGGCGCAAAAGCTCGTGGAGCACTTCTCTTTGCCACCGCAGTGCCAGCTGGTGGCTGACTGCATGGATAACAATGCCAACGTGGCCTATGGCGTCTCCTATGAGAGGGTGTGCATTGTGCAGAAGAAGAAAATAGCCTATCTGGGAGGGAAGGGGCCGTTTTATTACAACCTTAAAGATGTACAGCACTGGCTCGAACGGAGCTATGGAAAGCGGTAATTTCTAAAGATGACAGAAACCCTCTTTTTATGAATGGTGGAAAAGTTTATTTTTGTATAATGGAGAAAAAAAGGAAGGTAAAGTGCTTTCAGAACTGTTTCAAGGTGGCTCCAGTGGCAACATGGGCCAAGCTCCAAGTCAATTTCCTGAATTCTCTGAAATGATCAACGAGTCTCCTGGGTGGAATTCCACATTCCTAACCTCTTTTATACACAGCGAATAGAGACACTAAACACTAAGAATTGCACTTCGATTTTTGATATGACATTGCTGACCACAGAAATGATTTATATGTGCACTATCAGTAACAGTCATGTACGCCATTAATGTAGTATTACGTTGTGTAATACGTTTTCCATTAAATAACATTCATTGCTTCAAAAAAAACCAAATTGTTGGACAGAGAAGAAAGCACAGATACCCAGCTTAAGATAATTTATTTTTGTTTACTTTAATGTTTACTGTTTTTTCATAAGTGTCCTGTTTATGAAATACTATCTTTCCCTGTTTGACAATCGCTCATATTCCATATTACTTGTGAACTGCATCAGCTTTTTCATTTTCTGATACACATTCACACATCTGTCCCATCGCTGGGCTGAAAAAGTGGTGCAGTCTACCTTTCCATTCCTTGCCAATTATACCATTTAAAGAAATACAAGACTTTTCCTACATTTATTTCCACACAAGTGAATTTTTCAGATAATCTTTTGGATGGTCAGTGATGTGAGGGTACCGTACGGTGATGTACTGGCAGATTCAAACACAGGGAACCATGATTGTAGACTGGCAATTATTTGCCATGTGGTTTTGCTTGGACACTGCATTTTGGCACAGTGTACAGGGAAGCTGATCAAAGAAATTCATCAGAATGTTAACAGGAAATGTTCCAGAAAGTGGTAAACTACGCGTCTGTTGATGCAGACCCTTCAGTTATCTTCTACAGACATTCGTTTACGTTAAAGACAAACTGTCGTGTGTATGAAGGCCACTGACGAAAGGATCCTGAATCCTGTCTGTGGCTGGATGAACAGAGCCACGCCTTTTTTTGTCCCGACCTAAATGAGTGTTCCTGTAGACATGCTCTTGCTGTTTTTTAGGCCCCATTTACATATTTACTACACATGCATATTCAGATAGTCAGAACCATGTTGTGCAGACCAGCTGCTTTCATACTATGAGTGAAAAAGGAAAAAAGGAACAAAAAAAAAAAGTAAAAGAAAAAATAAAGCTGAATTTTTATTTGCTGCCGACTGTGAGTTTTTCTCTCTTTATGTTTTCACTTGGTTCTGGGAAACTCTCAGCGAGGGTTAGAGGACGAGTCCAGATGGAGACATCCTTTGGGTGACAGTGCAAAAGTTTCTGGAGCACAAAGGCGAGAGAGGAAAAACAGACGCGCATTCAGAGAAACTAGCTTCTTCAGGGTGGGGGAAACGCTGGTGTTTTTGTTTCCATTAAAGCGATGGCTGCAGACATGCTCTTGCTGATGGGTCTGAACATGTGCAGCACTATCAAATGGTGTGACGCAGAGGGTTCTGGCTGAACTTCTGCACCTTGGAGGCTGCCAATAACCAAAGAGCAAAGCCTGGGGGAGAACATGTCCTGGGGAGGCGGTATGAAACAGAAACCCTTGTTGCGGCCGGGCATCGTTTATTCGAGCGGAACGGGTGCATTGGAGCCACTAAGGCGTTATTCACGGACTGCCTGGATCTTGGAAAGCAGTGCTCAGCGCTGTGGGACAGGGAGGTTGCCAACATCACGGATGGAGGTGGTAGGGCACAGGCTCACATAACAGCACCATACAGGCCCACTCCAGGAAGGAGGCTCGCAGAGTACTCTTTAGCCACTACGTCTGGTAAACAGGTGCTGGACGGAATCATAAGCAGCTCGTTTAGGAAGTGTCCTCATTTACAGGGACCGAACCTCATGAAGTGAGGAAAAGGGGTTGGGTGGTGCTGGTGGTGCTGGTGGGAAGGGAAATGGGACCTGCTTCATTTATTTAGCTACAGCAAAGACATAAAGCATAGTAATGGCCCGCGTTAGCCAAATCAGCCTATATAAATTAAAACAAAATGTTGATACAAGTATTTAAATGTATGCGTCTGAGCTCACGAGATAAGGTCTTTATGTCCTTACTTATACAACGGATTATTTGATTTGGATGGCCAAATTATCCCATGTCTGGTATCAATATCTCTTATAAATCAACTCCAACTCTCCCGGGGAGATGCCAAACATTTTATTCATACTTAGTCCACCCCTTTTCTTCCTTGGAAATATAAATCTGAAGAGGAAAAAAGGGCTCTCCAGCCCTGTGCTAAAAATATTCCCTTCCAAACATTTGTGCTGGTAACAAAAAGATCTGGGTCTTCCTTGCGATTTCACGAATCGAGAGAGACGTACTTTTTGCATCTCATAGAATTGCTAAACGTAATCATTTAACCCGTCAACTGCAGGTCAGATATAAAGACTAATGACAAGTAGTAAAGCCATGAAGCTAATATGTGAGTTAGAGTCAGGAATTATGGCAATGGCCCACATAAGGACCTCAGAAATGAGTTATTTCCTCAAACTGCAGGTTAAGTATTCAGATTTTAATGCCTGGACTTCTCAAGTTACTTCTAGAGAACTAATACATAACTTATTTAGAGGGAAGAACTGAAGAGAGGGACCACATACAAAGCTTTAAGAAGTTAAGGGCTAACACCTGAAATATTAACAACACGGAGAATAATGCTCTTTTCACACATTCCTACCCCAAGTATCCAGATGCTGGACACTTTCCAGTCTCTTTGATGATTATCCTATAGACTCCATCCAACCTTCGTTTTCCTCTCACTCTCTCTCTGTGTCACACTTAACCATATGGTGCTTCATAACAGTTACATCATCCTGATGCAACACTCCATCAGCACATTGCAAGCAAACATGCAGCCAGCCCGGTTTTGCACATAGCCCATGGCAAAGCCTGACGCTGGCTCAGGAACACAAGTTTAACATCAGTATTCAGGAAAACGCCTCAGTTTCACAGACTGTGCTGAATAGTCTTCTGGAGTAGTGCTGTCTGTGTTCCAGCTGCAGTGAGAGTGTTCCTCTGGAGCCTGTTTTCCAGCCTGGACTCTGAGTGCAGACTACTGATTCAGTCCAACTCTGAGGTGTCTCTGGGTTCTGGTACCTTCTCCAATGTCACCACATCCTGTCTTTTGCTTTCCCAAGAAACACGCCTCAAGGAATTAAATTAATATATTGTTGCTTTCCAAATAAAATCATGTTCTTGAATGTTGTTCACTCGGAGCAGAAGAAATGACCTCTAAATAGACATGGGATATTATCTAGTAGATTCAGGTGTTGTCCTGCATCGTGTTCTTGCAGACCCACTACGTGCCCAGGAATCGGATACGAATACAATCTAGGACCACTTAGCCTCATTAAGGGAATGTGCAACCACTGTGTACACAGAAATTCATAGGTGCACTCACAAATTAAACTGAGACGCTCTGATGTAGCTACCGATTAAGGTCCAAATGCTGGACAGAGGGCTCTAAAGCACCCCGCCACCACTGGATTTTGGAGCAACTAGTATTCAATCTTGAGTAATGGAGAACCATCCAGTTCCTGGTGTGGTTTTGGTGTTGCAAAGAAAATCATCCACCATCAGTACCATGCTCTTGTGGCTGAATCCAATCCCATCCTCACAGCAATTTTCTAACATGGAATCTAAAGGCTTCCCAATAAGTAGGAGATGCTACTGCAGCAACTGGGACCTTCCTATTGACACCCTTCATCTTAGAGGAAATGTCGGATGAGTACATTTGTACATTACATTTCTAGTAGTTACCAAGTTATTCACTGTAACACGCCTTAATAGTAATAATCCTTGAGGCTCAATGGGTGAAAACGTTCCACATCTATGTAACAGCATTACGTACACTCATACATTGTTTATCGTGTTGCTAAATAGAGACTCCTGGAGTTAAAAATTAAGCTTGAAACCGTGGCACTACGCAAGCACACTTTAGATAATTATCCTATGCGCTGTTCCAAAATCAGCTGCATGATGATACAGGCCTAACCTCCGTCATATCATCTCTGTTTTACTGCTGCTTTGGAATCAAATACAACGCAGTTATATAATCCACGATAGCAGAAATGTTAACAATAAATCAAAGGTCACGCATTACTGAGATATGTTGTGATCCTAAGCCAAACTTACTGACGTGAAATTTCCATAAACCTGTGGATGAAGTGAATCACCTGAGATCCTAAGCCTATCACCTTATCTCCATTGAAAATCATGAAACAGAATGGAGTTTTTGGGAGCAGCTGCACATGCATCTAATGTCAACATGTCCAATGCCAAGCGTGGGTAAATGAGGTATGAGACCTCCCAGCGTGGCTGAATGCCATCAGATCCTAGTGTAAAGCCTTGTAAGAAGAGTACAAGCTCTTTCTGCATCAAAGGAGGACAGGCTTCTGAAAAATTAAGTCATGTTGGACGAGCCAGAGTCTGCAGGGGCAACATATGGGGAAGAAAAGGTAGGATGATCCTAAATGCCTGCGACTGACAAGAGCGCTAAAATATTTTGGAACATTGCATGGTGGAGGCCAAAGCCCCGGGTGGCACCTGAGTAAAGTATAGTGTGTTATATATGGTATGTTTAGACACGTTGCCTGATACCTGAGACTTTGGCTATGTTCGAATTGCACGCCTGTAACCTGTAGCTGCCCAATTTGACTCACTTCAGCCAGGGAATGTGAAACTGAATTATACACTGTGGGCGGCACAGTGGTGCAGCAGGTAGTGTCGCAGTCACACAGCTCCAGGGACCTGGAGGTTGTGGGTTCGATTCCCGCTCCGGGTGACTGTCTGTGAGGAGTGTGGTGTGTTCTCTCTGTGTCTGCGTGGGTTTCCTCCGGATGACTGTCTGTGAGGAGTGTGGTGTGTTCTCTCTGTGTCTGCGTGGGTTTCCTCCGGATGACTGTCTGTGAGGAGTGTGGTGTGTTCTCTCTGTGTCTGCGTGGGTTTCCTCCGGATGACTGTCTGTGAGGAGTGTGGTGTGTTCTCTCTGTGTCTGCGTGGGTTTCCTCCGGATGACTGTCTGTGAGGAGTGTGGTGTGTTCTCACTGTGTCTGCGTGGGTTTCCTCCGGATGACTGTCTGTGAGGAGTGTGGTGTGTTCTCTCTGTGTCTGTGTGGGTTTCCTCCGGGTGACTGTCTGTGAGGAGTGTGGTGTGTTCTCTCTGTGTCTGCGTGGGTTTCCTCCGGATGACTGTCTGTGAGGAGTGTGGTGTGTTCTCACTGTGTCTGCGTGGGTTTCCTCCGGCTGCTCCGGTTTCCTCCCACAGTCCAAAAACACTCGTTGGTAGGTGGATTGGCGAGGTGTAAGTGTGTGAGTGAATGTGTGTGTGTGTGTCTGTGTTGCCCTGTAAAGGACTGGCACCCCCTCCAGGGTGTATTCCTGCCTTGCACCCAATGATTCCGGGTAGGCTCTGGACCCACCACGACCCTAAATTGGATAAGTGGTTACAGATATTGAATGAATGAATGAATAAATGAATTATACACCAGACTGACATTTATCTCATGATTCTAAATATTCCTCAGGTGATTGTTGTCCCATCCTTACTCTCCTTCCTAAATATACTTTACACAAGATGCAGATTCATGACATTTGTGTATTGGAGCTGAAGTAAAAGACAAACCAGACTTCAGCCATGTCCCACACTAGAAATCTCGCTGTCCTCATTTATGCATGCCTTAAATGACCACAAGACTTTAGGGCGTTTCGTTTCTTATTTTGGCACACAGTCCAAACTTCTTTGCAGCAACATAGTGGAGAAGGGGATATTGCTATATGTTTGACTTCATTTATCTGATCTGGATTAAGATCCTACAGAAGAAAAATGATGGGAAATCATGAGGGAAATGAGTTTCTCCATTCTAACTTCCTGCAATCTATATGCAAAAATAGGTTTCTTCTGATGAAGGACTGCAGCTACTGAAAGGTTTCATCCCTTGATTACACAGGTGGGGAATTATGCACATGCAGTTTGTATCAAATCCATTGAAAAGCATTCACTGATAGAATGAAAAGCTGTTATGGAACATGGGTGTAAAGCAGGGGCGATTGCTCTAAGACTGCAAGGGAAGCTCAGCTTCCCCTAAAATGTAAAAAAATAAGTGATCAAATATATACCGTTGTGTACATGTCATTGAATAAATATGCACTACAACGCGCTTAACTTTTGTTCAGAGTCAGGTTCTTATCACTGGTAAAGACGCGGCTTTCCTCTCAATCATTCCCGCAGCTTCACAGTGCTTTAAACAGTGAGGACACTGAGCGTCACAGAGATCAATACCGAAGCAGCGAAACGAGACGAGTCATTGGATAAATGCTGGGCTTTGTCCCGCCCATCGGACGCTCAGCGTCTCTGGGGGTCTATGGGGCAGTGGTCTGGCCTCGGCTGGCCCGGACACTCAGCTTCTGCATGATGATTGGATGATCTGTCTGAGGCTGAATCCCTTTTTGATTGACAGCGAAATGAGCGAATCAGCGATCCTTTGGTGTAGAGATCCGTGGGAGCACAGGCGGACACACTTCACATGGGCCAAGGCCGTTTAAGCAGCCTAGCTCTGCTGGCCATTGAGAGGACACTAGTCAAGTCCCTGGAAAAGACGCCTTGTTGGTACGACAGGGTCACAGATCATTTTCTTAAAAAGGAACGGAGGGTAGAATTTACGTATAAATAAACCGACACATTTTATGATGTAGGCCGAGCTTCCCCTCCTTGAAAGACCAGCATCCGCCACTGGTGTAAAGCCACCATTTCCAAGCATTGGCTAGAACCCGGTTCCTGGAGTACCTCCTGTCCGGTACAGTGCGTTCCCCATCCTTCGCAAAATGCATTTGATCCAAATAATCAGCACATTAACCTACCCTTTCCGAGCTTAAGTCATTTTGAGCAGGAAAGCACAAAAATCTTCAGAACAGGGGCCACTCCAGGACCAGGGTTGAAAAACTAAGGGTTAGAGGGCTGTAAATCCCCTAGCATTCCGTTAAGAACTGGAGGAACCATGGAATGATTGAGCTCCATCCAATAACTTGGGGATGATCTGGATTGAGGTGTGTTTTCCAGAACTAATCATCCAGCATGACCACAGAAATGCTTTTGTGGCTGAAGGCAATCAAATCCCCCAAACAATGATCTAAACCTTCGCTATGCACTATATGCATTTAGCTTCTCTTACTTCTGTTTCCAGTGTATCGACTCTATAAACATTTATGGCTTGCTGGTTTTCGTGGAATACATAGACGGCATTCGAAGAACTGTATTCATAGAAACACACAGTATTCATAGAAAGTGTTTGCAGACACATACCACTTTGTTCCACATGGGTTTGTTTTCCTTGTATCCTCGCTGTGAGAAAAACACTCTGTCACACTAAAACAACAATCTGTCTGTGGTTTCTCTGCACGTCAGTCAAACAGCCCTTTCCCGTCAAAGCAGAAATAAGCAAATACACTGTGCTTTTTTTTCCCCCCTGAATTATTTAACAAGTCATTGCAGGTGCTGGACCAGCCCTGGTTCACATCAGTGTTTAGGGTCAGGGTTTGATCCTCCTCCCTTGATCCTAGACTGCGCATTAAACCTGTCATCACAGGCTAATCATGACTCACACAGAACCCAACACTGGTCGACTGCTGTAAAAGAGCTAAACGACGAGTGTATCCGCCAGGGTCTTCATAAAGCTGACCAGCAGGAGGATACCTACACCATGCTGCCAACATTAATTAAGAGTGCGCTCTCAGTGAGGACCCAAATAGCAAGATACCAGTATTTACAAGAGTTGCTAAGCTTCCAGAAACAGGTGTTTGCTAGAAATATTATTGCTTTCTGGAGGTTTAAGTTCAGACAACATTAAGAGGTCATTACAGTCGGCTGGAATCATTTCGCAAAAGGTGCTGGCCGACATTTGTCTTGCTGTTGTTTCTAAAGCGGCTGCCCTCCAGCCAGACTGGGGTTCTAATAACACCTATGCATTACTTGGGCAGCTGTTCTACCCCTTACACGTCTTAGAAAAACTTTGTCATAAAAGTTGTATGTCAAACGCCAACAGCATGGTGAGTTCACCGGCTCTGTAAATAATGGCTCTGTACAGGTCATACTTTACGCTTAATGTTATGCGGTTAATGTACTGTACACCACTGTCTTCATTGCAGAAGTATGGGGATTGATTCCCTGTTCTGTTAAGCCCCCGGTGCTACAATAATAAAAGTCCTTGGGCAAGACTCTTTACCAACATCTAGCTATGTCTGTAACTCAGTCATTCATTGTCTGTAACCGCTTATCAAATTCAGGGTCACGGTGGGTCCAGAGCCTACACGGAATCACAGGCTGCAAGGCGGAAACACACCCTAGAGGGGGCGACACACACACATACATTCACTCACACCTATGGACACTTTTTTTGAGAAGCCAATTCACCTACCAGTGTGTGTTTTTGGAAACAGACACAAAGAGAACACACCAAACTCCACAGAGACAGTCACCCGGAGTGGGGCTCTAACCCACAAACCCAGGACCCTGGAGCTGTGTAACAGAGACGCTACCTCCAGCATCATGGTGCCGCCTCCTTATGTCTGTAATAAAACAAATTAAATGTAAAATAAAAGTCCTTCTGGATAAAAATATCTGACAAATGCTGAAAATGTAAATGCAGAGGCATGAACATAGAAAATAAGCTTCATTTCGGCTCTTTTATCCTGCATTTTTCAGGAGGGTATCTGCCAACATTTATACAGCTACTGATCTATAAACTGGAGATCAAACAAAAATACAGCTGTATCGTTTAGTGGATTTATCATGTTTAGTATCAGCCAAATAACTCTTTTATTATTATTATTATTATTATTACTTTAAAGTATGAAGTGCACCAATGTGATGTGGTTGGTGAAGCTACTATAGCCACCTCATACCTGGGGTAACAGATATTAGCACTTAAGGTGGACTGCCTTGTACATTTCAAACCACAGGTGACCTACTATGGCTTTTTGTGGTCTATGTTTGGGATTTAGGTTACTGCTGGTGTGATGGAGGAGTGGTGCTCAGAGTCAGTGAACACTGGGGAGTGTTTCTGGGAGTGCATTTTCATTAACAATGGCTTGGAATTTTTGGATGTTGCTAGTGGTCCAGTGAGTGCTAAAGTTGGCCGATGTTTCTGCCGATTGTTAGTCCTGTGACTCCTTCTTTCCAAGCTCACTAAGCCTGTGTAATTTGTCCACACCAGTCAGGATTTTATGGATTTTAACTAGACCCACTGGGCTCATGACCACATGTAGCCCCAGGGCCCACATGCAGGTTAAAGCACCTCTGAGCGTTGTGTCTCATGCTGTGCAAAATAGTATTTTTTATTATCACATGAAATAAATCACACACCCAGACTAAGGCCTAAGCTGCATTTTTATGGTGAATATAATTTGGAAAAATTCTTTAAAACAGACTTTAAATTTAAACGCAGGAATCACGTTATTTGCCGGGAGAAGTCGCATACCCAAACACGCAGATGTGCCATTCCTCTGACATCTGAAATGGCAAGGAGTACGGAGAGGAATATTATTGGGTGGATTACGTTGCATTATAAAAGCTGGGCATGGCACTTAATTTCTGGGATCACACCCAAGCCACGGGCACTTTCTCCAGTTACAGTGTTTTACATCATGTCTGGAGCATATCTAAAAGAGTTCTGTCATGGAGCAGAGTCCCTAATTATAAGGCCCGTTTTATGAGGTTCATCAGATGCCAAGAAGTTTTGTTTGTTTGTTTTAATTCGCTCCTTTATCTGCTGAGATGATTTTTTTTGTCCAGCTCTGCTGATTAGAGGAAGTAGAACAGTGTGTCAGTAGCTCGGTGGAGGACGTCCTGTACTTCTGGCTCTCAGAGTTACAAAAGCACCACTTGTTCTCTAGGATGTGAAGGAGACAGGACAGGGCTTTTGTTTTGCACGGACATATTCTTAGGTCCAGAGTCTCAGGCAGGACAAAAAGATCAGTGATGCCCCTCTGTAATCTGAACGGAATGAAAAGGGATATACGAAATACGAAATATACTGTTTTTTTTTTGGTTTTGGGCCCAATAACCCTGTTCCACTTTCTTGGAGCAGGAGAGAGCTGAGACAATGCAGCGTGATGATGCCAGTGAAACTCCAGTCACGCTCCTGCCCCTGGGCACCAGCCCTGGCATCCACTTGGCCCTCCTGCTGCCCACAGCCGCCCTCCAAACACACAGCTTGCCCAAACACACGCACGAACCCTAGAGGGAGCTGTGAGCTCAATACTAGTGCGTACTCTCTCTCTCCCACTCATACGCACATAAACTCTCACATCACATTCTCAATAACTGGCTGATAACCTGCCTCTGTGTTTTAAAAAAACAAAAAGAAACAGGTGCTTTATTTTGTAGAAATTTGAGGGAAATATATTTCTTGCTGCATTAACGAGAACATCACATCCCCCCATTCCTGGAGATAAGGAATCATAGTCTAATCTGAAAACAGAAAACAGAGTGGAACAATGGCGGTATCAGCATTTCCATTGTGGTTTTACACAGAAAAACAGTATTAATAGCAAACTGGGGTTTTTCATATTTCACAGCAGTGCTCTTAAGATTTAGGTTCCTTACAGTGTAGAGGCAAAGACCACCATTACATTTACATTTATGCATTTGGCAGACGCTTTTATCCAAAGCGACTTACAAAAGAGGATCTAACATTCGAACTACAGCACAAATTATACAAAATACCTTACATTAAAAGTGCAATATGCAGGAAGTAATAAGTGCATTAAAGAAAAACATTCAGTGCAAAAGATACTCTCGGAATAGCTGGGTTTTCAAGGATTTCTTGAATGCAGAGAGGGTTTCTGTTGCTCTGATGGTGCTTGGAAGCTCGTTCCACCAGCGTGGAACCAGAGATGAGAATAGCCTCGACTGACCTGTACGGGGGGTTGGCCGTGTTAGTTGGCGCTCCTTTGAGGAACGGAGAGGGCAGGTGCTAGTGTATGGTTTTAAGAGTCTATTGAGGGAGATGGGAGCAGAACCAGTGAATACTCTGAAGACCATCATTGACCGGAGGGGGTGGACCCGAGGGGGTGGATGCTAACCTACTGGCAGCCGATGACCCCTCCACGTTGGCCACAATTAGGCCCATCTTGTTGGAAGTGGACCTTAAAGTTCTCTCAGGTTTTTATACTGTATGTGAATATTCGTATTTTTGGTTAAAGAAAGTCTAACCAAATCTAGTTTTCTGTACCGTAAAAATACCAAATAAGCCTAAACGTGTTTATAAATATGTAGCTAATATGTGTTTTCTAACATGTATCTATTATAATTAGTTGAAGTGTTCTTTTTCTGAAGCCTTTTTGGATTATTTTATTTACTTTTGCTTTGGTTACATTTTATGGACATAATGTGACAAATCACAAACTTTAAGGCAGTTGTGCAAAAGACTCAGATATTTATAGAGACCAGCATTAGACAACAAGCGTATCTCAGCTGATGGGATACGTCTAGGGTAAGTTGTAGGTGTGGGGCTAAGTTAGGAAGTCAATTAGAGCAAAGCATTAGTTCTGAAGAGGTCCTTCATTTAGAGATCCAAATGATTACACGGTTTAATTAAGTGTGGGGTCCTGATAGATTTAAGCTGAATGCCAGACATTCCCAGTGTTTTTACAGTTATTATACCCTTGCAAATATGGTCGCTCTTAACGTACCTTAGAGAAAAGAGAGTTTGTAATGTATCTGGATGGTGTATGGATAGTTATCTTTGGTAAAAAGCCCTCATGCTGATTTTGAACTGGTTGTATGTGGAAACTGACTATAAAGTGGACTTCTAAGACCGGGAGAATAGTATTAAGAGGGGCAGGCCTGGCCTAATGGGCAGAGAACCGGGCTGGGTACCAAATGGCTGCCGGTTCGATCCCCATGACCAGCGGCATCATCCATGGCTGGGGTGCCTTTAAGCAAGGCACCTAACCCCCAAAGCCTCCCCCAGGTGCTGAGGATGACTGCTGCTCTGGGTGTGTGTGTGTTCACTGCCCCTAATCACCAATGTGTGTGTGTTTCAGGTTGCAGTCTTTTTCTCTTTATTGAAATATATCAGTCAGTAAACGAACGGTTAAAACGTATTCATTCCTATATTAAAATTACATTTTAATCTCATTGTATGTTGTTGCTCTGCTGCTCTGTGTTTGGGTCGCGCCACTGACTTTGCGTCTTTAACTTTGTGCATTTAACTTTAAACACAACAGAGAAGAGTGTCATACAAACTTTAAAGTTCTTCTGTTTACAGATGGGGGATGTTCTAAGGAAGCCCCCACCCAACCCCCACCACACACAGAGCCTCAGATGCAGTGGGGGATGGCATGGGAGCGAGTGAGTTGGGGCTGATGGAAAAATACGGTTATAAATCCACGAGCTAATCTGACAAAGTTACAGATTTTGACCAATGAAATCGTTACTGCCACAGTTTTCCTGATATTCTTAGTTCGAGAAGAGCACAGTGAAAACACCTACATCCCTAGTCTGTTTCGGCAGCAGTCTAAGGCTCAACGGTCTCAGGTTATGAGTGCAGGTGGTGACAAATATTAACTACACACATTAATAATCACCTGAAATACTTTGAGTGTTATGGTTATGGTAAAATTCGTGGCCTGTTATCACATGACCCACACCTTGGTACTGGTCCTTGGCCTGGGGTTTGGGAACCTCTGTTTTAGGCAATAAATATGGACATACCACAAAGTTGTCCTCAGAATACAGCCTCAGTGTTTTTACGATCAGATCACTCACCACACGCTCGTCTCAGTGTCCAACTCGATTCCGGTCACTGGAGAGAAGCTGGCTGTGAAGTCAAATTATTCTTGAGCACTTTAATTTTCTCTGCTCGTACCGTTCCTTGTTGAGTGGTGTAATCTGCGCGTCTGGTGGTGAGATGTCTTTTGATATTGCTTTTCATGAGGACAGCGAGGACTTCTCCACAAATTAAACACGCTGGCTTTCCTTTATTCTGTTGTGAAGAAGACATCCGTCATCCATTTTTCAGGACTGACCTGACACCCATCAAATTTTCTTTGCCATATTTAGCAAACCTGATCTTACTGATGCCAGAGACACAGCTAATGGATGAAACTGTCACGGTTGTCGAAGCTGGTTGAAAAGTTTAAAAAGTGCTATTTGCATAACGATAATTGTCTATTGCATAAATTAACCAATAAACATCTAGGCAACATTGGTGTGGTGGGTACATAAGATTGGGTAATGTTTCCTCACTGTGTTGTAAGTGTGATTTCTCATTACTTGTGAAGTTTAGAGTTGCTACGTTTATTTATTCACATACGTAAGATAAAGGACACAGTACATTCTCCTATGTGCTGTCACTGCTTCTGTTCCAGAGAGTTGTGCAATTCTTCCTCTCCCTTTGATTTCTAACTCCAGAGGCCAAAGAGGTCAAAGTGACCACATCTGAGATGTGTATTAACGAATTAAAAAAACGTGCAAATAGCGAAGGAAAAGCAGAGCTACTCTGATTCCTTGGGGAAAGGTAATATTTTTTGAGCCAGCGCATCCTTCAGTTTCCCAGGCAGTGATATTTTGAGCTCAACATTAATTTATACAGAAGTGATGCAACTCAACAGCAGCATGGACTGAGTTAAAGGTCAGTGTGTGGCTAGGGACGCTACAGCTACCTTGAAATATAGTATGGTAACAAGAGGTGAGATAAAAGATTCCATTTGAAACAAGCGCTGTAGGATAGAAAGGCATTTCGGGCATTAAAAGAGGAGCGAGGAATGTGAAAGGAATCGTGCGGTTACATAAGACGACACCAGGGATCTCTAACCGATCTCTGAACTCCACTGAACAGTGCTTCCTTAACGAGGACAGGGGTTAAAAGGTTCAGTCAAATAACATTAAAAAGGCAAGGGAGGATTTGCCTCAGAGACAACAGAGGTCCTCTATCCATTAGAATACAAGACAGTGTACGATCACTGGTGAAATATCGTAGGAAAAAGGCACTCTCTGAATCATTCCGTCAAACACCTTAAACATGTGTATAACTGAACATTTGTAGATGCCCCTTTTAATTTCTGAATTCAGTGACTCGAGGTCAATGGACACACACCGTTTGGGATACAACCGATGGGTAAAGGCAGCTTGAACAGTACTGGGCTGTGGAGCAGTGGAACGGTGTTCTATGCAGAAACAGAGCATTATACAATACGCCTGGGATGAGGTGGAGAAGTTTTTGGGATCCAGATCTAATCTTTTAATGTTTGACCCCACTAACATTCTCAAGGCTGCAATCAAATCCTCACAGCAAATATTCAAACATCTATTCCCAGAAATGTCAAAAGCTGTCATTTCAGAGCCAGAGAAAGACCCCTTTAGCGCCACTCTTCAATGTCATCTGTTTATTAAATCTGCCCCGTCCATTATTAAAAACACTATTTGTTTTTTAATGGTAGCTGTTGGACATTATTAAAATGAAATACCTACCAGCCAATCAGAATTCAGTTTCCAGCCTTCTGCGCCACGCTCACTCGAGGGCTTCACAGCTCTGATTATCCACAAAAGGGCCCTTAAACTGAAAAAGTTTGAAAAAGTCCTGCATTAAAGAACATTTGAATGAAAGGTTTAAGGACGCTTCAGAGAATCGTTCTGTAAACGAGAGTCGTGTGAAGAGCCGTTTTACAGCATTAAAAACCGCCACTTAATCTAAAGGTTGTAGGGTCTTCTTATATCAAAGCCGAGAACCATTAATGAACCTTTATTTTAAAGAGTGTGAGAGAAGTGAGGCCTTTTCACCGATGTCAAATAAATCTAACGAACTTCAATTAATATTTGATTGTGTGAAAGGGAGAATTGAAACACTCGCGCTCTGCTGAGGCTCACTGCAGGCCTGTGTGTTGTACTGTTTCAGCAGACAATGGGTCTCTCGAGCTTTGGGAAAGAAAGAAATTGTCCTGCGTTAAAATGTCAGGTCCCGTTCACAGCTCGGGAGAAAATGAGAATTCAAGACAGCAGCAGTGAGCTTTCAGTCTCATCTGTAGGTACCAGCGTGAAGCAGGAAACCACTTTGATTCGGAGAAAAGGCATTAAGTGGGGACCTTTGATAGATTTCAGTGGCTCAAATGAGAGATTAAATGGTTAAAGGGAAACTACACCAGTGTTTGAAACGTTCCTCTCTGATACAGTGGTGGAGAAAGTATTTATTGTGGAACTACAGTTCTCATTGTCATTTACACTGGCAGTGCAACCTAGATTTGATCAGTAACCCTGCTGAGAACCGTCCACTAGTGGTTCTGTGGTGGCCTTTATTGAGGGTGTTGACAACCTGGGGAACCAACAGAGGCTCCACAGTCAGCAGGCACCAACAGACTGCAGCTGTACAGTAGGTATAACCTGACAACAAGCCATCTCACGGCTTACAGCCCACTGCTCGACGGTCTGCCCGAGCTGGGAATAAAATGAAAGTGTACATGGTGAGAGCAGTGTGATTAGATATGTGCCTCTGACACGCAGAACGCAGGATTTAGTCTTAGCATAAAGGAGGCCCGCTATAATGAATCTTCCTAATCACCAGAGCTCATCTGGAAGTTGTGAAGGGATTATTGAATTTTAAGCCTTTGCAGAATTTTAATTAACTTTCTCATCGCCTGGAAAGGGCTTGCTTCAGTCAATGTGGTTCAATAAGCCAGCCACCCATGTAATAAGATGTTCATTTTGAAATTGTACATTTCACACTCTGCTTTCATTCAGAGAGGAGGCTCTGGTCTGTGGGTGAGAGCCTAACTGGGGTCCAGGGTGAACACCCAGCATACTTAGTGGAAATCTGCGCTCGGTAATGGTAATGAGCCCAGCTCCACAGCAGGCCGTCCGCCTCGATTCAGATTTTACGATAGAGCTGAACGCACTCGAGATCGATAACATCCTCCGTTGGCTTCTGCCGCTAAGACTGGAACAAACACACACACACACAGGGCTGGGAAACAAAGGTGGGATTGTGTGGAAATGCGATAAGAAAATGCAGGCAGCTTTGAAAACAAAATAAAAAATTAACAAGACAAAATGATCACTGCAAATACAACAGAGCTGCAGTGATCCAGAAATGTACCAGCACCAACACAACAGCTGCTTTGAGTGAAGTAGTCCCCAACCCCTTGAAATGCTCTTTATAGCAGTGTTGCATCTAAGGAATGATTTATATTAAACTGGTGTTTTCAAATGGAACTAAATAAAACATGAAAATAAGAGTACCGAGGTTTACAGCTCTCCAAGTTTGAAGGGGGTTTCATCCAGCTTTCCCAAATTCCAGCTCAATCAAACCGTTAAGACGCGAACAGTGCCTGATTCAGTGTGTTCTGAAAAGGTGACAGGAGGCAGACATCTGAAGAAAGGCCATAAAATTATGAATACAAAGCCTTCTGTTGGACTTTGGTCTAAAACATTTAAAGTGAGTGGAGAAATACAGGGTGTTGATTGGCTAACTAGCCTTTTGTAATAAAACACAACATTTCCTGTTAAATCACATCAAATTACCGTTTACATCTCAACTATTGAACTGTGTAGAGGAACAAATGATGGAATCCATAAGATGATTGTGGAAAGAAATAACAGATTTATAAAGAAATCAATGTTTGAAATCTGAAGAGAATATTCCTACATCTTTCATTAGCAGTGAAGTGTGTTACTCTACTCTTCAGTGAAAGACATTGCCCATAAATATGTACGGTTTTTTCATGGTGATCACATGCACTCTATTCTGGAGCAGCGTACGGCCCTGAAAAACATGGAATAGATTTCAACTTTCATGACGTGTCAGTGGAGTGTGAATACATCTGGTGCGAGTCTGGATTTTAGAGAGGCACTGCCATCACACTGCATACTTACTGTGTTTACATCAAGAAGAGCCTCTGAACAGAGCAGACGAGGCTATCATCAGCTGTGAATGAGATGGAAATCCACAATGCAAGTGTCCAACTGTTTGCGAGATTGTTGCCTCCTTTGTAGCTTGTGCTATGCGCAGTTTTAAAACACAGCATCCATATTTCATCAAAATGTGCAGACAGTGAAAACACATACTGAAAACAAAAAAGGGAAAGTTCCAATATTTCTCAATTTCTGGTGAAGACAAAGCTGTCTGGTGTTTTGAGGTGAAATGGTTAATTGCAGAAAAATATACACAGATTTTCTTTAAAAAAAAAACAAATACAAAAAAACAGTGGTGATGATAGGAACCGGGAGTTTCAATGTCAGAAAAAGCAACATACATTTTACTCAGTCTCCACAATGACCAAGAAACCTATACATCTTTTCGTTTGTAAAGTTTGCAAAGGCAATTCTGATCATTGTGATTTGAATATATTATGAAATGTGTTTAAGGCCCTATTTAAAGTCTATTTCTTAAAGTGCCTGGCCAAAGTAGAAGCTACCACTCTGATATTCTACACTTATTTTATCAGCTCCACTGACCATACACACTACATGGCCAAAAGTGTTGGCACCCAATCCATAGATATTAATATGTATTCTGTCCCCACCTTTGCAGCTATAAAAGCTTCCACTATTCTGGTTTGGCTTTCTATAAGATTTTGGAGTGTGTCTATAGGAGTTTTTCCCTATTTGTCTTTGCGACCCTGATGTTGGACGCGTGAGGCCATCTCAGTCTCCATTCGTCCCTGTTTGATGGAGTTGAAGTCAGGGCTCTGTGTGGGTCAGTCAAGGACTTCAACGCTAAACCTAACCGTGCCTTTATGGACCTTGTTTTGTGCACAGGAGCACAGTCGTGATGGAACAGATAAGGGCCTTTCACAAACTGTTCCCACAAATTTGGACCTCTGTGGATTGTACTCTTCCCGTTTTTAATTATCACTGCTCTGTGGGAAGAGAGAAATAGACATGAGTTGTTTTTGTGTTGCAACCTGTGATTGCCATCATGGCTAAGGAAGGGTGGAAGGGTGCCTTAAAATTCAGCCAAATTAAGATATCTCAGTAGACAGCATAATGAGGCGTCTAAGAATTGGGACAGCCTACGTGTCGGGAGCGTGCACACTGTGATGTAAAATGCTCTCTAGTTAGACAGCTCAGTAGGTTTTGGGACAGACCCATTGAGTCTTCTGAGTACTGGGGACTTTTACACACTGAGCGACCCTGCTTTGTAACTTTACATGGTCTGCCAATTCATCACTGCTGTATCCATCAACCAAAAAATATCCGGTCAGAAGCTTCCTGTGTGTCTGCATCCAATGATGAAGGACATGAGGACGACTACCACATACTGTGCAGCAACAGCTGACATTGTCCCTGATAATGCATCTACCAAGTGGACAACCAAGGTATAAGTGGACAGTGAGTGGACGCAGTGGCAACAAACTCCAAACAGCAGCTGGTACCAGTGTAACACTAAGAAACTATCACCACCATGTCAGCATCACTGCAGCGCTTAGAACCATCCATCACCCAAACCATACCTCGGAATTACAGAGATCAAGCACATCAAAGAACAGAGTTAAAGGGGGCTTATAAAGTATGCAGAGCAACACATGGCTTATATTCCACAATTGAAGAACTACAAAGTTTACCTAAATTGTCAGTGGAGAAGTACAATGAGTGTAGATTAGTGGTATTTTATTTGTTTCTACCATTAAATGTAGAAGTGTTTTTTTTTTTTTGAGGACCTTTTAAACATCTGGTTGATCTCAGCACCACTGCAAACGACTTTGTTTCAGTACTCGACCCATTTTACTAAGCAGAAATGTGAAAGGTCAGAGCAATTCCCCTTGAGAGAATGTACAGGAGGTCCTCGGGTTACGTCAGTCCCGAGTTACGATGTTTCTGGTTACGACACATCTCCCATTTACTGTATAAAGCCTTGTTTCGACTGAAGTGGTTTTGTGTCGTAAACGTCGTAACGTGAACTTCGTGTTTGGTGTGCGCGGCGAAAGAATACACGGTTACGCGGCTCGGGACCGAGGAGGATAGGTGTTAGGATAGGATAAGTGCTTACAGTATGTTATTTACGTACAGTATGTACGCATGTTCCGACTCACACCGAAAATCGGTTTACGACGCGAATTAGGAACAGATCAACGTCGTAAGTCGAGGACCCCCTGTACATCAGATTCATGACAATAAAATCACGCTGCCTTTGATATGAGGCAACATGGGAATTTTGTGTATTTTTAAAGGTTTTATTACACAAAACCAACTAAGAAAATCAAAGAAAATCTGAATTTTAAAAATAAATTTGATGAGAAATAATAAGTGATGTATCAGAGGAAATGTTAAAGAAATAACCATTAAAAACATGGCACATGATCTCACATATTTTGTTTACACAGTTGTAACAAATATACCAAAGACAAGGGTGATAAAGCAAAAGAAAAATGCAGTTAGATGAAATCTGAAAGGGAAAGATGTATCACTTCATTAAGACATGACGGTAAGAATCACACTTGATGTAAATGGTGTGAGCTGCGTGTCCGCATCCATACGACTCTGTTTTTATTGTTACATATTCCGTTAATTCTTTTTTTTTATATATAAATAAAAACAACCGATAACAAGGAAGCCTCAGTACAATTAAGAAGTGTGTCTTGTATTTGATTGACAGAGTCAAGTAGTCAAATATCCATGCGACTTAGAAACATCTGCGAGAAAGATTAGACCTCTAATCTAACAATATTCTCTGCTTTGCGTTACAAAATAAGTGTATATTTTTCCATCACTGCAAAGTCTCTCTTCACATAAGTCGACAACGTCGTATTTTTCTTCATGTAACACATCAATGAATCAAATGATCTCTCTCTGTACAATAGAGTTACTAAAAAAAATACAACTTAACGTATGTACATTATCTACCTAAAAAGTACAACTGCTAGAATGTAATAAAATATGTAAACAATATCTTTTTTTTTTGTTGCTTGACACAGTCGACTGTGACAACAGATAGAATTCACACTTTTCACATTAGATTTATTTTCCGTATAGACATCCGTAACAGCGTTTATAGTAGAGTGCCAGTCTGCACCAGACAGCTTCATAAAAAAGAGAACAAGAGGAAATGAACCAACATACATATGATCAAAAAAGATCAAACCAGCACTGGCCGCCAAACAAAACGTAAAAGGTCAGGTTCTGAAGGAGTGCGCCGTCATGGTCAGGTTTCGAGGGGTTAAACAAAGGCGTGTCTGATGGATGAACTGGCCTGGTCAGCTCGAGCTCACTCGAACACCGTACACTGTCGCGTTAAGATGGCATGCATTTACAATCAGTCGCTTTACCGAGACGAGAAAAATGCACCACTTCTCTCAATTCACAAACTTTTTAAATGTCACAGTCGGTTTCGCAAAAAAAAACAAAAAAAAAAAAAAAATTTTGTTCGAGTTCGAATAACAGTGCTGCAAGAACTTTGCTGATCTGTCCTCAGCAGTTTCACTCAACTTGATTTCAGTTTACTACATAGTATTTTTTCTTTTGCAGAGAGCAAAAAAATGATGACACCACATATAATGTATAAACAATACAAATCTTTTTTTTTTCTTCCATATATAGATATTTTTTGGCAGGAGTCCTTCTTTCTCTGTTTGTACAATAAATATTTTATCTTGTATTTTTTCTTTTTCTAGTCCCACTCTCGTAAGATGCCAACACTGTGTCGCTTACATGCTTTGCAATGGCCGAAATAATTTTCTCCTCTTTGTGTCTGTATTTTGTTTTGTACAGGATTATAAAATAAAAAAAAGAAAAGCAAAGGAACAAAAATATAAACGAGATTTTTACGCCAATGATCACATACCTCTAAGAGTCACTTAATGATGTAGCTGTGAAAGTATTTCTACACGGATAACGTCTTCGACCAGATTTGAAGAATAAGGTCACTAATGTCGCTATTTTACCTTTCTCGGTATGCTTACAATAGTAAGTGTGCTTTATATTACAGTTCATGTGAGTGGTCAGCACCTCAGCACAGTGCCATTTCCCCTCCTCCTCGCTCGTTCGCTCTCTCCTTCAGTGCAGCTCCCGATACGGTCAGTGTTTTACAGTGTCTTGTCTCTCGTCTGTTTGTTTTTTGTTAACGCTCACACGTAATATTCCTTGTCCTTGTTTTTCTGTTTCTTGTTGGTGCTTTTTGAGCTGTGCTGCTTGTCCTTCATGACCGCACCATTGCTCTGTGCTGAGTTGGTTATGTAATTCCTGCTCTCATCCACTTGGTAAGATCCCTCGTCCCTGTTTCTGTACTTATACATGGCGTACAGGAGGATAAGGATGCACAAAGCAGCAGCAGCAACTATCCCGACGACCATTCCGGTGGTGCTGCTAGATTCACGGACCACCTCCGAGGCCCCCGGAACCCGCCTGACGCCCGGCTCCGTGGGGATTGCTGTGGGTACATTACGGAACATGGGGGAGGTTATTAATGGGCTCTTCTGCTTTGTGTTGTCTATCTCATAGGACGTGGGCAATGGAAGCAAGACTATGTCGGGCTGGGGCTTAATCTCGCGGTTATTCATTTTGCCGGCGGGCAGTTTGGGTGGCGTTGCGGGCGTGGACGGAGTTGTGGAGCGGCTCAGCTTGGGGGATAAAGGCGCGGTAGCGGTAGTAGTCCTACCATATTCAGAGGCTTTGTTAGGTCTAAAGTCCTTGGCTTCCCACTTAGTCGCGTGAGCTTTGTAGCCACCTTCAAAGGCCGACGTAGACAAGGTCTTATCTGTTACCAAGGAGAAGGTGGTGTAAAAATCTTCATCATCAGTAGGGGGCAGGTTAGAGTCAAATGCTTCCCCAGAGCCATACCCAGATATCATCAAGCCATCATCATCATCATCATCATCATCATCATCACAACCATCGCTGCCTTGGTCCGACAAGCAAGGTACCCCCGCCTCAGTGGCCATGGACAGGGACTCTTTGGTGGTCTCAATAATGGTGGGAGGGGGACGGAGGGTTGGGGGGAGAGGAATGAAGGGTGCACGTGTAGCTACAGAAGGGAGTTCTAAGGGATCCTCTACATGTACTGGGATAATTAATTCACCTCCTAGGATTGAAGGAAAGCGACAGAACATGGTGTTAGACAACGGTCCACATCAGAAACAACAACAACACATCTGTAAAGAGGCTTAAAGTAAGAACTAAAGCAAACTATGTTAACAAAAGTAAACTGGTTAAATAATAAAGCATTTACTATGTTACCTCAAAAGGCTTCCAGGGGTCTTCGTGGGTGAGCCAGATACTGAGACCAAAATAAAGAGTGCCCATTTCCGACTGAGACCTAAAGGGTCGGCTGGTTATTCACACCCAGAATAAGCCTAAGCCCAGGCTAAAGGGGATTTTCAAATGGTGAATCACCACTGGCACTGTAAATTAGTCCAAGGGCTTAATCCGTGTTTCAAAACCTGCTCGTTATTAGTTTCTTTTATAAAACATGTGCTGGATCAGACCAAATGATTGACCACCACACAATAACTGTGGCCTTGTCATTTTTTTTAAAGCCCTATTGTCATTTTTGTGGCTACATGTCCATTCTCACAAAAGAAATCCAAATCAAAAGGACAAAACATCTTCCAGCACACAGTTGAGAAACACTGTTTGGTGAAGCATTTACGAAGCGCTACTGGAACTTGTCGTAATCTCTCAGAGGAAAAATCTGGCTCCCCAGCAGCCCCGGCCTCATGCCTTTTGAACGCCTTTATACTGAAACCCAAATGGCAGGCCTTCCTCTGCGCTACAGTGACAGCTGAATGATCCCAGAGCCCACAGCAATCCCCCTGTATGGAGGGTTTGGCAGTTATTCATCACCAATGTGGGGATCCACAGCTTTCACAGGTTTGGCGTTAGTACGCTTAAAAAGTAGAGCTGCCAGACTTGTGATGAGTTGCATTTGTTGAAATGTGCCCCAGTTATATCTGTGAGCACACACACTCTTGATCAGAAAATATGACTTTATTTCTAGATTTCAATAGCATCGTTTTGATTTTCACCGAATGAACTGACTGAAATACACAACAAACACTTTTCGCTTTGCTGTTGGTCTCGTTAGTTGGATGCTCGCTGATTGTCCAATGGAGTGCTACCTTTACTGAGATTCCTTGTGTTTTGGCATTGTTTATAATCAGCAGTGTTGTGCCTACTCAAGGCTTCAGTGATAAACTAATTCACAGCAGTAGCTGGAAGAAACTTTGATTACTCAGAAGGACCAACAATTAAACGTATTCAGTAAAAGCCGCACGAGAAAAAGGCTACATTTGAGTTGTCATAGCAGCAGCTCAGTGAGCAGCTGGATTTCAGGGACCTACAGTTGGTTCAACGGGTCAAATTAAGAATCTAATTTTACAGTGATTTAAACAATAATACATCATGTTTCCATATTAATCACACATCTACTTATGTACAAATATAGGAATAGTATATGTATACTATAGGTCTTAAACTCCATATGTTAACTGGTTCATAGCCATCGTCCAATGCCATCTTTTTTTTTTATATGGCCTTTCTGCTTTTAGGTGCAGATGCTGTCACTGATAACTTACGAACTCTATGAATTTCTCTGTGAACACATGGGAAGATAAAGAACTCAAATGTCGCTCATGAAATAATCTCAAGTATTACTGTGTACTTTAGAAATCAGAATTGCAAATGCACCGCTAGGTATAGGTTGTTCCTGGGCGTGTAGCATAGTTCAACGAATCTAATTTGAGGCAGTGGGAGGTAGAGACAAACCACAAATTAGAAATAAAGGAAGGCTTTTGATATTCGCTCTTTAAGGAAGACCCCTTTTTCACGCTCTAGTGGATGGATATTCAAACTGTCATGGCAGCTGCCAGCCTCCTATTGCCATTTAGGTTTGCATATATGAGCCACACAATAAAAGACTCATAGCTTCAAACTGAAAGTGCAAAACAAACGACTAACAAATCAAGGCAAGTTATCAAATGAAAGTATTAGCGGCTAGTCATTACTGTACCACACACAAGCACAATCTACGACAATGACATTTTGTTAAAGAAAAGAAAGGTAGTTTGTTATAATAAAGTAACACCATGTACACAAAAGAAGAAGGACTTTAAGGAAAGTAAGTAGACCAGATTTGTGATAACTTACATCAACAAATTGCCCGCATGATTTTGGCATGAAGAAAAAAAGTGCACAAAAGAAAGTTGTGTAAGAATGTCCTTGGACAGGTTTTTCTTGTGAAAAGAAAATTACTAGCCACTGTATTTCTTTGTTAGATATATTCTTCAGACATGAGTATACAGGGAGGCAACAACACATACATCCACACCACATAACATGAAAAATAAACTTCACCATTATTCTGTTTTGTTTTTTTTTTCTCTTCATCGTTAAATCATCCAGTTTTCATACAAAAACTGTACATATTTGAGCCTTTGATTTGATATATCATTTTTCAATAAATATCTACATTCTAGTAATTAAACTTTTTGCTTAGATTGATTTACTCTTAAAGTCTGAATGAATGGATGGCTGTACATATTTTAGCATAGCTAGAAGGGGAGGGGAAGGGGAGGGGGGTGTGAGAAGGGGGCTGGACCTATGAACATACTACATAGGAGATGACAATGATGGGGGTGATTGTGTAAGTCAGTTGCCATGTCCATGTAAAGGCAGTACGAAGCGGTCGGGCGGCATTAGAGCTTTCGGCTGTAAGGAAGGGATGGGGATATACAAACAATGAGCATATACATGCCCATCTACGAAAAAGAACAAAACTCTAACACTGACAATCTGACAAACCCTAAACTGCAACTTCTTCGCCATGCAGTTTAAACCATTCATTATTTTTGGTAAAATGTCAATCGTTTAAGCAAGATCTGTCAAAATTTGAAAAAAACAAGAGAACATCAAGATGTGGAACAGTTTCACCGACAATCCTATGTGCTTCCTGTAATCATCTGTTATTAAATCTGAGAAGTAATTCAATTAGAAGTCAATTATATCTTTTTTTTAATTGTTTTTCTAGTGTTAACGGTGAAGTCAAATCAACGAATCAACGTTCCACTTTGAGCACATAAAACATTCGCTGAACTAGTTCCAAATCTAAAAAAGGAAGACTGGAAATTAAAAGTGTTTCATCAAATTAATGATCATTGTGATCTAGTGTTACATCTACTTCAATTTTAACCCTAATTTTGAACAAACCCAAAAATTCAGCTATTCAAAAAGTGAAAACCAACAGAAGATTTAAATCAAATAAATAATGAAATTGATTTGAGTGTGCAAATAAATAAATAAATAAATAAAAGAGGAGGGGAAAATCCCAGAGACAAAAAAAAGAACAAAGCAATTTTGAACTTTCACACACTACAACCAGATGCACAAACTATAAACAGACACAGTCGAGAGGGGCAGCTTGAGGGAGAACTGCCACCTCTGTCATGTGATCCGGAGACAAATATATCTGTTATTGTTAGTCTTAAACATGTAAACAGGCGTGCAGTCTGGATGTACGTCAAAGAGAGAAGAAAATTGGCTGAAAATGGGTTAATTATTTTACTGCAAGATGTTGTTGATGCATGCTTAAAGTAAGTTGCATTTAGGGAGAGTAGACAAACAACACAGCAAGCTGGGGTCAAGTCACACACGTTAAAGGCTGAGACAGGTTAAAAAATCACAGGAGCCAGCTAACCAAGGCCTGCAGGTTAAAAAAAAAGACAGGTTTTACATGACAAAGACTACGTATTAAATCAATGAATCTTGGGCCATTTTCTGCATAACTCCGAACTGAATCTACTGAATAAAGTGAGAGGATGATTACGCTCGACACCCACAGACTTTGGTTGGAAGGCTGTACAGAACTCAACAAGGAATTCCACAAGAGGGTAGAGGACTCAAAACACATCAACTTTGAGAAAAGTTCTGGAATTAAACTCGTTCTCTTATTAAAATACAGATAATGAATGCAGGAAAGCTATTAGGACTGAACTAATAAATGCATGAATGGAAATGAATGACTACTAAGCACCTGTGTGTCAACATCAGCGCCATAGCAAGAGCTTTATTTGGAGTGTTGTTCTGCTTATCCTCGTACACAGTAACACTGCGATAAATATGAAATGATCCCTGACCATTAGGATTACATTCAATGTGAGAACCCTGCCTAATGCGTATGCAGATCAGTGGAGCACATCTGAAAAGCTGTACACGTAAATGCACATAACTTGAATTGTCTAATACAGCCACAGTTATTCGGTGATAGTGCTATGATGCTGTTTGAAAAAGAAAAGAGTAAAAGAGGACCCGTATATCCTACACTAGATCTTGTGGAGTAATACAGCGGTGCTCTCTGGAGTGATGGAGCTCCATTCAATACCTTTTAGGATGAGCTGGAGTGGTTTCTTTTACCCAGAACTCATTGACCAACATTCACCTGATCTCACTAACATTCTTATGACTGGAAGCACCAGAATCTGTCCCGGTATCTTTTTAGATAAAAGATACCACACCACTTTTTGGACATCGTGCCAGGTTTTAAAGCAAACAGACCTCATTGTAGTCCCCCTCATTGTGACCCTTTCCACTCAATTAGGTCCATCCTAATGTCCACATGAGCTAACAAAACCAGCAAAGGTGAATTCTCCCTGCATTCAATATAAAACGTAAGATACCGCAGTGGATATTATTTATGTTTGTTGATGTAATGACTAACAAGTTACACTATTAAACTTCATAATGTTTCTACCATTAAATATCACAACATTTCTTCATTAATAAATGTCACAAGCGGTAATGAAAACAGCTCGGGCTGGAGCTTAGCTTTGTGTCTATATAAAGGTAGACGATCTGATATAATCACACTACAGCATTTCTGCAGGATTCCAATAGTAAATAGATGTCATATTTATAACAATCATCTGACATTGATTATTTTAAACGTTTATAATAATCTCCCACAGTTGCTGGCATTCTCAAACTTATATTTGCATTACAATATTTTTTTTTCCTAAGCAAGGCTAAATGAATGTATATTCTAATGAAAATGGCTGGCCAGAGCGACAGGAATTTTTCCACAAATGAAATTGTTTTTACAAATGTAGTGGTGGAAAGAGACGGTTGTTTGTTTGAGGTTTGGTAATTACACCTATAATTACACCTACAATACTTTAACGTAGGTGGTGTCAACAATCATCAAAGATGGCGATGGAGAGTAATATTTGTTGATTTGACGTTTGGCAGTGATCTGTGATATTTATTTATTCATTCATTCATTATCTGTAAGCGCTTATCTAGTTCAGGGTCGCGGTGGGTCCAGAGCCTACCTGGAATCATTGGGCGCAAGGCGGGAATACACCCTGGAGGGGGCGCCAGTCCTTCACAGGGCAACACACACACACACATTCACTCACACACTCGCACCTACAGACACTTTTGAGTCACCAATCCACCTACCAACATGTTTTTTTGGACCGTGGGAGGAAACCGGAGCACCCACACCACACACACCACACTCCTCACAGACAGTCACCCGGAGCGGGAATCGAACCCACAACCTCCAGGTCCCTGGAGCTGTGTGACTGCGACACTAACCTGCTGCACCACTGTGCCGCCCATTGATATTTATTACTATAATTTAGTAATCTGTGGTACAACTCATACCTTAGGGAACATAACTGTACCTTATTCTATAATAACTGTAGCTTTTAAAATTGTGATTTCATACGTTCCATTTAATCTCCAGGACTTATATTTTGTTATTTTATTTTACATAGTTCTATAATGAAAGACTACAATGTAATGTGCCTTTAAGGAACGAAAGTGGACTTTAAACCACTGTTTGTACCTTTAGTGACCAATAATGTACCTCTACTGTACCTTTTTTCTGAGAGTATAATATAGGTCAAATCAAAACAATGCCGCCATTTTAAGTATTCGTTTCTTGACACCAACTGGAATAAATACACACCACAGATGACCATAAGAAGTTGTACAGGATGGTTAAGTCCTACCCTTTTAAGTCTCTTTTCTTCCCGAAGAGCATTGTTCCAGCAACACCTGATAACTGCTCGCATTAGAGTTGAGAACTTCTGAGTGCCTTTAACCGAGATCACAGGTCAAACCGTCAGGCAGAGGAGCGAGCACTTCTTCCATTTTTACTTTAATGGCAGGCGGTGGTGGCGAGGAACACTTAACGATTGTAGTTATTGCTCCTTTAATGTATGCGAGGTGGATCTCTGCGGTGTGTCTTATCTGTGGTTACACGATAGATGGGCAATTAAGCCGAAGCTCCAGCTCTGATCAGCCACCTGCTGGCATGTTATAACCACAACCCCTCCGGCACAGGATGGAGCCAAAACAACAGAGTCTCCTCCGTCTCCAACCATTATTCCCATTCTCCCGCCTTTATGTTCGCTTCATGCATTTTAGAGGAGCCTAATTGCTTTAGAGTCTGAAGGTTTTCACCTCTGTGTAAGCAGCATGGGGCAAAAAACAAGCTCCGCTCACTTCAAAGCCTGCGGCTCCTTCCTTTCCTATATGGGCCGGTGTCTTGAGGAACTAAGGCAAGAGCCCGTGGAAATTACACCAGGGCCAACACACTGAGAGCTGGGAGACTTCAAGGTCTGAGTTGAACAAATCATGCCATCTGGTGTTCAAAGTGAGGAAAGATAAGAATGTGTAATTGCTGTAATGGTCGTCACCAAAGACATGGAACAGAAACTAAATCCGTCCCCCTAATCAGCACCAGCAGACCCCCAGACACCCGCAGAGAGAACAGGAATTTAAAAGTGTAAAAGATTTTTAAAAGGCTTTCTGAACTGAGGTCTGAAATAAAATCTTTACTTTGAGAAATTAAGTGTAAGTGAAGTAGAACTAGGGGCTCTTCAGACTTGTGCTTCATCTCCTGCTTGTACGTCGTTAAAACCTAGTACCTTTTAAGCTGAGTTTAAAGGAACACTAAGTCATCTTTTTAAGTGAACATTTCAGCCTAAAAGTCATTGCTAATCTGAGCTTAGCATTGACATAACTGCACGGTGTAATTTTTGGAGGAGGGTTGGAAACCACCTCTACCCTTTAATTTGAGTACAGTGCACTAGGGGGCGACCCAGGAGCAAAAAGCTTAAAATCTTACCTAGTGTTCCTTTAAGCCTTGGTTTTATCTAAAGATTTTTGAACAGTTCATCCAGCAATTCTTCTGAAACTGCTGCAGTAACCCTACTTTTCTGTGAGGGTCTGATTGCATACTGCAACAAACATTAGCGAAGTCAGATGCTCATGAGGAATGGTTATTTCAGGGTCAGAAAAGCTATTCCGACATCCCAAAGGTATTGAGTCACTCCAGAGAAAACGCTGGGTGTGTGAATGTGGGAGAGGTTTATCCCCTTCTTATTGGGCTTGGCATTGAGCATCATGATCTTAAGCTCGCGTCCAGCTGCTCCAGAGCATCCCATTTCAATTAACACTTTGGTCTTGAGTTGAAATAAACTCTGCGCGCACAAATGAACATCTGTTTCCACAATGGGTGGACATTAAAGTACCTGAATTCACTAATTATAATTAGAGTCTATAACAATGGTATCAAGTGTATGACACAACATCAGCTGTCTTTTCTTCACTGCGTTTCAATTCTCGGTAAAAGACTTGAACTAAGATTAAGACTTAACCTCGACTAAATCAGATAGTCTATTTATCTTTGCGGTGTAGTTTAAGACCCAGTTTTAGCCAGTTTTTATTTAACTCACTCTACGAAGTTAATCGAAGAGGGACCAGAGCGGTTTGTTGTGCTGTAAAAAGTAATTTTTCACATTTAACACAAGGACTAGTCTCTGACGATGTGTAATAATTTTAGACTAACGCATACATCTCTGCTGCTGAATGTCCATGGGAACAAGTTATTAATCCAGAACATGGCATTTCATTTCCAGCACTTAGTTCTTGATGTCAGGGGCCATTATTATAGATGAAATACAGATATTATGCAAAGATATAATAGGTAGTTCTCTACATCTGCACGCTTTTAACAGAGATGGTGGATTAAAAAAAAAAAAAAAAAAGAATTCAATAAATAACTTTGCCACTAATGAATTGCTATTCTTGGACAATAACACAATATTGCTCTCCAATTTTCCAGCACTCATTAATTTCTGGCTCTCCATGTCTGACTCTTGTTGCTTTGATAACTTTTTAATTACTGGCTGAAGTGTTGAAACGCCTGCTAACATGCATCAGTGTCAGATGACCGTGTAAATGGACAAAATAGGGAGAAAGAAATTAAAAAATAAATAAAACACGCCCTTCTTAATAAATAAGGATAAAATATGGGCGCAAACTTTGCACATAGCCAAATAATTACAACAATATAGTGCTAGATACAATGAAACATACACACACACACACACAATGTATATACAATAAAAAGCCATAATGTTGTGAACATTCCTTCTAATAAGTGAATTCAGTTTTGTTTTTTAAACATTTATTGGGGCGATTGAAGCAATCAAACTACGTCCTATACCTTTTGGATGAGTTGGTGTGGAGTGATGTCTAGGGTCCAGAGCTAATTATGCACTATCAGTACCTGAGCTCATTAATGCTCATGTGGCTGAATGCCATCGAAACCAGACAACAATGTTCCGATTTCTAATGCGCAGCCTTCCCATAACTGATACCCTCCATTTTAGAAGATTCACTGGATGAGGGGTTCTACAAACTTTATTATGTAGCGTTTACAGTCAAATACGAGCGCCTGCGGGGTATTACACTTCACATATGACCTGTATGACTTATCCTCTGGCTAATTTTTGCTTGGTTGTGTACTGATAGCACTGCTGCACATCACTAAATTGTTCTTGTTTAACTGCCGTTGATGTGGTCTAGGTTATTTTTAGTCTAATGCCCGTTAAAGCGTAAAGTCTCACAAAGCAATGCTTCTTTTCAAACTGCAACTAAACTGCTCAACACATTTAATTACTTTCTCCTAAAATATAACCTCAGAATAATCTACGAGGTGTTTTATTCAACTCTGTCTGGTGTTATTCCAGGACGGCATCAAAAGAAGGCATGTCGGGTGAATAATCTTGTGGGGGAGCTTTCCCTCAGGAGGTGCTTAACCCCACTGCTAAGAGTGATACTGACCTAAACTGTAAGAATCCCAAATTGACCATGGCACACTATTGGAGTTATTCAGGTGCACAAGCTGCCCGGATAATTAGGCCTCAGGGGGCTTGTTGCTTCTAATTGTGAGTCAGTTTTACTTTTGTCTCTTTCAAATGGACCACTTCAAGATCTATTCACTGGAGAAGCAGTGGAGACAAGAACATTTAGCAGCAAAATAACTGCTGTAGTGTATTTAATTGGTGGACCTCACCTTATATGGAAGTGAAATTGTGTGGGGGCTAAAAAAAAATAAGTTGTTCTTATCCAGACATGCAAGAATGGGACTGCCAAAGCAGGAAAAGCTTTGAGTTTACAAATACTCAGTCAGGATGAGCTCATCTGTAAGGCAATATAGCACTGGTATCTTTATGAATCATTTTAAGTCCTCTTATGGAATTCCTGGAGGAGGGGGCGAAGAAGGGGAATCCAACAAGTTTTACAAACAGAGAACAGAATCACGTGACGACACTTCAGGACACAGACGAGTGGACGGACACAGCTTGAGGGAGAGAAAATGCAGCAGCAAACGTTGCAACAGCAACCTCGGGGATGGAGCTAAACTCAAACTGGCTCATACATAAACCAATTCAGTTAGTCAGGGGTTAATGGGTGGAGCACAAGAAATGGCGCCATGCACTAAAGGATGAGAGAGAGACGAGTTCTCCAGAGGATGATTCTAGCTGAGAAGCTATCTTGTAACATGCCACAAATGACTGCTTGAGAAAACATGAAATTGAAAAAAAAAAAAAAAAAGATATTTTTTGTGGCAATAAAATTCTTTTTATGCCATCTGCATCCAAAAATGATTTCATATGCAGAACGGCTCTGAGCTAGAACAGGGCAGGGGAGGTGTGGGAAGTGGGGGAGGGGGAGACCGGAACTGGATAATATTTGTCATTCTTAAAAACACAACTTTCTTAACATTATCGTAAAACGCTGGAGACCCAAAAACTAGTTCTGATGGCAAGAAAAGATTTTGTTGCCAGTTATTTGCTTTGTTAATCAGAGATGGGAATGCTGAAGTAGAAGCCTGATGGCACAAATGCTCAAGATAATGGAGGAAAAAAGTCCATCTCAACACCAAAAAATCATGCGGCACAAGATGAGGCGAGACGACATGAATGCTCTTTGATTTTTCTTTTTTTTTTTTTGGATAGCTGGGATGAGGACACAGTTTTAAAAGAAAGGGAAAACATAAGAAGAAACAAAAAACAAAACTCAAAAAAAAAAAAAAAAAGATCACAGTCAAATGGGAACTCATTGGAGAACTGAGGAGAAACAGCCAGAACATGCGTTTACGGAAAAACCGTCTGGAACAACAGCGTCGCATGCAGCTGTCCACGTTAACTGAAGCTGGGGTTAGAATGACATGAATTTCTGTGTAAACGTGATTGGATGATTGGGGCCCTGCTAATATCTTTCTTTATGAGTACATAAAGATATAGATCCAGATGTAGCAGTACTTCCACCGTCGCTACAACTACCTACAGCTGATATTTGAAAGAAATTGGGGTTGACAATATGAGAGAAAGAGAAATGGACGGTCAGGAAACAAAAGCTTTTCAAAATAGTTCTTTATACGGGACAAAGAGCCAATACCGTGTGTCGTGTGTAAGGCCCTTTTGGAGGGGGCTTTAGATGAAGGAACTGCAGGGCACGAGCTGTTACCAAATGCAACAGACGTGGTACACAATAAACATATAAAATGTGATCTCCCTGAACATATGAGCTTTACTGTAATGACTGTGGTTATATACGCTAATATTATTCCTGCCATATGCTGTTAAATATAAAGGTGCCGAAGCGTATTCTATGTGCAATGCCACTAAAAGAACCACTTCCATTTTCCAAAAAGACCTCACAATGGGTGGTTCTTATGGAAAAAGAATTATCAATTATATACGAGAAAGAAGAACCTTCTTAAAAGCTTAAACAATCATCTGAAAGTAATGGGATCGGGCACAAAAATTGGTTTACACTTTTAAAAAGTCTAATAAATTCACCTATGGTTCCTTAAAGACCTTTATACAATAGATGTGTTCTTTAAAAAACATTCTAAATAATAATTTAGAATCTAATTATATGTATTTATTTACTTACTTTGTAAAAACTAAGGTGGTTCCCCTATGGCAGGAAGTAGTATTATTTTTAAAATCAGTCCTCAGGGACCTCCATGAGGTTTACATACTATTGATCCTTACAAGCTGGGAATTGAGGTGAACATTATCTGAGGACACAACCACCAATATTAATGTCTCTTGAGAGAGTATAGTTCAGTAAAAGGGATTAACGTGATCTCTGACGTGAATATAAACCTGACTTTTTGTCTTTCAGGTGTTTTGTTTTGTTACTTCTATCAAAAAGTCAACCCTCAACTTCTTTCAAAACCCAACGTGAAATAAATATGATTTGTTCTCAATTTTATCTTTATTTTTGATTGATTGATTGATTGATTGTCAAAAAACTAATAGCAGAATAACTTGTTCACACTAAATCAATAAAATCAGGCAGTAAAAAAAAAACAAAACAAAATGAAATTGAACAAAAAATTCGTACACAGAAATTCGATGATATCTGTTCTCTATTAAAATGCTTAACTTAGGCCTAAAAAAAGATGAGGGAACCAAAATAAATCCCAAATAATTCCATCACAGTTACTCTTCTACATATCACACTGTAAGTTGGCTGAAAGCAAATTTTTTTAAGAGAAATCTCAAAATGTATCATGGACCAAAATGCAATCAATCGTCACATTGCAGAAGGAAAAACCTCCGAATATGATACATTTTGAAGCATCAATGCAGAGAACATGTCACGTCTCCATACTAATTTTGTACTTGTGCCCTCGTAGGGAACGGGGAAGACAAAATTAGCAGTAAATGTGAGCATGTTAACCACTTCGGAAAACCCCATGGGCAAGTGTAGCTCAAAACCGATGTAGTTTTTAAGGGGAAATGATTCTGTGATCAGTTCGCACTGTTATTTTATTTATTTTTTTCTACTGAGAGGAACTGGTCAGCGTTAGAAGAAGTAAGCTTATATCTGAATGACTACGTCTGTCTGCATGCTTGGCCTTTGCTTTTGGGAAACAGAAAGTTACACTTTATCTATCCATGGGGGGTGGCGATGCTTTGAGGATCTAATCCTCTGTTGCAAATGAAAGACCACCACAAAGGAGCAAGCAGAATTAAACTGACCTAGCCCACCTGCGTGTTCGAGGTTGCATTCCTCCAAGTCCTCGTCGTCGCTGGAGCACTCGGCAGATGTGCCCATGTCATCTGTGTTCTTTAGTTTGGTCGGGCCATGTTCAAAATACACACAGAAATACAGAAAAAAACAAAAAAGAACAGTCAGTGGAATGATCAGAACACAATCAGCATATTACAGACCAGCACCAAGCAAATATGAGGTTATAATTTTTGTAGATTTGTCATTATGAGATAATCATGACATTGTTCTACAATTTTCAAGATACTGTTTCAATATAAACACCATATTGACCTGGATTTAACTCACGTTAAGCAGTCTTAATGTTCTCCACTAGAGGGCATTACACGCGGCCTGGTTAACTGAATTAGATATGTAGCAAAGGAAACAGAACACACTTGTGTCTTTCGATTCAAACATTTTTGAGAATGATTATCTTGCCTCAAGCTTATGAAATGAAATAATTACATGCCAAAGGATTACGCCTCTCACCAATGTTTAAAATAAGTAAAACTGTCTGGAAAGGGATTGAATTGTATCCTGAGATACACAGAAGAGCATTGTTTTCTCTGTGCTGAAATTCCTGAAAGACTTTTTTTTCCAGAGGATGATCTATTTTCAGCTCATAATCAAATCAGTCAAAAAGATCACAAGTTTAATTTTCCCTTTCTCTTTTATTAAACCATAATTCACATAACAGCAGCACGTCCAGGCGGAGGAGCCGCTGTTCATCTGGGGGTTTATGTGAAAGATTGTGGACCCCAATCATTTCAGAGAGTCACCTCCATCCTGCCCCTTCAATAGTTTGCATGGATTTTCATTACTGTACATCACCGCTATTGAGTGGAGTGTGTGAATGCGGCGCTGCAGTCAGAGATTATCTGTGCGCCTGCATCGCCCCCACTTCTGATTTATCCCCCCCAACACTCACGCCAGCCAATGCAGAGAGCTCGTTTTTCAGCCCCTGAGCTTGGCATGTCTTTATTAGGAGCAGATTAGAATGCAGGATAAAATAAGCACTGTCATACACCAGGTTCATGAAATTATAAATAACACAAGGAGTAATGGAGAGTACTCTCATCTGTGAAGGCACAGAACCATAAATATGATTGGGCTTGACGGCCTAATAAAATGCCCCCTCTCTCTCTCTCTCTCTCTCACACACACACACATTTTCTTAGTGGACTTGGCTGAGGAAGAGATTTTCCCCTCACTTTGGTCTGAGGATGAAAAAAAGTTGTGTGATAAAAATGCATTCAAATGCACATCAGTGAGACGGCAGGCAGGGTGGCTTTCCACGCCGGAGTACTGTGGAATATTGCTCTAAGTAAATATAAAATTATTCATTGAATTTATATTTAGTGTGGCAAACGCCTCATCTTGTGGCTGAAAGAGGGGAAGATCACAGATGCAAAAAGCAATGAGAAAAGTAATTGACTGATTCCAGAGAAAATTTGAAATGATCCTGGGTTTCCCCCCACTGAATGACGGAGGAGTGTCAAATATCATAAACAAATAATAGCCAGGCCCACAACTGCTATTCAGTGTTAAATGCTGTTAGCGATGGTGCGATTCATTTGAATACTCGAGGAGGTTGTTTAGGTTGATAATCAATTTTAGACGTGGCGTTAGGAAGCTGTGTCTTTTTTGCGGGGGTTAACTACAATAATATAATCTGCAAATGCCTTAAAAAAAAATCTGAGAAACAATGATCCCTGAGTAATTAATGTGTGGACACTAAATTTCTGAACCATGTGAACACTTCTATGATAAGAAGTTAGCATGGAGGCATGGAAAGCTGGATCTCAGCTTTTATGAGGGTCACTAATCTTTGGTGGGCGGCACGGTGGTGCACAGTTAGTTGTCGCAGTCACACAGCTCCAGGGGCCTGGAGGTTGTGGGTTTGATTCCTGCTACGGGTGACTGTCTGTGAGGAGTTGGTGTGTTCTCTCTGTGTCTGCGTGGGTTTCCTCCGGGTGACTGTCTGTGAGCAGTATGGTGTGTTCTCTCTGTGTCCGCGTGGGTTTCCTCCGGGTGACTGTCTGTGAGGAGTGTGGTGTGTTCTCTCTGTGTCTGCGTGGGTTTCCTCCGGGTGACTGTCTGTGAGGAGTGTGGTGTGTTCTCCCTGTGTCCGCGTGGGTTTCCTCCGGGTGACTGTCTGTGAGGAGTGTGGTGTGTTCTCCCTGTGTCCGCGTGGGTTTCCTCCGGGTGCTCCGGTTTCCTCCCACAGTCCAAAAACACACGTTGGTAGGTGGATTGGCGACTCAAAAGTGTCCGTAGGTATGAGTGTGTGTCTGTGTTGCCCTGTGAAGGACTGGCGCCCCCTCCAGGGTGTATTCCTGCCTTGCGTCCAATGATTCCAGGTAGGCTCTGGACCCCCCGCGACCCTGGATTGGATAAGCGGCTACAGATAATGGATGGATGGATGAATGAACTAATTTTTGGTGAGAACACCACCAAAACGGAGGAGTCTTATATCATGCACCTACCAAATCTACCACACTAATAAAAGCTGTTTTTTGAATTGGAAAACTACAATTGCAGCTTTTATAATGAAGCTTGCAATACTAATGCACCATTGCTGTCCAGACTAGACCTAAATGCTGCATATACAAATAGACTAGTATTTGTATACACACGTGTGAAAATCCCAATATCATGAACAGAACTATATAATCATAAATAATAAATAGCAATATGCATTGAAACACTTGTGCTAATTATAGGTTTTAAAGAACTGCATTGCCTTGTTTACATGCCTCCACTTCCATCATGGGAGTTGCCATATTTTAAGCATTATTGGGCTTTTTTTTTTTAAGAATCATACTCTGAAAGATTGCTCAACGCAGCATGTATACGTAGAGCTGGACAATAATTCAATATCAATATATATCACAATATAAAATGTTTCAATAACAATGGTATGATTTTTATACACATTTTTTAATATTTTAATATATTATTCACAGCATCTTTCATTGGTAGACGGTCATTACAACATCACGATTTTAAAGGTAGTTTGGTGCTATCATGTTGTATCAGTTTTTTATTGTTCATATCAATATTGGAATTATATCTTATTTGACCGAATTTATTGTGATACAAATTGTGGCCGCATCGTTGAGCTCTGAGCGCACGCATTCTTCGTACAAGCTCTGGACTTATGAGAGGAAAGTGAGTGACAGCTGTGAGTTATTGTCACTCTGTAATCACTTATGGATACTTCCGTTTGGAAAGAGAAGAGGGCCTAATCCTCACGTTAACAATTGCAGAATATGTTTCTGCATTTCATAAGCTTTTAACATCCATCTCTGCAGTAGGGCTTAATCGTGTCCCCCCTCTTTTAAAACCTGGCCTGACAGTGACGGCAACTTAATATTGAACTCCTGAAAGATTAGCGCTTTTTCATATGCTCCCCAAAGCCTCGAGAGTGTAATGCTTCATGGTGTTCGACAGATAAGCAAATCCGCCCAAATCCTTTCAATTTATTTTCGGTCTTGAAGAAATTATGCATTATTTAAAGCACAAACGATTTGCGGGCCCCAAATCAAGATTCTTCCGTTTATTGATTTCGCTTGGTCTTTTCTTGATAAGGTTGGCCGGGCCTATCGCTCGCCCTCAGTGTCATTTAACTCTGCATCAATTGGTACATCCTTGAGTGCAGATACAGGGAATCTATATGGTATTCACCAAATCGACATGCTCTTTCTGAAGTTGGCATTCATAACTGTAGTGGATTCACACCTGCCCTTGGCATTGAGGTGGGGAATACAGAGACACGACCCAGGCCAAGGACGACCACTGGCCTGGCCAGGAGAATTGTACTGAAATCCGATGATGCTCCGAGGAAGCTCCAGAGAACAGATTCTTTTGAAGATGCCCTAGTTTGAAGAATAGCTGGTGGATCCACTGAACAAGGAGCTAGCTTTGCTTTTGCTTTCTCTGAGGATTAAGCTGGAAGGTAGCTAGCTAGCTTGCTTGCTAATCTGTTGATAATGGGGAGATTTATTAAGAAATAGAAGTACAATAAATAGACATATATTAGAAATACATCTAAAAATAAGAACAGAGCGAGAAGCCTCTGCAGCAGATGTGAGGAAAAGCCAGAGCAGGTAAAGTAGCGTAGAGAAGCTGCTAACTCTGCGCTACTGATCCTTTGAAGGGCCACTGACTGCAATCCCACTGAGATAAGCTCATTGTGACTGTCATCAAGGAGGCCTGCATCAAAAGCTGGCCACTCTGCAAAAAAAATACATAAAAAGAAATGGGTGCGAAAAAAATACACAGTTTTGTGCATGGCAATGTGAGATGGCTGTCCTTAAGGAAACCAGGCTAGAGTGCGCTGTGAGAGGAAAGTAGAGAGGGCACAAAAGGGAAGAGAGCTCTCTTTAGGGCTGTAGTCATGAACTGACTTACAGTGGAGTGAATGCAGCTATCACAGCTCTTTCAAGCCTAGCATCCAAGGTGTAAAGACTTGATTTAGCTCATTCCGAATCCCTGCATCCAAACCCCCAAACCAAAAAAAGCCCCCCACCAGAGCTCAGCTCACTTCAGGCATCCCTGGCGGCCCCGGAGCGGGAGTGGTATTTTGGGTCTGTCACATTGTGGATGCCGTTGGTTAGCATTCAGCTCTTTGCCTTGAGCCCTGCACTGACTATGCAAATCTGCTTAATCAATGCAGGATATTTACCGTGGCTCTGCTGAGAGATAACTGACAGGCTGGCCGAGCGGTGCCAGGAAATATTAGCGTCCTACTGGGTGCAGGAGGCAGGAGGGAGCTGTGCAGTGATGGAGCAGAAGAGGGGCAGCATCTCAATTAGAGAGATTTAACTACTCTGGCAACCCTCAGGATCCACATGAGAGAGGAGAAGGGTGGAAGGGAGGGGGTGTGGGATGAAAGCCTCTCATGAGTGTAACTGTATAGTACACACTCAAAGCAACCGGATAAAGAAAGAGAGAAAAAGCTCAAACAAGGTGCCATCTTATATAGAAAAAGTGCTTGTAAGACCATGTGGAAATCTATCTTTCCCAGCCGTTATCATCTACTACAAAACACTACATTTTGCTGACTGCTGACCTTGAAAAAAGCAGCCAAAATAAAGCCCTCCGCATGCATTCCCTGCCAGCAAATAGGTTCAGCTATTGACGTGTTCTGGATGGAGGACATGGCTGGCAGAGCAGACTTCTCATTATTTTTCCATGTAGCAGCTGTTGACTGAAGCAGCGAATCGGGCCGAAGGCAGAGCAAATGACGGCAGACGGTCGGGATCCAAAGTGAAATGTCAAAGAAATACGAATGTGAAGAATCTCGCTGCGAGAGACATCTTCAGTGTAAACAATGACACGGGTCGGACCGACGGTGGACGCTGGTTATTTACTTTGATATACAGCAAATAATGTTTAGCCTGGTTATGAGAGGAACTCTAACAAGGTGCGGAAGGGTGTTCTGTTCTGTGAGAAACAACATTAAATATATCTTTTATAAATCCACCTCAGTGTTTGTAGACATCCCTTTTGATTCCCGAATTTCAGTTTAACAGTTTAACACCCACTCAGGGAGAGCTTCCTTTGTTTTGGGCCATTTTACACATATTGTGAATGTAGAGCACCAGTCAAATATTTGGATATCTTTGTTTTCCCTTTTTTTATTATTTTCTACACTGTAAAAGAATGTGGAAGACATTAAAACTATTGTGTAGTAAACAAAAAATGTTAAACTTTGGATTCTTCAAAGTAGCCACCTTTTGCTTTGAAGAGCTTTGCACACACTCTGTGTTCTTTAAATGAGCTTCATGAGGTCGTCAGTGAACGGTTGTGGCCTCATCGGGAGTTAATCTGTAGAACTGCTCGCCTTCTGAATGTGTCTGAGACCATAACTTGGGTTTTACAGAAGTAAGGGCTGGTACACAGTTCTGTAGAGCCCTATTCCACCAATGACTAATGAGCGGATGTGCCCAAACTTTTGACTGGTACTGTATAATCTCCACAGAAAAGCATGAAACGAATAAGGGCACATTGGAGCAGCTGGACAATGGTCTATACTCTGCATTCAGATAAGCTCATGGCCTAAGTGAGGTTAGAAGGTTATAAAGCCAACGAACATTGGGCTCTGAAGCAGTGGAACTATCGTCTTGTATCATATAGACTCATCTTATACTTTGGGAATGAGGCAGAAGGGTATGCTATCCAAAACTAATACAGTGATCCCCCGTTTTTTGTGGGGGATGCGTTCCAAAACCACCCGCGAAAAAGGAATTTCCGCGAAGTAGAGGAACGATATTTTTTTAATGTATTTGAGTATTTGGACTTTTAAAACCCTAACACACCATTAGAAAATGACATTTTTAGGCAACTAGTCTGCGATATAGAGGCCATAAGCCCCCTAAGAAAAGATGAACCGCAAAATAGCGAGGGATTACTGTAATCCAATATCAGTAGCACCGATTTCAAGTGTTTACGTCATGATTTTTGACCAATTAAGTTAAACGGGAAGAACGGCAGCCATTTTATAATTTAAATTTATTTATTTACTTTTTTAAAGTAATTCAACACCACATTAATTACCACTTCATCCACAGTCACTAGATTTTTCATCTCCACACATTTCCCTACTTAACGCCCCAAGACAGCAGCTTCAAATGGTGCTTGAATTTTCTACTGAATGAACTGTGCAACGTTTTGCATTGTTTTGTTGGAATATCAATCTCAAGCTGTAGAATTGAACAAAGAGGATAAACACAGCAAAACCAGCTTCTAAATATCAAAGCATTAAGTAAACGCATGTCAGCAACTTTTTGAATGTCAGTATATATTAAGAATATCTTCTTTCGTGCTGTGCTGTACTTCTAAGAGCCACAGAGTGTGTATTGAGTGACAGGAACATTTGTGTGCGCAGCAAATTGCCCCGCAAACACGGCACTCGCGACCCCGCGACCTCAGAATTAGGCTTTTTCTATTGAGTCGTTCTTTTCCATTTGGCTTGTCTCGCTAAGTAATTTAATTGAGGTCACAGAGCCCCTTTTGTGCAGTGTGGAGCATTTAAACTAAAATTAGTGCTATATGCACACGCAGGAAGCCTTAAACCCATTAACACGGAAAGCCTATTATTGAGTTGACAACATCACTACTAAACCTGCTATTTAACTTGTCTCCTCCAGACTGAGAAAAAAAAGAAAAAGAAAAAAAAGTAAAGCCAGAAAACGAAGTGCATTATCCATTTCCACGGAATTGTAAGAAAATTTTATAACCATTTTTCTAACCCTTTCTAATAAGCCACAGCAGTAGGGAATAGACCAGGTGCTTAAATGTGACCAGCATAGAGGGAAAGTCCTCACGGTACATAACGCAGAGGTTAAATATCACAAGTGTATCCTCTGCTGGCTGCTTAAAGACAGTCCGCATGCTGTGAAATTAATTTACAGCTGTCTGCAAATGCTCAACGCTCTTGAGATGAAGCAACAAACGTTCACAAATAACACGTATGAGCAGAGCTCAGCTCAAACGCAATCGGCATGGTCGCATATATCAAGCATGTCCTCATCCGGAGAGCCTGCGGGTGTACATCACACAGATATAGCACCAACAACGAGATTTACAGTGAAGACCACAGCTGAATCATTCATTTCACAGCAGCCCCCCGACTCCTAATCGATTATACAGCACCAAGGAAAGTGCTGACAGTAGAATAATCCCCGAGATTTAAGAAGTTCCTTGTGTCATGTTTTTATGCCCCTCCTGATTTAAGGCGTGGGGATGGTCAATGCGTTTGAAGATGTATAGATTAAGTGTGAATTACAGAGACAGAGGTTAAAAACACTGATGTAATATTTAACCTTTTCCCGAGCGATGTTTTAAGAGTCTCCTGTGAAAAGGCGCCATCGTTGTGGCAGAGTTCCTAAGGGAAGACTTGTTATTGGAATTGACCTCATGAGTAATTAATTACAAAGACAATCTGCACTTTCTTCGATATAGTTATAACGTACATGCTACATTTTCAAAGAGATTAAAGGAGTGATCTGCTGATGAGGCATTGTGCCCATGCCATGTAATGACATCTAAGAAGAGCTTTCAGAAGCATTAAAGTGTGGTTTCGATCACCACCAGAGTCTCTAACGCAGAGCATTTCACAGCTAATGGTTTAGAAAACACACAAAGCTCACGCATATATTTTATCATTTATATTTTTAACATATGGGCGGCACGGTGGTGCAGCAGGTTAGTGTCGCAGTCGCACAGCTCCAGGGGCCTGGAGGTTGTGGGTTCGATTCCCGCTCCGGGTGACTGTCTGTGAGGAGTGTGGTGTGTTCTCCCTGTGTCTGCATGGGTTTCCTCCGGGTGACTGTCTGTGAGGAGTGTGGTGTGTTCTCCCTGTGTCTGTGTGGGTTTCCTCCGGGTGACTGTCTGTGAGGAGTGTGGTGTGTTCTCCCTGTGTCTGCATGGGTTTCCTCCGGGTGACTGTCTGTGAGGAGTGTGGTGTGTTCTCCCTGTGTCTGTGTGGGTTTCCTCCGGGTGACTGTCTGTGAGGAGTGTGGTGTGTTCTCCCTGTGTCTGCATGGGTTTCCTCCGGGTGACTGTCTGTGAGGAGTGTGGTGTGTTCTCCCTGTGTCTGCGTGGGTTTCCTCCGGGTGACTGTCTGTGAGGAGTGAGGTGTGTTCTCCCTGTGTCTGTGTGGGTTTCCTCCGGGTGTCTGTCTGTGAGGAGTGTGGTGTGTTCTCTCTGTGTCTGCGTGGGTTTCCTCCGGGTGACTGTCTGTGAGGAGTGTGGTGTGTTCTCTCTGTGTCTGCGTGGGTTTCCTCCGGGTGACTGTCTGTGAGGAGTGTGGTGTGTTCTCCCTGTGTCTGCGTGGGTTTCCTCCGGGTGACTGTCTGTGAGGAGTGTGGTGTGTTCTCCCTGTGTCTGTGTGGGTTTCCTCCGGGTGCTCCGGTTTCCTCCCACAGTCCAAAAACACACTTTGGTAGGTGGATTGGTGACCCAAAAGTGTCCGTAGGTGTGAATGTGTGAGTGTGTGTTGCCCTGTGAAGGACTGGCGCCCCCTCCAGGGTGTATTCCTGCCTTGCACCCAATGATTCCAGGTAGGCTCTGGGCCCACCGCGACCCGGAATTGGATAAGGGTTACAGACAATGAATGATGATATTTTTAACATTCATTTAACAATTAATCAAATCTAACTTCAACTGCCAAGTTTGAAAGTGGTTCACCAGAGGCCCCAGAGAAACAACAATCTGTATTCAAGACAGTTCTAAAAAAATGAGCACGATTTCTTCACCAGTTTACAACAAGAATGTGAGTTACGGCATCAAAGTAAAGCCACTTTTCTTAGTTACACATCTCAGTCTTGTTTTAGTTTCAGAAGATTTCTCTCCTGAGCTCTGTTCCTATTGTTGCTGAAGGGTGGGAGGAGAATGTAAAGCTAAACGGTGTGTTAACAAGGGTTAGTAAAGAGCTGTAGGGATTCCTCTTAGTTGTAACAGGGAATGTCAAACACTTGAGGAAACATGTACCCAAACTTTGAACTGTTTTCATACGAGCATTTAAACAGTAGTTTAAAGTGTCCTTTAATGTTCTATATTCACCCACAGCAGCGCCACTCTCCCTAACGCTTTCCTTTATCTTCTGATCCAAGCAAGTCCAACTCCTTCAGATGTATGACAAATTAAAATAATGAGACCCTGCCTCTTTGGATGATGTTGTGATGTCATCTCCAATTATTAAGATAAGATTTCAATCAGGCATGTAATTAAGACATCTCTCCGGCTGCGCCTCTTTGGGATCGCGTTAAATGATTTAACGGAGCTTCAAACACGAGGCCGAACACAGAGGCAAACTTTCAGCGGCTCTCTTCAGGAGATAATAATCTCTCTCCTCCCCGCTGTATGATAGTCCGATGCTATCGTGTCCATCTTTGACAGGCTGAAGAGCGAGCGGCTTGTCTTACACGCCCAATCAATAACACGAGAGAAGATCTGTTTCAAAAAGACTGCGACCGTCCCTTCTCTGCCGTTTCGTCTCACGCAGAGTTCCCCAGCAGACAGGCCAGTGTGTGTGCGTGCGATGGGTTGAACTTGTTTAGTAAGCTCTCTCTTATGTTCTCAAGTTTAACTAAAATGAAACTGAATGAAGATTTACAGAATTTACAAAGTAACCTCCACGTTGCACACGACTCCACTTGTATGAGTCACTCTGGAGTCGCGTGTGCTGAGAGGACACTGAAGCTGGAAAAAACAGCTGAGACCAGCAGGAGTTCTGTGCTGATCACCTAGAGTGATATTTCTTTATCACTCGATAAAACAAAGAATGGCAGAAAGGGGTTTGATTCCCAGCACAAGCTCAACACCAAGCTGTAATTGCTGGGTTGTAGTTGATATACAACCACCTCGCTAATCACACTAGGTTAAGGTGTTTTCTCTCGTTGATTTAAATTCTGCATCTCCACAAACAACTTAATCTTGGTTGTTCAAACTGACAGTGTTTCTGACATGTATTTTTAAAGGGTTTACTAATGTCGAGGTATTATTACTATTAACTTTCATAAACAACGGATTAAATGTCATTTTACATTGAAATACATGTTAACATCCAACATTATGGAGGGAGTTTACTGTACAAGTCCAATGCATGCTGCAGAATGCACTTGAAACCTGAGACTCTATAAATTATTGGTCAACATTTGATTCAAGTGACACCTCGGCAGTCAAATCCTCTTCCCCAAAATGTAGATAATGAAGAAGAGTTGACTCGCAAAAGAATCATTTCTGTGTGCAACCGTATACAGACGGAGCATTTTTCTGTTTTTATTTCCTTGTGATTTTCTGTTTTCCAAATCAGATATAACCTTCATAACTTTATTATTTACTAATCTTTCACATTCTATTCGTTGTGAAACCGTGTAAACATTTAATCCGAGTTCTAGTTAAAATTATCATTTTTAATTTGGTTCTGTTTGTAGAAAAGTAGGTTGTCATTGCATATTTTTCATCACGGTTTTCATTCATTCATTATCTGTAACCCTTATCCAGTTCAGGGTCGCGGTGGGTCCAGAGTCTACCTGGAATCATTGGGCGCAAGGCGGGAATACACCCTGGAGGGGGCGCCAGTCCTTCACAGGGCAACACAGACACACACATTCACACCTACGGACACTTTTGAGTCGCCAAATCCACCTACCAACGTGTGTTTTTGGACTGTGGGAGGAAACCGGAGCACCCGGAGGAAACCCACGCGGACACAGGGAGAAGACACCACACTCCTCACAGACAGTCACCCGGAGGAAACCCACGCGGACACAGGGAGAACACACCAACTCCTCAAAGACAGTCACCCGGAGCGGGAATCGAACCCACGACCTCCAGGTCCCTGGAGCTGTGTGACTGCGACAGTGCGACTTTGTTATCTGAAGCTGTACTAAACACGACAAGTTTTTAAGTTTACTTTTTACAATACGAAAATGAAAAGCAGAATACCAAGTGTCTTGACAACTCCTGGCTGATGAACTGCGTACAGGGAACAGGGAAAACGTATCATGTTGATTTTTCCACTTAAAGGCAGATCAGTGATCGGACTTCCCGAGACACAGAACAAATATTAGCAGATGGAGCTTAACAGCTTCAAAAGGAATTTGTATGCAACACAGTCTGCTGGATTTAAAGAAGTGTAGGACTCTAATGTGTACTTTTAGTCACTGATTTTGACGCTATACTGAGACACGGCAAAGTTTCACGTTGAGGCTGTGGCTGTCTACTAAGGGAAAAGGGTCTCAGTCCAATAAATGGCCTCTCTTACCAACCTGTCTGTGATTCAGGCGCTGGATTGTAGGAAAGCTGTTCGCTGCATTCAGATGCAATCGCCTGAAGGGACGAGAGTGTCTGGACAGCGCAGTTATGGGCCCCGCGTTGCCGCTTGTATTTGCTGTGGAACAATACATCTCTGGAAGGACATTTTGCTTACTAGCGTCTCACCTAAAAAATGCACAGCGGAAATGCGGCGGAGGCTCTTTGTGCCCTTTCGTACTTTTAACATACAGTAGTAGCTGTGTGCCAGTCTCCAAAATCTAATTGCTAGCAGGCTGCAGTGTTAGAGAAGAGCTTTCCAGCAGCCACCATTCATCTTCCCCCATGAAAGGAAATGGTTCTGGGCCTTGATCTTTAATCATTCCGGTGGCCACAAGTGCAAGGTCACCAGGGACCTTATGACTAACAGGCAGAAGGAGAGAGCTCTCCATTGTGCCCCCACGCTAAAATTAGAAAGCAATACACAGTTTGTTTCAATTATAGATTCAAATCAGAAGCAGTGTCTTTTATTATTACAACGTGGCTTTTTTAATTCCAGCTGCGGACGTGAGGGGGGCGCTGAGACATAGAGGTGCTTCTCTCCAGAGAGTGAAACAATGAAGGAGATGGAGATACAGGAGGAAGACAGGAACATTACCTGTGTACCAGCGTTATTCACCGCATGCCACTCTCCAGCCTCACTTTATTACTCCACTGCACATACACAAACCTTGACATCGGCAGATGAGAAAGATCACCTCTTTTCTGTGAGCAGAGTATTACGCGTTAAGAAATAATAAATAAATAAATACAAATCTGACGTAAGATACTGCCACACGTACGCCAGGCTTTAAACACACCTCCTGATTTGCCATTACATGAATGAGATTGAGCAGTGCATAAAGTGTGAACTGGAAGCTCCAGCTCATCAGACTGCACAAATTACACCAACTTCTGTCCAGTGTTTTTTATTGGAAAGCTACAGAGTGAAGTAAAGAGCTATTGTGTACGTCTCTCTTGGCAGGGAGAAATACATCCAAGGCTCCAGAGTGCGGCACGATCCGCTGGGTTTTTTAATGGAAAAAGGGCCGACAGTGTGTTGTTGAACTGCCTCGGGATTCTTTCTTCACTGCACTGTTATATTCGAAAACTTGACACACATGAGTTTGAGGTACTGAAGCTATCCGCAGCAGCTGCACATGTGCATATGCTCACCATGCTCAAAGCCAAACACGAGTTACAGGAATAAACGCCCCCAGCGTGGTGCTGTGAAGCGGTGGAACTATATTCACCGGTGTGATTAAGTAGTGTTAGTGATAAAGAAGTAATCACCCAACATCCGACATCTCACTAATGCTTTAAGAGGCTGAACACCAGGTCAAACTTAACACATTAACACTATAATTCATATGGGGCTTTAATGTTTTAATTTGTTTTAAAAACTAATTTATCATTTACCAAATATGGCCACAACTTCCTCCCATAATTCAGTCTTGTTTACTAGAGCTGGTTTAGCGGTTTTATTTACAATGCACAAACAGCACCCCTACAGTTTAGTTCACAATGTAGACTACGTTTTATCCATGTTCAAATACGTATAAAATACCATAACCCTCATTCTTTCACTCAGCCTTCCTCCTCTCGTCTCCTTCTTTTTAGAGACAAGCCACTGCAGCATTAATTTTCTCCATTAAAGTTTAGATGTCCAAAGCTAAAGCTCTCTCTGCACTTTTTACTTCAAAAAATCACCAAAACTACACTGAGATATTAAAATAAATAAATAATAAAAAAAGAACAGTTTCCTTTATCCACTGTATCATCACAGGACTAGCATTTTAACTCTTTTGATGTGACATTTTTTAATACGCACTAATAATATACATATATTGTGTTGATCTTACTGTTATTTTTTAAGTTTCAGTCTTAAAGAGCGACAATGCGATTAATCACAGTGATTGTTTTTTTATTTAATCGATTGACAGCCCTAGTAACATCATTTATGGTAAAGCCCTGACAGAACTGTAGAAGCTGATACTGCTTCTGATGTAGGACAAGCAGGTGTCCACAACTCTCTGTCCATACAATGTATGAGGAGAAATCCTCCCATGTTGTTTATAGCTATAATTGACTCCCCAGCACTATTATCTACAGCTAGAGTGACATTTGCATGTTTACAGCAAATCCAGTAACGATGGTCCTCTGAAGCACACTCGGGTTTAAGGTTTCCTTCGGTCTGCTCCGATAGCAGTTAACTCCACGCTGACCTTGAGAGTGGGCTTCGCAAATAAAAGGGGAAAGAGGAATTTCACATTTCAGTTTACTGGTGGGACTCAGAGATTTGACTCACTTCATCTAACTATGCTGCTCTGAGCTAGAGCTCCTCTAACTCTGGACTGTTTAGCTGTGGAAGCCACACATTTCAATAAATCAGGAACAGCGTCTCTTAAGGTTAGTGGTGTCTGCCGGTTCCTAATATCCCTCCGCCCACGAGAGCCGTCAGCAGCTTCTGAAACGTATCAGTCCTCTGCACCGCCACTGCTTTCTGCTGCGTCCTGCCTCCAGATAATTGGATTCTAAACACAACTCTGAGAAATATTAGTCTTTATTGTGACAGTGCAGTAACTCCTTTCGCTGACTGACTTTTTTTTCCCCTTCCTCCTGTCTCTGTGGGCTACACTGTTAACCCGTGAACGGTTGAACGCAAATGTTGAGGAATTGTAGAGTGCATAATTAATTATGCAATGTTTATCCAGTCCCAAAATTCAGAGTCATAATTTGATCTTCTGTTATATGGAGTTGAAGTATCCTGCTTTAAAGTAGTACAGTATCTTATCATTGCTTTACATTTATACTTTCCCCCGGAAGCTTTATTAGAAACACAAAATGGATGTTCACTTTGAGCTACACATATAGTTATTTACAGGTCTATATTTACTATAATTAAAGATAAATAAAAATTAAAGGTTCGATTCCCGCTCCGGGTGACTGTCTGTGAGGAGTTGGTGTGTTCTCCCTGTGTCTACGTGGGTCTCCTCCGGGTGACTGTCTGTGAGGAGTGTGGTATGTTCTCCCTGTGTCTGCGTGGGTTTCCTCCAGGTGACTGTCTGTGAGGAGTTGGTGTGTTCTCCCTGTGTCTGCGTGGGTTTCCTCCGGGTGACTGTCTGTGAGAAGTTGGTATGTTCTCCCTGTGTCTGCATGGGTTTCCTCCAGGTGACTGTCTGTGAGGAGTTGGTGTGTTCTCCCTGTGTCTGCGTGGGTTTCCTCCGGGTGACTGTCTGTGAGAAGTTGGTATGTTCTCCCTGTGTCTGCATGGGTTTCCTCCAGGTGACTGTCTGTGAGGAGTTGGTGTGTTCTCCCTGTGTCTGCGTGGGTTTCCTCCGGGTGACTGTCTGTGAGAAGTTGGTATGTTCTCTCTGTGTCTGCGTGGGTTTCCTCCGGGTGACTGTCTGTGAGGAGTGTGGTGTGTTCTCCCTGTGTCTGCGTGGGTTTCCTCCGGGTGACTGTCTGTGAGGAGTGTGGTGTGTTCTCCCTGTGTCTGCGTGGGTTTCCTCCGGGTGACTGTCTGTGAGGAGTGTGGTGTGTTCTCCCTGTGTCTGCGTGGGTTTCCTCCGGGTGATCTGGTTTGTTGAGGAATTGTAGAGTGCATAATTAATTATGCAATGTTTATCCAGTCCCAAAATTCACAGTCACAATTTGATCTTCTGTTATATGGAGTTGAAATATCCTGCTTTAAAGTAGTACAGTATCTTATGGCATTCATAAGATTGTAAGATATGACTGATGAACGACAGATAATATGGCCGAGGGAAAGTATATAGACAATAATGTAAGATGAATTGATTGAACTATGTCCAGAAAGTGAAAGATGGTCATTACAGGGCACATCGGGGTTTTTTTTTTTTTTTTTGGTCATCTCATGATTACATAATGTATATAATGTAATCCAGAGCATTTCAATGACAGAGCCAATTATTATAGTATTTTTCGTAATTTTTCTCCACACTATCCTTGTATACGGCCAAAAGCAGAGTAGTCACCCAAAATACCTTCTAAAACTAAGTGTATTAACAGATGTACTGTTCCTCCTTTGCTGCAGAAAAAATAACTCTTCTGGGAAAGCTTAGCACTAAAATGTTGGAACATTTCTGTGGAGATTTAATGGTGCTCAAATTAGTGAGGTCAGGTATTGATGTTGCATGATTAGTTGAGGATCATAAAAGCCACTCCAACTCATCCCAAGGTATTAACTGGTGCTCCATCACTCTAGAGAACAGTTCCACTACTTCACAACCAAACGCAACGAGGCTTTATAGCTCTCCAGCCCACGCCTTACATGAGCACGTTGACCTTGCGCTCATGTGCAGCTGTTCCACAGCTTTCCATGCCATTTCATACTCTAATTTGGGTATAACAAATGCTGTGGGTGCACAACCGAGTCGCTGCATTAGAAGTGGATGCACTTCATAGCAACAAACCTTTATTTCATAAAAAAGATATTAATCATGAAATGTCATCTTTCCGCCTTCACTCCCACTCTCTACCTGTTAAACTACTAGACATTAATTTAATTTCCTCAAACAAACAAATATGAACTGGCTGCTCCTGGTGTGAACAATTAGGAGACCTGATGCATGGAGGCTTAATTAAATCCTAGAGAATCGTGTTGTTACTATGAAACAGGTCAATAAGGAGGTAATTTTTCCGAGTTTGTTTTCTCCACATGCTCCTCAGTAATAACACAGTGAGATCTCTGGCTGCTCCTGTTGTGTTTGCGTGCATGTCTGTGACAGTGTCATAGTTCTAGATGCCTGGCTGTTGCTTTACATTTATACTTTCCACTGGAACCTTTATTAGAAACACAAAATGGATGCTCACTTTGCGCTACACATCTAGTTATTTACAGGTCCAAGATACAGGTATATAATTAAAGATAAATAAAAATTAAAGGTTCGATTCCCGCTCCAGGTGACTGTCTGTGAGGAGTTGGTGTGTTCTCCCTGTGTGTGCGTGGGTTTCCTCCGGGTGACTGTCTCTGAGGAGTTGGTGTGTTCTCCTTGTGTCTGAGTGGGTTTCCTCCAGGTGACTGACTGTGAGGAGTGTGGTGTGTTCTCCCTGTGTCTGCGTGGGTTTCCTCCGGGTGACTGTCTTTGAGGAGTGTGGTGTGTTCTCCCTGTGTCTGCGTGGGTTTCCTCCGGGTGCTCCGGTTTCCTCCCACAGTCCAAAAACACACGTTGGTAGTGGATTGGCGACTCAAAAGTATCCGTAGGTGTGAGTGTGTGAGTGAATGTGTGTGTGTCTGTGTTGCCCTGTGAAGGACTGGCGCCCCCTCCAGGGTGTATTCCTGCCTTGCGCCCAATGATTCCAGGTAGGCTCTGGACCCACCGCGACCCTGAACTGGATAAGCGCTTACAGATAATCAATGAATGGATGTTTCAATGAGCATACTTCCAGCTGCCTTCTATTCCATAACCTGTTTTACCACTGTTTTTCACCCCTGAGTACAAGACCATAGTCATTCAGGTGGTGGTGCACTCCCAGTACAGCAACTACAACTGGTATGAGTTTACACAACCACACACTACTAGATGAAAGCAGCTCTGCTGTCAGAAATGACACCAACATAATGTTAATCTTCTAAGCAAGTGAAATCTCCAAAAAACATATTCCTTATTTGTGTTGAGATGGTGGAGAGTCAGAGACCAGTCTGTTGATTCATAGACGGTGCACTCATACTTCATCACTGGTCAGTTTCTGATTAAAGAGCTGTTCATGTCAGGACATTTTTAGGTGACGGACGGCTCTTGAACTTGCAGTGCGGCTGATATGTGAAAACTGACGTATTACACATTTTAGAGTATGGAGCTACGAGCTAGGGGGTCTTCCAATTAAACGGATGATGAGTGTAGATTAAAAAGTGTACAAAAAAAAAGAAATAATCAAAAGCAAATTTGCACAAACACAATGTGTTCAAGGCACAGTCAGAATACTAAACGACTGATTAAATCTGTGTCACATTTATTCTGAGCTCTGGAGGTAGCACTTTGTAATAAACTGATGTGACACTTCTTAAAGGCAATTACAAACACAACAGGAAACTACAGTGTCAAAGGCTGGTTGATAATTGAAACTGATAGCTTTTTTGCAGAATTCAAATTTCTTGCTGAAAGAACATTTCAAGGTACATTTTAACTGGAGTTCCTTATTCCAGTTATATTACTACTGTACTGCTAATATATTATAAAGGTATTGTCCTTTGAAAGCAGAGCTGGATGATATGGCCAAAAGTTATATCACAATATATTCCTTAATTTTGCTTTCTGGACATAGTTCAATCATTTCATCCATCTCACAAGGGGTCCCACAAGGCTCTATCCTTGGCCCACTACTATTTATCGTCTATATACTTCCCCTCTGCCATATTATCAGTCATTTCAATCTTGACTTTCACTGTTATGCTGATGACACACAGATTAACCTCCGGACAGATTCCTTCAATGACCCACCACTCTCCAAAATTGAACTATGTCTTTCAAAAATCAGGCACTGGGTAACACACAATTCACTGATGCTCAATAGTAATAAAATTGATCTAATCCTCATTGGCTGCAAATCTACCCTCAAAAAAACTGTCTCCCTCACAATCTCAATTGATGATGTCACCCTGTCCCCCTCCCCTGCGGTCCGAAATCTCGGTGTCCCCCTTGACTCTGCACTCATGTTTCAGTCCACCTTCGTAACATTGCTAAAATCCGTCCTTCTCTTTCCCAGTCTGCTGCTGAACGCCTCATCCATGCATTCATCTCCAGCCGTCTTGACTATGGTAACTCTCTTCTGCTTGGCATTAGCTCCTCACTACTCCATAAACTCCAAATAGTCCAGAACTCTGCTGCCCGTCTCCTCACCAACACCCGGTCCCACCTCCACATCACCCCAGTTCTCCACAACCTCCACTGGCTTCCTGTTAAATATCGTATTCAGTCCAAAATACCCCTTCTCACCTACAAAGCTCTCAATAACCAAGCTCCCTCTTACTTATTGGACCTTCTTCAACCATACACACCTAATCGCATTCTCAGATCTTCCTCAGCTGGTTTACTCACCATTCCCCCTTCCAAGCAGCGTAGTCTTGGAGATGGAGCCTTCTCCAGACATGCCTCACGCCTCTGGAACTCCCTCCCTCCAGAAATTCAACTGTCAACATCTCCATCGCTATTCAGATCCAATCTTAAAACACACCTGTATGCGGCTGCCTTTAATTTCTGTTTCTTGACTAGCCCTTGTTGATTTTACCCTTCCTCTTTTGTAGCATTATTTGTTCTTCTTGTTCTGTTTTGATTGTGGATGTGATTGTCTTTACGTGTTCATCTGATTGTAAACAGCGTCTTTGGGTTCCTGAAAAGCGTTTTAAAAATTCCATTAATTATTATTAATTATCAGTGACAGCTGTAAATAATGTATATTTAAATATTGAAAATTTGCATAAAATCGTACCACTGTTATTGAACCATATTATATCGCAATATACACTGATATTGAATTATTGTCCAGCCCTGATTGAAATATGTTGATAATTATGATGATAATGGTTTTATAGCTGATTTGCTTTGATCTCATCAGCTTCTAAACACTGAGACCAAACCCCGCCCTTATAAGGTGCCACAACATTACACTGTCAGTCATTATTTCACTTCATATTCCACACCAAGTCACTCAGCCTGTGTCCACTGTTCCAATAATTACACCACATGGGACACACACACACACTGAATGATAGACATTTTGCTGGACAAACTGATTGTATCATCATCCTATAATGTGGTCACCACTGAGAGTCATTCAATAACATAGCACTGAATAATACACTCGTATCTGTCATTAATACAATCTTTATACTGATGATTTAAAAAGAAAATGCAAAAAATAGCTATCAATGAGGGACAAGGGGAGCTAATAGACTGATGACAGTCCCTCAGAGCAGTAAAGAGGTCAGACTGATTGAAATGAAAAGGCTGCCCTGAATACAGATCGTCCCATTGCCGCAAATGTTAAAGCATATGCAGCTCCATTAACTTTAACGAAATCAGTTATGCATCTGCCCAGGAGGAAAGAAAAACATACACAAAATCTATCACTACCTCTCACATCTGACATCTCATTTCACCAGGTAATACTGAAAAGCAGCACACCCTTAGTAAAGAACACAGTCTCTTACTGAGAATTACTGGACTCTTACTCTTACTGGACTTAGGACTACAGGCCTGGGCTAAGTGTGTGATTCAATAGAATGGCTTTTAAAACTGCAATCCCTTACATGTGTATCACCAACATTCAAGTTCCATAAGCAAAATCTGTAATGTATCAATCTATAAAAACACATTCATTCATTATCTGTAACCCTTATCCAGTTCAGGGTCGCGGTGGGTCCAGAGCCTACCTGGAATCATGGGGCGCCAGTCCTTCACAGGGCATCACAGACACACACTCACATTCACTCACACACTCACACTTTTGAGTCGCCAATCCACCTACCAACGTGTGTTTTTTGGACTGTGGGAGGAAACCGGAGCACCCGGAGGAAACCCACGCAGACACAGGGAGAACACACCACACTCCTCACAGACAGTCACCCGGAGGAAACCCATGCAGACACAGGGAGAACACACCAAACTCCTCACAGACAGTCACCCGGAGGAATCCCACGCAGACACAGGGAGAACACACCATACTCCTCACAGACAGTCACCCGGAGCGGGAATCGAACCCACAACCTCCAGGCCCCTGGAGCTGTGTGACTGCGACACTAACCTGCTGCGCCACGGTGCCGTCTTATAAAAACACATCATTACGATTATTATTGATATGATCATTAAAAGCAGTTTCTATGCATAGTAGATCTACCTGAAAATGCAAAGGGATTCCAACAGAATGGCATCAAAATACATTCTTTTCCATTAATAACATATTCAACATGAAATGCAATAAACCCCTTTTTCACAATCAATTCCCCTCCATCCCTCTTCACGTGGCCAACGAATATATATTTGCCTCTTCATCAAAAGTCTGTAACTCTACTCTTGAAAGTCACCCCTCAGCATCCTTAAGTTAATAATTAATGCACATGACCGGTCACTGCGGAGAGCAGAGTCCTCATGGTTCAATTCGTATGAAAAACACAGGGGAAATTCTACCTATTTTTCAATATTTCTGCATGATTAAGTGGTAAACAAAGTCATTCAGAAGTGCTTTCATGTGAAATGCTCTGTTCTAGAGAAACTTATCAAGTCAGACGAGTTCACAGTGGTGGAACCAGGATTCTGAACGGTTTAACCCCTCAAAGCCTGAAGGTTGATGTTATTTCACTGCCACTGTAGACTCATAAACCATGTCACATCCGCATCAGCCGTAAACCATGTGACATCCAGTCGCTGAATCACTGTTTAAACCTTTAAAGACCGAATGGGGGTCTTTGGGGAGAGGTGAAAAAAGGCGGTACAGCTACAGCTTCTCTTACAACTTAATTCATATTAAACCCAATGGAATCTGCCTCAATGTCTATAATCCCTATGTATCATTCTCCTCCATATGAAATCAGCTTGGAAGAGTAGATGTACTTACTGTTCCTGCCTTCTGTGGCATAACGTCAAACTGCCAGTGATTCCTGAAGTAGATCAAGGGGGTATTTTCTCTTTTTATTTCCCTTCACACTCCCAATGCACACTTCCTGGAAAGACTTCCTCAAATGTTTGTTCTCTCTGGTCCGTTACTAGGGGGAGGGCACGTCAGACAACTAGTTGAATTTTTTTGAAAATAAATCTTCATCAATGTGCACTGGTTGAGATCGGTAACACTAGTGCAACTCTCTCTCTCTCTCTCTCTCTCTCTCTCTCTCTCTCTCTCTCTCTCTCTCTCTCTCTCTCTCTCTCTCTCTCTCTCTCTCTCTCTCTCTCTCTCTTCCCCTCTGCACCTCTGATCTTAATTAAGCTGAAAACACAGCGGAGGCCTTGTTCCCATTCGGATGTGAAGCAGCAGTGAAAATGATATATAAATAGACCCATCCCCTGAACTTTCTCTCCCAACATAATACATGGGATTGCAGTGCACAATTAAATTACTTCCCCGACTGTAACAGGCAGCTTGTTTACTGATCCTGTTTGCACAAATTAAGATGGGAAAGCAAACATGACCGGCAGCGTGTTGACCTACCAGACTGCAAAGCCTTAATGAGAATCCCCCTGCCAATTCTACTGAAGAACTGCTCTATCCTCCATACAGGCAGAGAGAGAGAGAGAGAGAGAGAGAGAGAGAGAGAATGAGAGAGAGGAAGTGAGAGAGAGAGAGAGAGAGAGAGAGAGACAGAGTGAGAGATAGTGACAGTGAGAGAGAGAGAGGGGGGGGGGAGGGAGTGAGAGAGAAAGAGCAGGAAAAGAAGAGAGAGAGAGAGAGAAAGAGCGGGAAAAGAAGAGAGAGAGAGAGCGACAGAGTGAGAGAGAGAGAGCGACAGAGTGAGAGAGAGAGAGAGAGAGGGAAAAGGAGAGAGAGGGAGTGAGAGAGAAAGAGCAGGAAAAGAAGAGAGAGAGAGAGAAAGAGTGGGAAAAAAGAGAGAGAGAGAGCGACAGAGTGAGAGAGAGAGAGAGAGAAATGAAGCACCCGCTGCTAAACTCCCTCCTAATCCTCACTTCAAGAATGCTGCTGAGACCGCATCACCTTTATATACAGCATCTCTCTGACACACACACACACACACACACCCCTCAGAGTGCCATGGGATGGAAAAACAGCTCTAACAGTGATTCTGTAGCACCAGGAGTAATCCAGGATACAGTTAATTAAAACATTTCATTAAATCTCTATGTACAGTTTTGTGCTAGAGTCTGAGCTACCTCTGTCCAAACTGCCATTACGTAATTCATGTTTCTGTAGCAGGGAGGAAGGGGGAAAAGTTCAGTGTTAGAAGTTACCTGCTTCTCATAATTTCCGAAGTGATCCTAACAGACAGAGTCACATCTTTAGCTTCTTTGTTTAATTTGCGAATGTTATCTTTTAATTCATGCCCACTCCACTTCCTTTCAGACCCACGTCACTGAGTTGTCTTCTCACAACAGAAAAACAGACAGAGATATGAAGACTGCCCTTTTTTCACTCAGATATAAAGTGAAATATTAATTATCTCCTCTCTCTCAAGGACGAAAGCTGTAAGTTTTTAAACTAATAATCTCTGTCCTTATGAAAACAGGTTATCTTTAGATACATCTCCTGAAATATAAATATCTTGCATTTACTGACAGTTCCGACTGTAGATTAAATAAATGTATGTTGGTCTCTGACACGGTGGTGCAGCAGGTAGGTGTCGCAGTCACACAGCTCCAGGGTCCTTGAGGTTGTGGGTTCGATTCCCACTCTGGGTGACTGTCTGTGAGGAGTGTGGTGTGTTCTCCCTGTGTCTGTGTGGGTTTCCTCCGGGTGACTGTCTGTGAGGAGTGTGGTGTGTTCTCTCTGTGTCTGTGTGGGTTTCCTCTGGGTGACTGTCTGTGAGGAGTGTGGTGTGCTCTCCCTGTGTCTGCGTGGGTTTCCTCCGGGTGCTCCGGTTTCCTCCCACAGTCCAAAAAAAACACATGTTGGTTGGTGGATTGGTGACTCAAGAATTGTCCGTAGGTGTGAGTGAATGTGTGTCTCTCTGTTGCCCTCTGAAGGACTGGTGCCCCCTCCAGGGTGTATCCCCGCCTTGCGCCCAATGATTCCAGGTAGGCTCTGGACCCACCGCGACCCTGAACTGGATAAGGGTTACAGATAATGAATGAATGAATGGTCTCTGACTGTTTGATACAAAAATTAATTTTAAAGCCACTGATGAACAAACAGCAGCTCAAGATTTAAGAACTATCCACGTGAGCTGGAAGGAAAAGGATGTCGTGAAGAGGCAGGTTTGCAAGGGTTTTTAGGGTTTGGGAATGGATGAATGAATGAATAACATGATTTAGGGAGCATGATCAGCCTTCATAAAATTTAAAATTAATTGTAGTAATGACGCAAGTCTGGTGAGTCACTGAATTAACTGGAACAAATCCCTCACACTTGCGGTAACACTCAGGCTTGTAATTTGAACCATCAGATAAGAGTAATGAAAGACTGTATATTTCTATAGCTTTTCTAGAGCTAGGAACAATAAGCTGACCTTGTTTTTCTTGGGTTTTATACTGCGTCACTGGCCATGGTTTGTGTCTCTGGAAAGTAGCTCTAGGCAGTGGCTTGCTTTCTCATGTCCGCTGCATTTGCATGTCGTTTGACTGTTGTATACAGACTGGAATGTGGAGAGATGCTCGACTGAGCACCTACAGTTTACTGCGAGAGGCAGACACGGTCAACTTCAGAGCCAGCGCTAGTGGAAATTTCCATTTTCCACGCTTCAGCTGCTACTATACTCCAATATAATGCTTCCTAAATGGTCCTTGGCTTGGATGTACAGTTCTGGGGGAAAATTCCTAAGCTATAGAATATTTATTATTCAGATTCAGTGGTTTTATATTTTAAAATTAACTTCAAACTGGGGCGGCACGGTGGTGCAGCAGGTAGTGTCGCAGTCACACAGCTCCAGGGGCCTGGAGGTTGTGGGTTCAATTCCTGCTCCGGGTGACTGTCTGTGAGGAGTGTGGTGTGTTCTCCCTGTGTCTGCATGTGTTTCCTCCGGGTGACTGTCTGTGAGGAGTGTGGTGTTTTCTCCCTGTGTCTGCGTGGGTTTCCTCCGGGTGACTGTCTGTGAGGAGTGTGGTGTGTTCTCTCTGTGTCTGCGTGGGTTTCCTCCGGGTGACTGTCTGTGAGGAGTGTGGTGTGTTCTCTCTGTGTCTGCGTGGGTTTCCTCCGGGTGACTGTCTGTGAGGAGTGTGGTGTGTTCTCCCTGTGTCTGCATGTGTTTCCTCCGGGTGACTGTCTGTGAGGAGTGTGGTGTTTTCTCCCTGTGTCTGCGTGGGTTTCCTCCGGGTGACTGTCTGTGAGGAGTGTGGTGTGTTCTCTCTGTGTCTGCGTGGGTTTCCTCCGGGTTACTGTCTGTGAGGAGTGTGGTGTGTTCTCTCTGTGTCTGCGTGGGTTTCCTCCGGGTGACTGTCTGTGAGGAGTGTGGTGTGTTCTCTCTGTGTCTGCGTGGGTTTCCTCCGGGTGACTGTCTGTGAGGAGTGTGGTGTGTTCTCCCTGTGTCTGAGTGGGTTTCCTCCGGGTGACTGTCTGTAAGGTGTGCGGTGTGTTCTCCCTGTGTCTGAGTGGGTTTCCTCCGGGTGACTGTCTGTGAGGAGTGCGGTGTGTTCTCCCTGTGTCTGAGTGGGTTTCCTCCGGGTGACTGTCTGTAAGGAGTGCGGTGTGTTCTCTCTGTGTCTGAGTGGGTTTCCTCCGGGTGACTGTCTGTGAGGAGTGCGGTGTGTTCTCTCTGTGTTTGCGTGGGTTTCCTCTGAGTCACTGTCTGTGAGGAGTGTGATGTATTTTCTGTGTCTGAGTGGGTTTCCTCCGGGTGACTGTCTGTGAGGAGTGCTGTGTGTTCTCTCTGTGTCTGCGTGGGTTTCCTCTGAGTCACTGTCTGTGAGGAGTGTGATGTATTTTCTGTGTCTGAGTGGGTTTCCTCCGGGTGACTGTCTGTGAGGAGTGCTGTGTGTTCTCCCTGTGTCTGAGTGGGTTTCCTCCGGGTGACTGTCTGTAAGGAGTGCGGTGTGTTCTCTCTGTGTCTGAGTGGGTTTCCTCCGGGTGACTGTCTGTGAGGAGTGCTGTGTGTTCTCTCTGTGTCTGCGTGGGTTTCCTCTGAGTCACTGTCTGTGAGGAGTGTGATGTATTTTCTGTGTCTGAGTGGGTTTCCTCCGGGTGACTGTCTGTGAGGAGTGTGGTGTGTTCTCCCCGTGTCCGCGTGGGTTTCCTCCGAGTGCTCTGGTTTCCTCCCACAGTCCAATAACACACGCTGGTAGGTTGGTAGGCGACTCAAAAGTGTCCGTAGGTGTGAGTGAATGTGTGTGTGTGTGTGTGTTGCCCTGTGAAGGACTGGCGCCCCCTCCAGGGTGTATTCCCACCTTGCGCCCAGTGATTCCATGTAGGCTCTGGACCCACCGCGACCCTGAACTGGATAAGGGTTACAGATAATGAATGAATGAATGGTCTCTGACTGTTTGATACAAAAATTAATTTTAAAGCCACTGATGAACAAACAGCAGCTCAAGATTTAAGAACTATCCACGTGAGCTGGAAGGAAAAGGATGTCGTGAAGAGGCAGGTTTGCAAGGGTTTTTAGGGTTTGGGAATGGATGAATGAATGAATAACATGATTTAGGGAGCATGATCAGCCTTCATAAAATTTAAAATTAATTGTAGTAATGACGCAAGTCTGGTGAGTCACTGAATTAACTGGAACAAATCCCTCACACTTGCGGTAACACTCAGGCTTGTAATTTGAACCATCAGATAAGAGTAATGAAAGACTGTATATTTCTATAGCTTTTCTAGAGCTAGGAACAATAAGCTGACCTTGTTTTTCTTGGGTTTTATACTGCGTCACTGGCCATGGTTTGTGTCTCTGGAAAGTAGCTCTAGGCAGTGGCTTGCTTTCTCATGTCCGCTGCATTTGCATGTCGTTTGACTGTTGTATACAGACTGGAATGTGGAGAGATGCTCGACTGAGCACCTACAGTTTACTGCGAGAGGCAGACACGGTCAACTTCAGAGCCAGCGCTAGTGGAAATTTCCATTTTCCACGCTTCAGCTGCTACTATACTCCAATATAATGCTTCCTAAATGGTCCTTGGCTTGGATGTACAGTTCTGGGGGAAAATTCCTAAGCTATAGAATATTTATTATTCAGATTCAGTGGTTTTATATTTTAAAATTAACTTCAAACTGGGGCGGCACGGTGGTGCAGCAGGTAGTGTCGCAGTCACACAGCTCCAGGGGCCTGGAGGTTGTGGGTTCAATTCCTGCTCCGGGTGACTGTCTGTGAGGAGTGTGGTGTGTTCTCCCTGTGTCTGCATGTGTTTCCTCCGGGTGACTGTCTGTGAGGAGTGTGGTGTTTTCTCCCTGTGTCTGCGTGGGTTTCCTCCGGGTGACTGTCTGTGAGGAGTGTGGTGTGTTCTCTCTGTGTCTGCGTGGGTTTCCTCCGGGTGACTGTCTGTGAGGAGTGTGGTGTGTTCTCTCTGTGTCTGCGTGGGTTTCCTCCGGGTGACTGTCTGTGAGGAGTGTGGTGTGTTCTCCCTGTGTCTGCATGTGTTTCCTCCGGGTGACTGTCTGTGAGGAGTGTGGTGTTTTCTCCCTGTGTCTGCGTGGGTTTCCTCCGGGTGACTGTCTGTGAGGAGTGTGGTGTGTTCTCTCTGTGTCTGCGTGGGTTTCCTCCGGGTGACTGTCTGTGAGGAGTGTGGTGTGTTCTCTCTGTGTCTGCGTGGGTTTCCTCCGGGTGACTGTCTGTGAGGAGTGTGGTGTGTTCTCTCTGTGTCTGCGTGGGTTTCCTCCGGGTGACTGTCTGTGAGGAGTGTGGTGTGTTCTCCCTGTGTCTGAGTGGGTTTCCTCCGGGTGACTGTCTGTAAGGTGTGCGGTGTGTTCTCCCTGTGTCTGAGTGGGTTTCCTCCGGGTGACTGTCTGTGAGGAGTGCGGTGTGTTCTCCCTGTGTCTGAGTGGGTTTCCTCCGGGTGACTGTCTGTAAGGAGTGCGGTGTGTTCTCTCTGTGTCTGAGTGGGTTTCCTCCGGGTGACTGTCTGTGAGGAGTGCGGTGTGTTCTCTCTGTGTTTGCGTGGGTTTCCTCTGAGTCACTGTCTGTGAGGAGTGTGATGTATTTTCTGTGTCTGAGTGGGTTTCCTCCGGGTGACTGTCTGTGAGGAGTGCTGTGTGTTCTCTCTGTGTCTGCGTGGGTTTCCTCTGAGTCACTGTCTGTGAGGAGTGTGATGTATTTTCTGTGTCTGAGTGGGTTTCCTCCGGGTGACTGTCTGTGAGGAGTGCTGTGTGTTCTCCCTGTGTCTGAGTGGGTTTCCTCCGGGTGACTGTCTGTAAGGAGTGCGGTGTGTTCTCTCTGTGTCTGAGTGGGTTTCCTCCGGGTGACTGTCTGTGAGGAGTGCTGTGTGTTCTCTCTGTGTCTGCGTGGGTTTCCTCTGAGTCACTGTCTGTGAGGAGTGTGATGTATTTTCTGTGTCTGAGTGGGTTTCCTCCGGGTGACTGTCTGTGAGGAGTGTGGTGTGTTCTCCCCGTGTCCGCGTGGGTTTCCTCCGAGTGCTCTGGTTTCCTCCCACAGTCCAATAACACACGCTGGTAGGTTGGTAGGCGACTCAAAAGTGTCCGTAGGTGTGAGTGAATGTGTGTGTGTGTGTGTGTTGCCCTGTGAAGGACTGGCGCCCCCTCCAGGGTGTATTCCCACCTTGCGCCCAGTGATTCCATGTAGGCTCTGGACCCACCGCGACCCTGAACTGGATAAGGGTTACAGACAATGAATGAATGAATGAATGAAGCCCTGCAGCCACTCTGGCTCTTCCCAGATGAGACTGGACACCCTGGTTCTATGGCATGTCTCTAAACAGCCCTATTTTGAACCTTTAAGACTCTATAAAAGCCCTTTTTTTCACTCCTTCGAGCTCCCAAAACAAACTGGCAGTTCACAAGTTTAAAGATCAGGGCAGATGCGAGACAGAGATGGAGTCTAGTAACAAGCATGTGTCTTAATAAAACCTCTAGCTATCCGTGTTTCTGCTGACCTCGGGGTCGTGAAAGAGCCGTCATCTGTTAGACGCTGGCAATCTGTCAACAGATGACACGGAACAGCGGCAACAAAGAGACAGCGTCCAGAGAAAACGCTCAGCCGGAGAGATGGCAGTGCAGTGGTAATGACAACACATTTAATCAGCAGTGTTGTCTTTCAGGATTAAGAGAAATTACTAAGTAATTAAGCAGCAATTTCCAGGTAAATAAGCTAATCAACATTTTAATTAAAGCAACAGACATGGAAATAAAAAAACAACAAATAAAATTAAAATACTAAGAGAAGCATCCTGGGCAGGGCTTTGAAAATGAATGATCGACACCTGCTTTGTTAAAAACCGAGCACTTGCAGCAGATCTAGATTTCTGTGTTTTCTCAGGTCAGCTGTAGGGCCTGTGGATATAAATGTCCTCCTTTCTTTTTCTCTTTTCTTCCTGTGTCAGACACACGGTGGAGACTGATGGCTTTAATATCGAGACAGCCGGCTCCATTTGTCCTGCGATGCCTATGAAATGCCTCCATCTCATCACATTTAACCAAACTCCTTTATAACATCAGAAAAAAACCTTACATGTGCTCTATTCTATCACAGGTGTCTGAACAGGACACACTTTAAATTAAGTGATTCTAATAACTGTGCAGTTACACAATAGTACAGGTAATAATGATGTAAAGATGTAATGTGATTAAACCACGGTTACTTCATTCATTCATTCATTATCTGTAACCCTTATCCAGTTCAGGGTCGCGGTGGGTCCAGAGCCTACCTGGAATCATTGGGCGCAAGGCGGGAACACACCCTGGAGGGGGCGCCAGTCCTTCAGAGGGCAACACAGACACACACATTCACTCACACACACACCTACGGACACTTTTTGTGTCGCCTATCCACCTACCAACGTGTGTTTTTGGACCGTGGGAGGAAACCGGAGCACCTGGAGGAAACCCACGCAGACAACGAGAGAACACACCACACTCCTCACAGACAGTCACCCGGAGGAAACCTACGCAGACACAGGGAGAACACACCACACTCCTCACAGACAGTCACCCGGAGGAAACCTATGCAGACACAGCGAGAACACACCACACTCCTCACAGACAGTCAACCGGAGGAAACCCACGCAGACACAGGGAGAACACACCACACTCCTCACAGACAGTCACCCGGAGGAAACCCACGCAGACACAGAGAGAACACACCACACTCCTCACAGACAGTCACCCGGAGGAAACCCACGCAGACACAGAGAGAACACACCACACTCCTCACAGACAGTCACCCGGAGGAAACCCACGCAGACACAGGGAGAAAACACCACACTCCTCACAGACAGTCACCCGGAGGAAACACATGCAGACACAGGGAGAACACACCACACTCCTCGCAGACAGTCACCCGGAGGAAACCTATGCAGACACAGAGAGAACACACCACACTCCTCACAGACAGTCAACCGGAGGAAACCCACACAGACACAGAGAGAACACACCACACTCCTCACAGACAGTCACCCGGAGGAAACCCACGCAGACACAGGGAGAACACACCACACTCTTCACAGACAGTCACCCGGAGGAAACCCAAGCAGACACAGGGAGAACACACCACACTCCTGTGTGAGCTGTGTGACTGCGACACCTACCTGCAGCACCACCGTGCCGCCCACGGTTACTTCAGTTTTATGCAATCACACAAACGTATCTTAACAGTATTACATCATTACATGCAATTACATACAAAAGCCATAACACTGCAGTGTCACACTTCCTCTGTTACACTGTTGTTGTGTGTGCTTTTATTGTGTGCAGTTATTAGAGACAAAAATATTGTGTGTGTTTCCATCTCAAAAGAACAGAAAATTAGTTTGTTGGAGCCAATAAAGCAACAGAGCTGAAATAAGGTCAGAAAAACGTTCAAGCCTCATGAAGCCAGACGGTGGTCATATGGTCTGTTTGACAACAGAAGCTGAACTGTCATTTGCATGTTGTTTGACAGTCGTTCACGCACACCTGGCTATGTGGCGGGTTGAAAAAAAAAAAACAGCATGTTATTTGCATATTCAAACTTCGCAGCTTCAGATTTAAAACCTGAAGCAGTGCATGGAGCCACAGTGCAGAAATCTACAGGATAACAATTAGATTGTTTCTCTTGGTGCAGCAAGTCATTAAGTTATATTCCTTTCCCTTTCTGCCATTAAACACCCCACAGAAAGTCACAGCTTTCATTTCGGCCTTGGTGTTATTTGTGGGACAGAGTTTAAAGAATATCCTTTAGTATAAAGGATATATAAGGGATGCAAACATATATTTTTACCTCCTGTTATACGTTTGTGGTTCTTCATTTTCCAATCTGACTTTTAGTGCTTTTACTTCTTAATGAAGTATAATTAAAGCATTCATTCATTCATCCATTCATTATCTGTAACCCTTATCCAATTCAGGGTCGCGGTGGGTCCAGAGCCTACCTGGAATCATTGGGCGCAAGACGGGAAAACACCCTGGAAGGGGCGCCAGTCCTTCACAGGGCAACACAGACACAGACACACACACACATTCACTCACATTCACTCACACCTACGGACACTTTTGAGTCGCCAATCCACCTACCAACGTGTGTTTTTGGACTGTGGGAGGAAACCTACGCAGACACAGGGAGAACACACCACACTCCTCACAGACAGTCACCCGGAGTGGGAATCGAACCCACAAGCTCCAGATTCCTGGAGCTGTGTGACTGCGACACTAACCTGCTGCACCACCGTGCCGCCCATAATTAAAGCAATACCATAAAATGACAGCTTTAATACAGAGCTGTAATACAGAGAATAGAACCTATGCCATTGCTACTCTGGGCTCAGCACTGCAGAAACTGCACTATATAACCTCGAGGTCAGCAAGAATCCCCACCTAACCCTTGATTTCAGGAGTGTGTTGTTAAAGGGATGTACGTTCTTTGACTGTAGGGGGAGCCCAGGAGAAAAAATACCAAATTTGACCTAGAGCTGTTTTGTTCGTCCTTTTGAAATGTTCTACTTCAAAATTTAATAAATTTAGCTATTTTTAAAAATATCTTAAATACAATAAAATCAGTGGAATTACTCTTTAGAACAGAAACTCTTTATAAACAAACATTCCTTGGGTCTACACCTGAGATCTCAAGAAAAGTGTGTGCGCTCGGTGCTCGAGTGTTTGGGTGCAGGCAGCAGTGCAGGTGTCATTGCGGTGGTACCGATATCGTATGTGGCGAGCGGTGTTTTCTGGTTGTTGTAGTTGACATGGTGGTGGTGGTCTCGATGAAAGTGGTGGACATCTCCGGAGGCAGAGCGGTTGTCCGAGCAGACCCCGCGGAGGGCACCTCTCCCACCAGCCGCACGCTGCCGTTGATCCTGACGTTGGGGTTGCCCTGCGCAGCCATATTGAGCACTTTCAGGCCATTGTAGTAGAGCCCAGACAGCTGGCCCTGGAACGGCCTCTTGCGGTCAGCGCCGCCGATGGTGATGGTGGCCTGAGTGTTGAATATCGTTAACTGCCGCCCTGAGAGGAGAGAAGGGACACCCAAACACGTTCATTAGAAAAGCAGGTCAACGCCGTTCCACACGGCTCTCCTCTAGAGCTCAGCACCTGAGATTAATGCTTGTTTTACGTTAGAGCACCTCTCAAAATGCCATACAGCCCATAGAAAGTTTAAAGGTCAGGCCGTAAACTGGGGGCAGAATTGAAAGAGTCTACGTGAGAAAATATCCCTGAAGTAACGGCTGAAGCAGACAACGCGGATTATCAAATGTTTCAAATGTAGTAACTGTTTAACTATAAATTGTTAAATACATACATTAAGATGGGGTTTAGTCTAAATATAATTAATAACGATTAAAAACAAACAAACAAGAGTGTATGCCATGCATTTTTTTTGGGGGGGGGGAACCTGTGTAATGTCCAGAATGCTTTGTATTGAAAGTCCTGATGTCTTGAGGTAGGTGGCTAATCAATAAACGGCTATAATATGTGACTTATTACACTATGCATTGGCTGAGCTCTCCTTGCTCCGCAAAAATTGACAGTTTGAATAAAGATATATATTCATTTGATTGTAACTATGACGACAAGAGTGTCCAAACATGTGAATGATGTTGTTGAAAGGTGTCACTGTGTATAAACATTTAAACGATGTGTGGTTCTCTAATGACGTGACTAAGAAAACAGTGATTAAATGATTAAAGACTCAAAGAAGGCACGTTACTAAAAGAAAGACTGAGGCTATTTATGATGTACTTATAATGTTTTTAGCATTAACTTTAACACTGATTTTATGGAAGATTTACTCACAGCACAGGACCACTGAGGCATTTGTAACAGATCTGCAGAACATTTACAAGAATTGCCAAAGGCTCTTTTTTCTTTATTTCTGGTTCTTTGTAAAACATAGACAAGTATTAGCAACTTAACCGGAGGTTTAATATTTACATGCATTCTTCGGGACCAGAGAGAAAGAGAAAGACAGAGTAAGACAGAGAGAGAGAGAGAGAGAGAGAGAGAGAGAGAATAAGTGAGTTAGGAAAAGAGGAAGAAAGGGTGAGTATTAAAATGCTAAAAACAGCAGGAAAGGAGACAGACTGAAAGACGAAAGTGTATGAGAGAGAGAGAGAGAGAGAGAGAGTAAGACAGAGAAAGAGAGAGAGAGAGAGAGAGAGAGAGAGAGTAAGAGAAAGAAAGAGAGAGAGAGTAAAACAGAGAAAGAGAGAGAGAGAGAGAGAGAGAGAGAGTAACACAGAAAGAGAGAGAGAGAGAGTAAGAGAAAGAAAGAGAGAGAGAGTAAAACAGAGAAAGAGAGAGAGAGAGAGAGAAAGAGAGAGAGAGAGAGAGAGAGAGAGAGAGAGAGAGAGAGAGAGAGAGAGAGAGAGAGAGAGAGAGAGAGAGAGAATAAGCAAGTTAGGGAAAGAGGAAGAAAGGGTGAGTATTAAAATGCCAAAAACAGCAGGAAAGAAGACAGACTGAAAGACAAAAGTGTATGAGAGAGAGAGAGAGAGAGAGAGAGATAGAGAGAGAGAACGAAAGGCAATGACTGGATGAAGAATCTGGGTGTAAGATTTGTTGATATAAGCTGAGAGTTATTGATGGGGAATCATGGGAAAATGAAAGTTGAAGGATGGCGGAGTTTACCTTTCTCCTGTAGCCACTCCTCTACGGGCCGGGCATATTTGAATGGAATTTTCTTATTTGCCATTTGCAATCTCTCATTATCGTTGTTGCCTTTAAAGTTTAAAAGACAGCTTTAATAGTGGATAACGACAGTCAGTTATTCAGAAAGCATTTGCTGTCAGTGTTTAAAAGACATTTAGACAAAGTTTAGAGGGATTTAGGCAAAATAAAGTTATGTTTTATTAGACATTAGCTTGTTTTCTGGCTGTTTAAGGAATCTGCTGGTCTCCATTTTCTCCCTCTGCACCGTGAGAAGAAATGGACTGGAACAGGAGGCTCTTTTTCATCTTCGGCCAAACATATCTGTCATTATCAAAAGTGACTCTCGTGGGTTTGAAGTCGGTCCCATTCAGAATAATGAACACCAGCAGGCTCCAAAACACTCTCTCACATGATTAGATCCTTGAGGTCAATCCAACTTTCCATCATCTGCTTATCATTCACAGCACATCATGCATTCTGCTACAAACATTCAGGCTTAGGGAGGGGATGATGTAGTTTTATTTTTAAATGCACCTCTGAATAATGTAATACAAGCTGTAAATTACATGCAAAGTCATCATTGTATTCAACAGCAAAGTGACAACAGCATGTATTTGAAATAGGGGTGGGCAATATGACAACAGGGTATTGTTACTGTGATAAATACTGCGCCACACTACACTTCTGTGAGTATATCATGAGCATCTTCATCACTTCAGGAACCCTGCAGACTGAGAATGGATCATAAAAAAGAGTAAATCAGCTATAAAGGACATGTAAACAGCAACCGCCAGTGTATAACACCTGCCTAAATATGAAGTAAACACACAGAAAGAAGATGTGTAGAACAACGATGGTTTCAAACAAGGCACTGTTTGTAAATGTGATTTTTTTTTTAAAGAACATCCACAGAGAACTAGTTCTATAAACAAATATTAACTACTGCAAGTATTAAGAAATATATCAAATATTAAAAAGGCAAATAATGTGTATTATACTATAAAATAGTCTTTGAATGATGCCACTTCGGAATCATTCGGCCCCTGAGGAACTGCGGTTAATAAAGAGATGTGAGGAGCATTTTAAAGGCACCAGTTGTGAAAAGCTTGAAGGCTCATTTAGCCTTAATTGTTTTTTTTAACTTAAAGGCTAAGCACCACTTAATGGACCTCCATGAATATTTCACATTATTGTAGTTACTGACAAATATAAGTGTGAATTAAAATGAAAATAGCAGCTTAATTTACTTTAAAACTGACAATTTTATTAAATTGACGGAAAATCCCGAGCTCGCTACGGAAATTCTCGAACGCGACCGTGACGTCACTGGTGGACAACAGCTGAACAACGCCGCGGTGAAACACCGTTATGACTGACTGTTATGACAGTATCTAGCTAAATAACCAACATTATTCATGACAATAGCCTAGCAATAAGCTAAACTCAAATTTAGAGGTACCGTTATTCTTGTAAATGTGATCGAAGTCGAACTCGAATTCCTCCGACACTATAAACCTCCGTAATGCAGCTACGTAGCCGAGTATAATCTGAGCCACAGAGTTTAGCGAGTCAAGCTAACGTTAACTAACACCAACTAAAACAGGCGAAGTGAGTGTCCTTACCCTGTTTACCTCCATGTTACAGAGGCTCTTGAACACCTTTCGTTGGTGTCCTTACATGCCCATATTGTTGGAAAAGCGCCAGTGAAATGAGCTACAGATAACGGAGTGAGCGGATGGTCCTTTCCAAAGTGCCCGTTTAAAGTGGACAAATTTAGTCCATTTTCTGGATATTTTGGGATCTTTGGGCCATTTGTTCACAGATGTCCCACTGTACATTGAATGATTGCAGCCAAAAACAACACACCTTTTCCTCATTTTGCATTAAATTAAGTGCAACTTCTAGAGTTGTTGTCCACCATCTACGTCACAGGCAAGACGCCTATTAGAGTTTCCGAACACCGTTGGGGGGGGGGGGACCAACGGTCTTTTAAACCTTATTCCTTCAATTAGTAAGAAATAACATGTTTTCTGACTCTCAATAAACACAAGTTAGGAACTCAACCTCCACTGTATTTATTTGTTTGACACTTTCATATCGCCGGTGCTTAGCCTTTAAATATATTAAAATATTTTTAAAATGTGTAGAGTAGCTCTCATACTGGGTATTTAATTATTACTCAAACCACTCTGTGAGGTTTAAATTGGTTTGTACTTTTTTTTTTGTCCTCGGTTAGATGTTAAAACGAAACAAATGTAAGTATAGGTCCCTGACCCATTTATCCACAAACCAGAGCTCTGAATATGTAGCTTGCATCTGTAGCCTCTAAAACAAAACACGAGTGAAATAACTGAAGCTGGTGATGGCACAGTGCTGCTCTCTGTGGATCTTCAGGTTCTTGGTTGTTGAGAACATAGAAAAATAAAACTCCAGACATCACACAAATGAGAACACAGATCCTGTTTTGTCATATGGCCCACTCTTATTTCAAATATAACTATCTGGATAAGTTTGGGTAAGACAGCAACTGCTTTTCATTTCCAAAGTCACAGGAGCTCACAGTAAGCATGTGAGATGGTATTATTGCATTGTGAGAGCTGTGTACGTGTAGGGGTGTGTGTGTGTGTGTGGGTGGAAGAGGGGTGTGTGTGTTTGTTTTAATGCCAAGCCGGGGGCGTTTGGCTGATATTCTCTACACCAGGGGAACAGCGAGAGGCTGAGACAAGGGGCCGTTGCATTTAACATCTGAGCAGGACGCTGTTCCTACACTGGACTCACATGGAGAGGGAGAGGCGCCATGCTCCAGGGCACAGTGGGAACCAAATTCCACTACACCAGGGAAGACCACTATGAGGGAGGGAGGAAGAAGGGGGGTGTCCCAAATGAAGGAGATGCATCATTCCACCGCCCTGAAGCAGGACACTCACGCATGAAAATGTTCATTAAAAAAATATAACACTGTACCAACAAGGACACTTTTCAAAGCCTCTGATTGTATTTGTTACTTTTATGTTCTAACAGTAAATAGTTATGTGTTCTTCAATTAAAAACCCATATTACGATCTTGACTACGACTAAAATCAACTACAACAATCTAGCATCATCCTAGCTACACTGTAAATACCATCTTTCATAAAACAGAGACCGCAAAGCAACACTCGAATGGCCACAGGAAATGCCACAGCAGCACCTTGAAAACCCTAGCAACCACCTGAAAAACCATAACACACATTTAACATGGGCAATCTCTCTGCATTTTTCACTGTTGTACCCATGATGTGACGTCAGGGGCAATGCCCCACCACTTTTTGGGTCTGTTTAAGCAGGTCTTTAGTAAAAGAAATACTCACTCGAACCGCTCCAGAGCCACTCTCTGCACTGACTTCCAGACGCAAACCGGTTAATAGTGTGACTAACCAACTGGAATTAAAATTGGAATAACCAATTAAATTCTTGATCTAAGAGGACTGTGCTGCTCACACTAATCTTGATTCTGTTCTGGTAAGTGTTGTAAATGTGAAGCACAAACTAATGGTCACTATTAAATGTTAGGACACGTTATATTTCGTCACTGTCCAATCACAATCATAAAATCTCCAAAATTAACTTTAAAGGAAAATATTCCTTAAAAACTTATTTACTTTCAATGGATGTTTATTTACTGTCCAAAGCCAGCATTCATTCATTATCTGTAACCCTTATCCAGTTCAGGGTCGAGGTGGGTCCAGAGTCTACCTGGAATCATTGGGCACATGGCAGGAATACACCCTAGAGGGGGCGCAAGTCCTTCACAGGGCAACACACACATTCACTCACACACTCACACCTACGGACACTTGTCTTGAGTCGCCAATCCACCTACCAACGTTTGTTTTTGGACTGTGGGAGGAAACCGGAGCACCCGGAGGAAACCCACGTTGACACGGGGAGAACACACCACACTCCTCACAGACAGTCACCCGGAGGAATCCCACGCAGACACAGAGAGAACACACCACACTCCTCACAGACAGTCACCCGGAGGAATCCCACGCAGACACAGAGAGAACACACCACACTCCTCACAGACAGTCACCCGGAGGAAACCCACGCAGACACAGGGAGAACACACCACACTCCTCACAGACAGTCACCCGGAGGAAACCCACGCAGACACAGGGAGAACACACCACACTCCTCACAGACAGTCACCTGGAGGAAACCCACGCAGACACAGGGAGAACACACCACACTCCTCACAGACAGTCACCCGGAAGAAACCCACGCAGACACAGGGAGAACACACCACACTCCTCACAGACAGTCACCCGAAGCAGGAACTCGAACCCACAACCTCCAAGTCCCTAGAGCTGTGTGACTGTGACACTAATCTGCAGCACCACCGTGACGCCTCCAAAGCCAGCAGTGTCTGTTAAATATTTCCTGTGTTTCAGTTATGAAGATTTTGATATAAGATTTAAATGCATCTAAACAACTCATGCCTCAGAGACATGATTCCAGCAGCGTAAACTTTGCCAGACCACTTTTGGATGCGTGGTGCCACCCCTGTGTGAAGTGACTGTCGATTATATCAATTCACTGTGTGGTCTGTCAGTGTGAGACTGTGGAATCACACTAGATAACAGTGAGAGTGTGGGCAGAGACGCAGGGCTGGACTGGGGTATATTCGCTAGAATAAAATCACATTAGCAGGAAAAAGGTGTGCTGAATAGACGACTCTTGAGTGAACAGATTGCAAGCTTTATCTCAGAAAGGCATAAGTGAATGGATGAATGGAGCGGCTGTGGAGTGTGTGGAAGGGTCAGGGCAGGTGTGTGAGTGGCGGTCAGGGGGAAAGGTGAAGCAGGTAGGGCAGGTGGTCAGAGCGTCTGGGTCACTTATCACCATCATTCTGAGGGAAGCAGCATGCAGGAGTCATGACCCCACTCTCTTGGTCTCCCTCTTACCCTCACACAGACACACACACACTCAAAAACACACACGAACACGCGCCTGCATGGCCACATTCTGTTTTTCAGTGCAAGTGTCTCTGCTTGTGTAGGAGGACTAGAGAGAAAACAGGAAACAGACAAAATGCCCATGCCTTTATGAAGAGTTTCTAAAATCTAAAAGAACAGGTACTTACTAATGAATAATAGAGATTTCATCACTGTCCAAACACACATCTGCATTTTACTCTGTTCAGCTTCATCTGAAGAATAGGAATGTCCTTTACACCGAGACAGAATTTCATAATGAACAGAGATATAGAAGCTGATTAGGGTATGTTTTCAGGGTCATTAAACAGGTAAAGGATTCACGTTCAATTAACTTATTCTTTCCAGTTAAAGCACCATTAAATACATTGGTCTGATTTACTACACATTTAACTTAATATTTTTCTAGTAGTTAGTGTCGCAGTCACACAGCTCCAGGGACCTGGAGGTTGTGGGTTCGATTCCCGCTCCGGGTGACTGTCTGTGAGGAGTTTGTTGTGTTCTCTCTGTGTCTGCGTGGGTTTCCTCCGGGTGACTGTCTGTGAGGAGTTTGTTGTGTTCTCTCTGTGTCTGCGTGGGTTTCCTCCGGGTGACTGTCTGTGAGTAATGTGGTGTGTTCTCTCTGTGTCTGCGTGGGTTTCCTCCGGGTGACTGTCTGTGAAGAGTGTGGTGGGTTCTCCCTGTGTCTGCGTGGGTTTCCTACGGGTGACTGTCTGTGAGGAGTTTGTTGTGTTCCCTCTGTGTCTGCGTGGGTTTCCTCCGGGTGACTGTCTGTGAGGAGTGTGGTGTGTTCTCCCTGTGTCTGCGTGGGTTTCCTCTGGGTGACTGTCTGTGAGGAGTTTGTTGTGTTCCCTCTGTGTCTGCGTGGGTTTCCTCCGGGTGACTGTCTGTGAGGAGTGTGGTGTGTTCTCTCTGTGTCTGCGTGGGTTTCCTCCAGGTGCTCCGGTTTCCTCCCACAGTCCAAAAACACACGTTGGTAGGTGGATTGGTGACTCAAAAGTGTCCGTAGGTGTGAGTGAATGTGTGAGTGTTGCCCTGTGAAGGACTGGCGCCCCCTCCAGGGTGTATTCCCGCCTTGCGCCCAATGATTCCAGGTAGGCTCTGGACCCACCGCGACCCTGAACTGGATAAGGGTTACAGATAATGAATGAATTATATGTTTCTATGCAAAATGTCATATATGATTCAACTCCTTTGTAGCCAGCTCTCCTCACCTTTCTCTCTCCATGATTTCTGTGGGTTCTTGTTACAGTCGAAGCTCTTGAGGGGATTTGGAGTGTTCCACTTTAGCTGTTGCTTTTGTTAGTTGGCGGCTAATTGGTTTATCCATAGGGGCCCTGCAAGGATTTCCAAAATTATGTACCAAAGCTGCTGAAGGTACTGTGTACCTTAGGTACCTTAGGAGTCTTGGCTTATTTTGTCTTTCTACCCCACATTAAACATAGTTTACCGGGCTGTTTTTATTCTTCTTTTCCCAGCCATCTCTCTCCCTTACTCTCTCTTTATATCTCTCTCTCATCCAGCAAGTCCTCCACCCACTCCTCTCACGGTATTCACCTTGCTTTAAAAGTTTTTAAAAGTTTCTTCATAATCCAGAAAATGACAACGATATTAGAATAAACGCAGCGCCTGTCCCGTCCTATTTCGTGCACTTTTACTCACACGGGAGCATGATTTATTTCAATCACATTTAAATGATGATATCTCTGTTTCTACTTATTCCTCCCACAAAAAAAACTATAATGAACATCAAGCGCAAAGCCTGGGTCTCGTCTAGAAACCGTCGCGAGGTTTGGTTGAGCCAGCGTGATCAGCGACTCCTGAGGGTTAGAAGACGTTTGGGATTCAGCTGCAGATTTAAAGCAACGTACAGCAAATTAGTAGCTGATAGAATCAAACTAAACACATCTATGTGGCTCATACTCATAACTGTGTTCATCCTCCATGTTTTACTCATCCTCAATCACCCACCCCCCACTCACACCCACTAAAAACATGCTTTTTCCAAAGACAAACGGTTCGGTGCTGTTTTCAGCAGCTGTGTTTCTCCTGTAAACTGGACCCTGACTGTGCACTACATTAAAAGGTTCAGCTCGTCTGCACCTCGCATACGGACAGTCATCCAGAACAGGACCCCCTAAAAATAACCCCCTCTGTTACAGAGAGCACCTGCTTCAGCTCTGCACCTGCTTCTGCATCGGCCTTACCTCGGACTCCCAGGGGTCTGCGCCTCTCGGAGTCGACGACACACACACACAACCTCGGCGGGTCATTTTTTATGCTAACGTGAGCCTTCTAACAAAACCATCAAACTATTTATTTAGGCCAGAGGATTCAATACATGCCCCCCCCCCTCCTATCCATCCTTTCATTAAATAAAAAAATAAACTTTCCATTTTCCAGGGAGGGGATGAGCACCTAGTTCACAGACGTGTTCCGACGGCTAGAGCTTTGATCCACCTGAATAGAGGGCACGACACTGACGCAAGCTCCTGAGGATACGAGGGAGTCTCTTTGAAATTGAAACAGCACCATGAGGTGTTAACACGGGCACAGGATCACACACCGGTGAGGAATAGCACTCCCGCTGCGATTAACTTCTACAAACACATCCAAGAGGTGCAGTGGAAATCTTCAACATTTCAATTCCATTTAAATGAAATAAGAATATTTTAAGGAAAAGTGTGTGTATATATATATATATATATATATATATATATATATATATATATATATATATATATATATATATATATATATATATATATATATACACACACACACACACACACTGTATATATAGTAGCCATCCTACTGACATAGTCCTGTTGAGGAAGCAAACCATTCATTCATTCATTATCTGTAACCCTTATCAAATTCAGGGTCGCGGTGGGTCCAGAGCCTACCTGGAATCATTGGGCGCAAGGTGGGAATACACCCTGGAGGGGGCGCCAGTCCTTCACAGGGCAACACAGACACACACACATTCACTTACACACTCACACCTACGGTCACTTTTGAGTCGCCAATCCACCTACCAACGTGTGTTTTTTTGGACTGTGGGAGGAAACCGGAGCACCCGGAGGAAACCCACTCAGACACAGGGAGAACACACCACACTCCTCACAGACAGTCACCCAGAGGAAACCCACGCGGACACAGGGAGAACACACCACACTCCTCACAGACAGTCACCCAGAGGAAACCCACGCAGACACAGGGAGAACACACCACACTCTTCACAGACAGTCACCCGGAGGAAACCCACTCAGACACAGGGAGAACACACCACACTCCTCACAGACAGTCACCCAGAGGAAACCCACACGGACACAGGGAGAACACACCACACTCCTCACAGACAGTCACCCGGAGGAAACCCACGCAGACACAGGGAGAACACACCACACTCTTCACAGACAGTCACCCGGAGGAAACCCACTCAGACACAGGGAGAACACACCACACTCCTCACAGACAGTCACCTAGAGGAAACCCACACGGACACAGGGAGAACACACCACACTCCTCACAGACAGTCACCCGGAGCGAAAATCGAACCCTCCAGGCCCCTGGAGCTGTGTGACTGTGACACTACCTGCTGTGCCACCGTGCTGCCCTAGAAGCGAACCATGCTTACGCTTACTGAAAATGTTCATGACAACTTTCTAAAGCAATGAAAAGGAAAGTGTATTCAGAGCAAACCACAATTAATCCCCGTAGTGTAATGTGCAACTAGTTGTTAACATCAAAACTGAATACTGATGCTGGAAAGAAAACACAGCCAGCGGTATAAATGCGGCCTGTTCTAAAATCATTCTGGATCAGTTTGTGCTGGCAGCAGTAAAAATTCCAATGCTGATACCACCGCAGAGCTGTAATGTTTTTAACACCATTCCACATATAGGATGATGCAAAAACACATTAGAATTGCAGGCGCAGGGACAGAACAGAAGAGCAAGATGCCGTAAGCACACCTGAATACCTTTCTCGCTGTTGAATTATGCTGGCTTAGCAACAGCAACTCAATATACCTTTCCACATATAACCCCATTTCCAGAAAAGCATTGGGACGCTGTGTAAAATCTAAATTAAGACGATCATGGGCAGATGCTTTAAAGGCTAAGCACCAGCGAAGTGTTAAACAAATAAATACAGTGGAGTTTGAGTTCCTAACTAGTGTTTATTGATAGTCAGAAAACATGTTATTTCTTACTAATTGAAGGAATAAGGTTTAAAAGATCGTTGGTCTCCCCCCCCCCCCCCAACGGTGTTGGGAAACTCTAATAGGCGTCTTGCCTGTGACGTAGATGGTGGACAACAACTCTAGAAGCTGCACTTAATTTAATGCAAAATGAGGAAAAGGTGTGTTGTTTGTGGCTGCAATCATTCAATGTACAGTGGGACATCTGTGAACAAATGGCCCAAAGATCCCAAAATATCCAGAAAATGGACTAAATTTGTCCACTTTAAACGGGCACTTTGGAAAGGACCATCCGCTCACTCCGTTATCTGTAGCTCATTTCACTGGCGCTTTTCCAACAATATGGGCATGTAAGGACACCAACGAAAGGTGTTCAAGAGCCTCTGTAACATGGAGGTAAACAGGGTAAGGACACTCACTTCGCCTGTTTTAGTTGGTGTTAGTTAGCGTTAGCTTGACTCGCTAAACTCGGTGGCTCAGATTATACTCGGCTACGTAGCTGCATTACGGAGGTTTATAGTGTCGGATGAATTCGAGTTCGACTTCGATCACATTTACAAGAATAACGGTACCTCTACATTTGAGTTTAGCTTATTGCTAGGCTATTGTCATGAATAATGTTGGTTATTTAGCTAGATACTGTCATAACAGTCAGTCATAACGGTGTTTTACCGCGGCGTTGTTCAGCTGTTGTCCACCAGTGACGTCACGGTTGCGTTTAAGAATTTCCGTAGAAAGATCGGGTTTTTCCGTCAATTTAATAAAATTGTCTGTTTTAAAGCAAATTAAACTGCTATTTTCATTTGAATTCATACTTATATCTGTCAGTAACTAAAATAATGTGAAATATTCATGGAGGTCCATTAAGTGGTGTTTAGCCTTAAAACAGTATTTTTATTTGAATTTTTTATAAAGGCTAAATTTCACAATGTTGAAACAGAGTAATTTCACTGATTTTAAAGAAAACGCATGCCCATTTTTAATTGGAAATTAAAAAAAGTTGGGATGGACCCTGCAAATGTTTGGGAACCGAGGAGACCAATAGCTGTCGTTTTGAATGTGAAATATTTCCCCCATTCAGGCCTGATAAAGGATTTCATCTGCTCAGCAGAGTGGGTCCCTGTTTTATAGCATTATTCTGTTCATAATGCGCCAAATATTTTCAATGACTATGGACTAGATCAGCACCTCTATTTTACCAAGGGGCAATGCTGTTAAAATCCGTCCTGAATGTGGATTGGCACTGCCTTACAGAAATAGACACTCCTGTTTATATCTGGTTTCCTCTTAGCATGACAGTGTTTCACCTTGTATTTGTGGAAGCAGTGACAAACTTTGTTCTCACAATGGATTTGGGAAGTGTTTCTGAGCCCATGCAGTGATTTTCCACTGTCTGGCTTTAATTCAGTGCCATCTGAGGGTCAGAAGATCACAGCCAGTCAATATCGGCTTTGGGCCTTGCCCCTTGCATTTAGGGATTTCTCGGAATTCTTTGGCTAATATGTACCTGCAGATGAAAAAATAACCAGGTTCTTTGTTATTTTCATTGAGAAATGTGATTCTTGAATTGTTTCACTTCCCATGCTGTCTTTCCCAAAAAGCTGAACCTCCCACTATATTTTCTCCCTGTCTCTCTGAGACCACTCTCAGCAATACACATCTTTACCAAGCTTTTGTTGACCCCATCCCAACACAGTTGGAACATTTTCAAATTCAGAATGTGCATGTTTAAAAAAAACATCTTCCATTTCAACACGTTTTTGCACTGTTTTTAGGCTTCAGTAACATACTTGTGCATCATTGCACTCTGTTTTTATACACATTTTGCACAGCATCCCAACTTTTTTTTTGGGAATGGGGCTTGTATATTCTGCCTGAATCGTTAAACAGAAGGGAGAAATAATGTTATTGTAAGATAACGTATAGAAATGTTAGATTCTAGTTATAGACTAAGGAGTAGATGCTGTTATTAAAACAATGCAATTATCTAACGATTGCAATTACTATCACCTTACTTATCAATCCATTTTGTGACCCTCATGACCTGTGGATAGAAGCCTCTCACATCAGGACAAACTGTATTTTATCCTAAAATAAAAATAAATAAAAAACACAGCATTGGTTTTAAAGTAAACCCTCCCCAAAGCAGAATAGAGCCAGTGGAGCCCTCACAGAAGATAGTGGAGAATGACTGCAGCAGATCATAACACTGTTACACGTCTAAATATCAGTCCCCATTTCCATTTCTTTCTCCACATCAAGGAATCCTCAGGAGAGCATCTGTGTTTTTAATAAGGGGTCCATTTAATCCCTGTTAGCCCTCTGTGTCTGGCTGTGGAATGGGAATATTTACTTTCCTGTATTTCCTTAAAAGTCCCACTTCACAAACACACCAGCAACATGAGCATTTGTAGTGTCCACATGAATTTGGGAAGCATCACAGCTAACGTGTCCCTCTCTCTCTCTCACCAGGCAGAAAGACATCAGCAGCAGCCCAAATTAAACTTTAATTTTAAACCATAGGGAGAAAAGCGCACACAGCTCCCGATTCATCTTTCAACTTCAACATGGGGAGAGTAGAAACTACAGAAATTCTAAAGTGTTTAAACTCTCCTCCCGTACTCAAAGCACTGCTAACGCTACTCATTTCCTCACAGGTTGCTCGGGGTCCCAGTGGGCAGCTTCTGCTGATCTTACAAGTCTACGAACAAGAAATGTGGCTGCAACTCCTGAGAAGCTTCCCTCAATATCTTCACACACAATAAGAGTGGGAGCATTTATCTGGGCATCCTTGGTGGTTTCATTTAATTGCAGGATTAGAGGAGAGGCTCATATTGAAAGCTTATCTTTCTTCCCCTCTGGAGAGATTTATAAGGGCAGGAGATTTTGTTTTTGATAGGAGTAATTGTATTTGGCTCACAGGGTACATGGGTATCTATTTCACACACCTAAGAAACTCGCCCCCTTAAATCTTCCGGCGATAAAAGATCTTTTCCTGCTTCCAAAAGTGCACCGCGTTGGAGCAATAGTTGTCCTGCTGCAGAATCGTGTCACTCTGAAGGACCTTACGTTCGCCTGTTCCATCAATATTCCCCCCACAGCATTTACAAAGGCGCACCACGGCCTGCAGCTTATACACGAGGCCCCGGGGGTTTTCTTATCGTCTTCCAGAGCATGCTGTAAGACACTGTGCGGCTTCATCTGATTACAGATGACGTGGGGTCAAATCTTTGTGCGTGTTATGGACCATGATGCTGACTTGATAACTTTTTTATATATATATCTAAAGGTCTCCGAGATACGGTAAGCCTTCCTTGCACTGCCTTCTGGTCAGAGGAAGAAAGGAGAAAGAAGAAAGAAGCAAGGAAAAATGCATTAGCAGCACTTCCTCGCGTCTATAGTGAGCTATATATGAGTCATATTGTTCTCCAGAAGAAGGTAGCCTCATTCATATTAAACAGGCCTACACAAATGAGACCAATCTTCTTAAATCACAGTGTGATGGAGACTGCGCTGCCACAGAAAGCAGGTGGGAGTGATTTTTTTTCTCCCTCACTTTCTCTTTTCCTGCAATTTACCGTATCAAGATCACATCTTCCCACAGCAACAATCTGACCTCAACCTGAAAAACTCAGAGATAGAATGACTGTTTTTTTTCTTTTCTTTTCTTCTATAACATCACCTCAAACAAGACATTAGTCAGACAGGGGAACCTACATAGTCAGATCCCAAGGTCACACATACAGCCAAAGCATTGGACGATATTACTCAGGCTCCTTTCAGGTAATCCAGACTATCCAGATTATTTCAAAGTATCACAGCCCACAGGACGCGGCACCGCTGGAGAACATTGCATTAGTCATTCTCCAAGCTGAACGTCAAAGTTTGTCCAACATCCACGTTCTGGTAAAGAATCAGAACTGGTGCACAGCTACATATCAACTACTCATCCTCAATCAAAATTTAATACAGTACTCCTCACAGACAGTCACCCGGAGGAAACCCACGCAGACACAGGGAGAACACACCACACTCCTCACAGACAGTCACCCGGAGGAAACCCACGCAGACACAGGGAGAACACACCACACTCCTCACAGACAGTCACCCGGAGGAAACCCACGCAGACACAGAGAACACACCACACTCCTCACAGACAGTCACCCGGAGGAAACCCACACAGACACAGGGAGAACACACCACACTCCTTACAGACAATCACCCAGAGGAAACCCATGCAGACACAGGGAGAACACACCACACTCTTCACAGACAGTCACCCGGAGGAAACCCACGCAGACACAGGGAGAACACACCACACTCCTCACAGACAGTCACCCGGAGGAAACCCACGCAGACACAGGGAGAACACACCACACTCCTCACAGACAGTCACCCGGAGGAAACCCACGCAGACACAGGGAGAACACACCACACTCCTCACAGACAGTCACCCGGAGGAAACCCACGCAGACACAGAGAGAACACACCACACTCCTCACAGACAGTCACCCGGAGAGAATGTGCACTAGAGTGTTTTTTATTGTAATTATAAGTGCCAGATAAATAACAGTTTTATAAACCTCATTTTCTCAGGTGCCTAAAACCTTTGTACAGTACTGTTCTTCTATTCAACTAAAAAATACCTCAAATATTTGACAACATATTCCTGTCAGAGCTCAGAAGACTATTTGGCATCAAGCCTTTGGTCACCGGTGTTATTAATGTGTATAAAGATATAACATCACATTAGTAGTCTAATCTGTCTTCTGGCCAGAGACCAATGAGACCTAATCTTTCTGACCATATAAAATATGGAAATCAATAATCTATGGACCATATCTCATAGCCGTCCATTTATCCCCAAAACAGTAACTTTAGAGGAAAAGGAAAAAATAACCTTCTTAACTTTCAGTGGAAGTCAATGCAAAAATATATTATTCAGAGTAATTTGAGCATTTCTATTGGTCCATTACCATGAAATTTTCACATTATGAGAAGGACAGCTGCTGACATTAATGCAGATGCATGTTTTGATTGGACAGTGATAATATACACACACACACACACACCTGACTGTGCCATAAACAGTTTTTTCAGGGCCAGTGCAGAGAGCAGAAGTGAGTCAGCGACTGAAACGTGGAGGCTGCAGGTTCAAATCCAAATGCTGAGAGGAATTACCTTCACACTTCGTCAAAGCAGAACCTTTCACAAACCTCACAGCACTCTACACAGCCCCAGACAGAGCTGCACCGCTGGCGACACTGCAGCTCAAAGACTAGACACTGACGAAGGACAGATTTCCACTCAAACCCGTGTTTAGACAGCTTGGAATCCCAGTTTGAATGGTTCTCATTTAAGAGCCAGTTTACATGAGTAGATTATTTGTATTTCAAGCATAGGTCACTTGTTGTATAACAATAATTCCATCCATAATTTCTATCCATAATTTATGTTTCATGGCCAGTACATTATGTACGTTTTGAAGCATTTTCGTGTAACGTTTAAATGTAAATAAGTCAAATCTTCTACTGCTATTTTGATATTTTACAAAAAAAAAAAACAGAAGAAATCAATGTCTTAAATTTTATTTATATGTAAATGTTATATAGGGGCGGCACGGTGGCGTAGCAGGTAGTGTCGCAGTCACAGAGCTTCAGGGACCTGGAGGTTGTGAGTTCGATTCCCGCTCCGGGTGACTGTCTGTGAGGAGTGTGGTGTGTTCTCCCTGTGTCTGCGTGGGTTTCCTCCGGGTGACTGTCTGTGAGGAGTGTGGTGTGTTCTCCCTGTGTCTGCGTGGGTTTCCTCCGGGTGACTGTCTGTGAGGAGTGTGGTGTGTTCTCTCTGTGTCTGTGTGGGTTTCCTCCGGGTGACTGTCTGTGAGGAGTGTGGTGTGTTCTCCCTGTGTCCATGTGGGTTTCAGCCGGGTGACTGTCTGTAAGGAGTTGGTGTGTTCTCTCTGTGTCTGCGTGGGTTTCCTCCGGGTGACTGTCTGTGAGGAGTGTGGTGTGTTCTCCCTGTGTCTGCGTGGGTTTTGTGTTTTGGGTCCAAAAACACACATTGGTAGGTGGATTGGCGACTCAAAAGTGTCCGTAGATGTGAGTGTGTGAGTGAATGTGTGTGTCTGTGTTGCCATGTGAAGCTGCCCCCTCCAGGGTGTATTCCCGCCTTGCGCCCAACGACTCCAGGTAGGCTCTGGACCCACCGCGACCCTGAACTGGATAAGGGTTACAGATAACGAATGAAAGAATTAACAATATTATGCAACTAAAGTAAATAAAATCTACAGTGACAGTCCGAGTACAACTCCTACCATAAGAAAGCAGCTGGTGCTTGTAGAACAACTAAACATCTATGGTTGCTTATTCTGCGATATGTGTGGTACGCCCAGGAGAGGAGCAAGTGGTGCAAAGCCAGTGCACATCAGCTAGTGAAGTGAAGCTGCTTCAGTGAGGCACCTTACAGTAAGATACAGAGTGGGGAAAACCACCTGGAGAGATACATCTCTCTCTCTCTCATGCTCTCATTCTCTGAGCCTCCCTGATGACACTGAAATGATCCAGCCGTTTGATTGAAGTGTGCAACCCTGGACCATTGTCACTGGGGTAGCAGAATAGCAGAGCCCATTGCACATGTAATCGTCTGCCATTTTCCCTGCTGCCACTCGCTATTACCCAGTCTGGGACCTGGAGCTGCCACAGAAGACACAAGGACATCAAAAAGCCCCAGTGCAGCTATAAAAGCCTAAAGACAGAAAAAAAAGAATTAAAATAAAGAAAAGTCATGTCTTTTCAACAACATGCACAGCCCTGCCGCCATGTTGAGGCATCACACTGAGCACGTGTGTCAGGAATGATGTAGCTTCCCCCTCTTTTTCCTCTTCCTAACCTCTGGCTCATGTAAGCACTTGTCTCTTGCGCACAGCATCAGCCCGACACACTCTGACGTCTCCTGCCAAACTCCAGGGGTGTGTGGGCCGGTTTGGGGCTGTGGACTGTGATGATGCAGATCTGGACTGATCCTTTCCACTCTGCTCTCTTTTGGGCAAAGGTAGAGATATCTACTTAGATTTTTACACTGAATTTTGCTTATTCGTTTAAAGGAAAACTACATATTATCCATCCATCCATCCATTATCTGTAACCGCTTATCCAATTTAGGGTCGCGGGGGGTCCAGAGCCTACCTGGAATCATCGGGCGCAAGGCAGGAAACTACATATTATATTTAACTTAAAATTACAGCCTTAAAATCATGATGATGCTTCACTATCCCTGCAAAGGTTGGGCCATTTATGTGGATACACCTTAATAAAATGGGAATGGGAGGAGGGAAACTTTTCAAGATGGGTGGTGACCATGGCGGCCATTTTGAAGTCGGCCATTTTGGATCCAACTTCTGTTTTTTCAATGGGAAGAGGGCCATGTGACACATCAAACTTATTGGGAATTTCACAAGAAAAACAAGGGTGTGCTTGGTTTTAACGTAAATTTATTCTTTCATGAGTTATTTACAAGTTTCTGACCACTTCAAAGTGTTCAAAGTGCTGCCCATTGTGTTGGATTGTCAATACAACCCTCTTCTCCCACTCTTCACACACTGATAGCAACACCGCAGAAGAAATGCTAGCACAGGCTTCCAGTATCTGTTTCAGGTGCTGCACATCTCGTATAAAAGTCTCCTTGTGATATTCCCAATAAGTTTGATGTGTCACATGACCCTCTTCCCATTGATCCAAAATGGCCACCAGGAAGTTAATATCACCAACCATTCCCATTTTATTAAGGTGTATCCATATAAATGGCCCACCCTGTATACACACACACACGCACACACACTTATATATATGTTTTTCATTTTTATTTGCTTATTTAATATAAGCAACTTAATGTATTTAACATAATTACATACATGGACTATTACATCCACTAACAATTACATCCACAGATCCTTTCATGTGGCTCCCTGCCTCTATCTTCAACCCCATCCCCTTCCACTGTTCACCTAAAGCCCCATCCGTCTACTTGTTTCGCCTGCTTCCTAGCTTTTAAATAAATAAACGACCACATGAACATGTTACTAAGGTCAGTAACATTATATTCACTGGACTCTTTAAAGAGCAAACAATAAAATGGACCACATTTCTCTTAATTTTGTTAGTTTGCCTCATTGATTTATCCGTAGTCCTCTTGCGAGCATGGCCTAGTGTTTTCTGTTAAAGTTGCCGAAGGTAACACTATAAAACCATTTAAAAGCTATATTTGTTATGGTTGGATATTCTAACAGAGCAACAAACTGTGCTCATACAGCAGCTGGGCTTCAGCCTGCACGACTACGGACAGTCTTAAAACGTTAATGGCGTTAATAATTCAGGACACGAACCAGCCCGACATGATGTGGCAAAAAAATGTATGTAATAATCCATTAAAGACAGAGCAGTAGAAGCATTTAAAATACAAACTAATGGCTGCTGATCTTCTAATCAATAAGGTAAACAACAAACAAAGTTTGAGATCAATTTTTCTTTGGCCTGATATTGCTCTACTGCACCTCAGTATCAAGGTTTAGAATATCCATTAAATTATTGACCACTACAAATACAGATACTCACTGATACCACTTCCTTTTTTGGTCAGAACAAGAAAACAGGGACGGCTTGATTTTAAATCTCCTGCCTTGACCTGATATGGATGATAACTTGGTTTGTGTGTGTGTGTCCTCTCCGACAGATGCCTGCTGCACTGTGCTGTGTTTGCTAATAAGCTCACAAATACGCCCCTAAACTGTTTGTTAAATTCAGGCCTCAGACTCCTGAGCTCCTCAATCCCTCACACTCCAGAAAACAAAAGGGCAGTGTGTCCTCTGCTGTAAAATTAGTGACCACTACGCTCCTGCTGTCTGCTCACTCTTTCACATGTTTACGTGAGTGGAATGAGGGGATACAGGTGTGTGTTAGTGTTGGAGCGATGGTCATTTATATGGTTATGGTTATTCAAGCCAATCATACATTATCATAATTAGTAACAGCACTATAAATGCTACACAAAGCATAGTTACTTTTTTATATACTTGATTGGAGGGCCAACTAAAGATCTGCACAAAAATGTACATATTTTACATGTAAAAAAGGCCATTAAGTAATATTTAGTTATGTTTTAAGAATATGGGAATAAAAGCATAAGCTTAAATATAATGCTGTGATTCCGTATTTAACATAGTGGAAGACTGAAATGCGATTATTTATTACTGTTATTATTTTTAATACTTATACATACCTAATGTAAACTTGCACTGGAGGACCAGTCTCTGAGTTTTGCACAGTACAGTGCAAAGGGAATTCATAACATATGCATTTAAGCTGAATAATGAAAGAATAGGTTTCCATTTAACCAGGAATTAGGTTTTATATCAGAAATAATGGAAATAATTGTCAAAAATCCAGGGCATTTATTCATTCCTTCATTCATTCATTCATTATCTGTAAGCGCTTATCCAGTTCAGGGTCGCGGTGTGTCCAGAGCCTACCTGGAATCATTGGGTGCAAGGGGGGAATACACCCTGGAGGGGGCGCCAGTCCTTCACAGGGCGACACAGACTCACCTACGGACACTTTTGAGACGCCAATCCACCTACCAACGTACCAACGTTTTGGAGTATGGGAGGAAACCGGAGCACCTGGAGGAAACCCACGCGGACACAGGGAGAACACAACACACTCCTCACAGACAGTCACCCGGAGAAAACCCACGCAGACACAGAGAACACAACACACTCCTCACAGACAGTCACCCGGAGGAAACCCACGCAGACACAGGGAGAACACACCACACTCCTCACAGACAGTCACCCGGAGGAAACCCACGTAGACACAGGGAGAACACACCACACTCCTCACAGACAGTCACCCGGAGGAAACCCACGTAGACACAGGGAGAACACACCACACTCCTCACAGACAGTCACCCGAAGCAGGAATCGAACCCACAACCTCCAGGTCCCTGGAGCTGTGTGACTGCGACACCTACCTGCTGCATCACCGTGCCGCCCAGGGCATTTATGTCAAGGGTCATTGTCTTTTTATAATAGCTGTTTATAAGCTGTATATAAATACTACTAAAGGCCTGCATTATTAACATGCTAAGTATGTGTTATCAGGTCCTCACTTTGCAGCATTCAAATAAAGTTTCCTACTTGCCATGGCCAGGAAATGAAGGAATGATATTTTCCCCTTTAATGTAAAAACCCCACAATATTTGTAGTAGAATATCACTAAAATTATAAGACGCATTTCTATAGAGATATTCTGCACACGTTCTTTCCTTCATGCTGGCTGCACTTTATTGCTGTCGTTTCATTTCTTTTTTTTTCTGTACATACACTCGCATATGCCTCGCTGCTAATGCTGTAATGAGTTGAACTCAATGAGTTGTTTGGGCCCTTATTAAACGACTTTCTGAGCATCGGCGTTTGGATCACTTTCCATTTTCTACCCCATAAATATTAGTAAACTGTCAATCACGTTAGCCTCCTTCTGTGGCAGTAATTAGAAACGAAATTCACAGACGCCGGCGGTGCTCAGACTCCCGCCAGCTGTTTGTGCTCAGCACAGCACTGGGAAAGGCCGAACACAGCAATAAGCTCCATTAAAAAGATATAAAGCGAGCTATGATACTTCCATGATTACAGAATGAAAATATCAGCAGCATCCTGTGCACGAGGACTGCTGACAGGGCTAAGAACTTCACCGATCAATGTCATTTGTCAGTATCGACCGGCGGCTCCACGGACCTGAATTACATTAAATCTAGCCTCGCTTACATAAGAGATATTAGTCATCAACAGGTATATAATACAACACCCTTAAGGCTCCTAATCTAATAAGGACCTTGAACGATGTAGGTGGGTGTAAGACAAAGCCACAGGGAGTATTTGTAGCCTCAAATGTCTATTCTCAACAGCAGCTTTAAAAAATAATTACAATAAATATATACATAAACAAATACGTTAAAAAGAAAAAGTTTGATGAGACATAGGCTGATTTCCAACTCGAGAGTGTGCATGTAACTATGTTGGTATGTGCGGTCCCCTCATGCAGCAGGGGATGCACAAGTGTGGGAGGATAATCTTCTTAATGTTGGCTTACAGTGTGTGGTCCGGGGAGAAATAGGCTAAATAACTGATAAAGGCTTTCTCAACTGCAGCTGTGATCACACACCGAACCATAAAAGATACCCACATTCCACACCAACCATTACAAATTATTACGGTCGATGCGTAATCTCACAGCTATGACAACCTTCTTATTTTTAAAAACAAAAATGTATCCATGGGTTGAAAAGTGACATCACTTTGCACTGTATATGCCTGTTTATTTACTCTGATAAATGCTGTGATAATTAGACTTTAAAATGACAGAAATATAAGCATGGATCCCTGACGCATTTTCTCCATGTTTGTCCGTTTCACTCAGTAAAGGCTCAGGCTGTGTCCCGAAAAGGCACATACTCCCTACATAGTGTACATCACAGATAAGATTACAGACTTATTCATGACCTGTGTATGAATAACAGACGTGGTAACAAGAACAGAGAAATGCTTTGGAGTCTAACAGGATTACAGTTTTCCATTAGATCTTATGTTGAAAATGCTAATATGGCTAACAGTTGATAACTGTCTTTTACTCTTCATTACGCAACACAGTGGGATCCTTTACCCCCTAACGCAAAGAGTGTTGTGAGAAGACCTTTCCCATCAATTTACATCACTGCTGTGCTCTGAAACAAAAAAATATTGGCACTGCAACATATGGATTGGTTTGATAGGCTGCCCAGTACTGTCTTGAAGTAAAAGGCTAAGGCTGCTAAAATGCTGTAGGTTAAATGAGTGCATTTACCCTAAAAAACTGATTTATTCCTGGCTACCTGTTCAAGGCCCGGTTGAGACAGATGTAAAAGGAAGCTGTGTATGTATCACAGTATGCTATATAACATGCAAGTCCTTGACACCCAGCAGCAGGTAGGAGGTTCATTAGTGTGAGACACAGGTCTACATGCATGTTGCTACGTAATGTGTAGGTGAAAGAGTCAACGTTACCACAAGCTATTCTCCCTCAGACAGCTGCCACAGGTCCACAGCTGCCACAACAGAGCGCAAGTCCTCCACAAATGGCTCCAGGTCACATTATAATGAGGGTCAGAAGCTCGGGTGTTTGCATGTGTGGGTCAGAGGACGGTGCTGTTTGGACATTTCGGTGGTCATAGACGGATCAGGATCTCGGAGCCGGACAGGCGAAGTGTAATGGGCTTCGCTTGCCCTTGTTATGTGTAAGCGATTAAACAATCAAGGTGAGCTATAATAACTTGGCAACTGTGTGCCCCAGGAATTGGTGCATCGGAGCCATTTAGGATTAATACCTTGAAGCATTAAGAAAATAAAGCACAGCTGTTTGGTATGGCTGACTGGGCTCCGCAAGCATTCAGCACCTTGCCTCATTTCCCCTTTATATCTAATACGGTTTCCCAATCTCTCAGCAGCACTCTACAGAGATTAGACCCACATTAAGAAGATAAAGGGATTTCCTCATCATCAATAGTTTGAAGTGAAAACTCAACTATTACAAACCAGGCATGAAAGCGAGGAACTTAAACTGGTGCCTAGCAAAGAACATCCATCTTAAAATGTAATTAAATCACACCCACAAGAGGCCATAGGAACATCTAAATAATTTATCAACTCTTTTGAACCTTGGGAGCGAGAGTCAATTTTACTGGCATTTATATAGATGGGTTATATACCTGTGACATTCATAAAGCCGCTGATATATTCCCACAGCTGTCGAGCCAGTCGGTAGCCATAGTCAAGGTCAACATAAATGAGACTTGGGACCTAAAACACATAGATCATGGCCTCTATACAATATTCTCATAATATACTGCAGTGTCCATGTTTCATAACAGCTATCAGTCAAAATATCACTGATACTGAAACAACAGTACTGCTACTATAAAAAGAAAATGTTTGAGTAGACGAGTGCCTATAAACCAGCCAACTGCAACGGCTCCTATAACACATACGCAGCTTACGGAATCGGGTTTCACACCTCAAAACTGTCCCATTCCTCACAGAAAACGGTTTCAGGTTCTGAGAACACTCATGAAGCACAGTAACGGCAGTTCGGTGAAAGCTGGGGTTATAGCATATTGGCTCATTTCTTTTTTTTTTGCCACAAAGCTGCAATAGTAGATGTTAATCTGGAACAGAACTGATAACACCACATCTGAAGCCATTTCACCTGAGGACATTTTGTCTAAAGCTGTTTTGTCTGAGCCTGCTGTGCATGTGGCCACTTAGCCTGATGCCATTTTGTCTGAGTGTTTTGCCAAAACCTGAAGCCATTTTCTCTGAGGAATGCCGCTGTTGTCTGATGTCTGAAACCCGATGCCATGCGCGGAGCATAACATTTCTTATAATAAACTTGACTACATGTACATTTTAAACGAGATTCCTAGTTGTTTGTGAGTGAGTCTTAGAGTGAATGGCACATTTATTGCTAGGACTGTGTCTACCAAGTCCTACGAGCACTCAAACAAATTACAGTGAGACTACTGTCCACCGGTCCTACACAATAATTACATCATCAACTTACCATGGAATATATATATGGACATTTCCTGTTTTCATAAGAATGAACGTCACCAATATTGAAGCCCTCACTCTGTTCTCCTCGTTTTGGAGCCATTATAACGATTTGTTTGAAAACAGTGTCTATTTATTTAGGAAATTTAAACATTTTAAACCTTTTCTACATCATCTTTAACATATTCTAACCCTCCATTGCTCTTTAAAGGTGTGTATAAGGGTGTATTTATTATGCGATCATATTTTTTATTATATCGGTGGCACACATTTATTAGCATTTAACAGTGCTGTTCACTGCCATTATTTCTGAGAATAAATTTACTATAAACTTGGTTATTGTGACAGCCCTACTGTCCATATCATCATCATCATCTTTTCAAGCTTAATCCACTTCAGGATCACGGACTGTCCGTATCTCTGACATCACAGACGTCTACATATGCTCAGATGGTTAGCATAAATTAGTTTGTGTATTTTTGTGCTCTTGAGTTTTGTACGTATTTATTTTAGTGTAAGTGTAGTAAGAATTCTTGCCAGTATTTTGTTTGAAAATAAAGCATAAGTGTACCAAACTTTTGAAGGGCACTGTATTTATTTATGTGTATGACATCGGTAATTATTACACAGCATGTCAGAGTTGTGTTACGAGGCTGACGTTAAGAGCATTGCGAGGAAATGAAGTTACACTCTCTCCCACAGCATCCTCCTATTTGGGGTCTCTATTGCAGGGACCCTGAGACAGCGGCACCAGAGCTGTGGTATGTTTGCATGGCGCAGGGGGTGGAGAACATAGACTCAAGTCACTTGATTGTCTGACTCAGCAGTAGAGATGGAGCTGTCCATCCAGCCCTCAATTAATGAAATGCCTCATAATCCAAGAACAAAAACACACCTGGTGTCTACATTAACGTTATAATGTTCTTCTGAGCAGAACTAGCTAAGATCCGTCTTAAGCAAGACCAGACCAATCCATTGTGATTTCCCAGTCCAGTGATTTTCTACCCCCCCCCACTAAGCATTTGTAACCTTAAAGAAACTCGCCAGGATGAAAGTACCAGTGAGACAGGGGTGCATTAAGTCACCATGACCATTAAAGTGATTTTGGAGCCCACTTGTCCACCCACTTATGAAAGGATGGTAGAATTTAAGGGAGATGGGCCGGCACCTAATGTTCCTCTTGGCATTCATTGCTTTTTCAGACTTATCTTAGGGGCGCAAACACAAAATAAGAGCACAGATATCAAAAGGCAAGCAAAATGTCTGTTAGGAGATTTTAAATCTGGACACGTGTAAAGAAAATTGGTTTTGTCTGCTTCGACCTACATCTCCCCAAAGAGAGAGGAGATACTCCAATAGTAATAAAGACTAGACAACAATGAAGTAATAAAAACTAGAGACCAGACAGAGTCATTTGCCGCCAGCGTGTGGATCATTGCAGTGCTCTGGAGTGACATTAAATTTTTAACAATTATAAAAGTGGAAAAAGGAAGGTCACAGAGGTGTCTGCTCTCAGTCACTGATCTTGTGTCTGATGGAGAACAATATACAGTGATCGGACATGACGTTAAATGACCTCTATGTTTGTACTAACAGTGTCTATTCTATCAGCTCCACTGACAATGTAGGTGAGGTTAGTAGTTCTGCAATTAGAGACTACAGTCTCACTGTTGCTATGAGTTTACATCTATACGTTACAAAGTTAGATGTTGAACTGAGAAATCCTGCTTTGTGGTACATGCCCCAGGGGATCCCAATTACCATTGCCTCTGCAATGACTGAATAATCAACAGCGCTCATAAACAAATACGTTTATTCTCCCCTAACAAATATCTTGAAGAGAGGACGTCCTGCTTTACCATTAACCACAAAATTCAGTAAATATTTCACTCAAGTTAACAGTAGCTTTACTGACCAGATCGCAAGCTGCTCCTGTTATCCCTACAGGGGTGTACCTGAAATTAATCAGTGCCCTATTCACTATATGCACTATGTGCAATGCATAGTGAGGAATGTAGGGAATAGAGTAGACGAAAGCCCTCCCTGAACCCAATAAGAATGAACAGAAGGCTCTGCAGCTTGAAATTAAGAGCCTTAACATGAAAGTCCATAAGAGCAGGCTGGGGTGATTTTCCATCATGTTGAAAACGCCCATCTGCAAGGGGTTGGTTAACACTGTGGTAAAACAAGAGAAAGTCCCCGGTTGCCTTTTGACAGTGCGTCACCTCATCGCTCTAATGAACAAACCATCAACAGTCTGATTGAATGGCTATGGCTTGGATAAAATGCTATAATAAATGTTACGGCTGCCTTTAAAGAGTATATTTTATCTTGAAGCATACTCCTCTAACTACTCACAAGTGGTCATTTTGACCTCTGAACCACTGCTCCCTGTTCATTTTAGTTCGTTCTCCATTCTCAACTCAGCCATGTCACTGTTAGTACTGCGGTGATACACCCGTCCCAAAAAAGCAGCCTTATTTCGGCGTCACTGCTGAGATCCGAAGGGTACAGCACCCAATAACTGCTCAGTGATGGTCAGTGTTAGGGTTTTTACCAAAGGTCACTTGTAATTGTGTGTAAAAGCTCAAGCGCCTGTGTATCAGTGACTTTAGAAATGGTTCAAAAGCAGTTGCTGTTCATTTATTGCTCATGATTACCAACTGAAGGTCAAGAGCAGTCAGTGAGTGGTCTTACCTGCAGGGAAATGCTCGTTGATGGCCCAGTTGTCCACCTGAAGTGTGGCATTGCCGCCATTCCTTGTGAACCGTACCACGTGGTACTTGCCATCGTTAACCGGGATGCTGCTCTCTTGCACGAGGATATCGACCGTGCCAATGTTGAACGTAACTCCGATTTTGCCTTGCTCCTGCAACAGAGAAAATGAAAACAGATGAAAAAGGCTAATGTCGTTTTATTACGGTATTTACCGCAGTTAATAAGGAAGCAGCTCTGTGTACAGTTGATAATAGTAAATAGGTTCATATTCAGTTCGTAATGAATGTGCGCCCTTGGAGTCAGCTCCACATTGTCCTTGTTTTGGGTCCTGAATGATCTATTTGCATCAGCGACCTCTGATAAACTTGTCCGCTTAATGAAAAGGATTCATCAGCCGCACTGTGCCCTCCCCCTTTTTGGGCGGCGGAATCAGCCTCATTGATCTAAATAATGCCATGAAAGTGGACTAAATCAATGGCATTAGCTCAAATATAGCGATAAGGAAGATTAATGGTAAAGTGAAACATGCAGTATTTGCTGTAGGAGAAGTGAGTGGCTACGTGCAAACGTGGCAACAAGGAAGAGCACTATAAATTAATTACCAAGTGTGTGTGTGTGTGTGTAAGAGAGAGAAAGAGTGAGAGAGAACAAGAGCTTTATATGAAGAAAAAAAAAATGAAAGGGAGCAAGAAATCCAAAGCTGAAATACTCCAGCCACTGCAGCCGTGTGGAATATAAAGCAGGACAAACAGGCTGTGACACAATTACGTAGTTAGCCCAGTTTTTTACATGTCTGTTTTGGAGTCTAACCATTCCCCACCATCATTCTGTATCTGTCAATGTCTCTCTGTCTGTCTGACACACACTCACACAAGCAATCCAGCTGTTTTCTTTCCTCCCATCATCCCTCCAGCCTTCTCCCCCCCTGCTTCCCCGCTCTGTCAGGCTTTCTGGGTTGTTGGGACATATTTTATGGTTATGTTAAACTAGATGTGGCATTGTTCTTATCTGTAGCAGCATGGAAAATGACGACAGATGATAAATTGCATCAGGGGAGATGTTTATCAGCACGCAGCGCATTTATCACCACAGATCTCTGGATAAGAAATCTAGGCCAGTGCTCTCAAGTTCATTTGGAAGACTTTCCCCAAACAACACAATGGACAGCTCCTCGGTTGTTTCCCAACTCACCAATGACGTTTCCCTTCGCTGGAAATTTGATCAGCAAAACACTTACTGCCCAATTCATTCCACAATGCATTCATGTACAGATGAGGCAAGTGTAACACTTTCTTTTTTTTAAACTGTATAAGCCTGTGTTCAATTGCACAGCAAACATCAAAATGATCCTAAACCAACTCAATGTATCTAAATATTGATCAATGAGACAAACTAAATTCTTTCTAAAGGCTTTGCTTTGTTTTAAGTCTTAGGATCTAGTGGCTGTTTATTTCTGTTTCAAATTATATTTTTAAAACTAAGTGTGAAAAAGTAAAGGAATATTTCACATAAACTTCAAACATAAAATTCTCATCGCGTCGTAACAAAGCTCTTTTGTGGTCACAGTTAGAGCCAGAGATTTAGTTAATCATTCATTTATTATCTGTAATTATCTGTAAGTTCAGGGATGCGGTGGGTCCTGGAATCATTGGGCGCAGGGCAGGAATACACCCTGGAGGGGGCGCCAGTCCTTCACAGGGGGACACACACACTCACACATTCACTCACACACTCACACCTTTTCTTGAGTCGCCAATCCACCTACCAACGTGTGTTTTTGGACTGTGGGAGGAAACCGGAGCACCCAGAGGAAACCCACGCAGACACAGGGACAACACACCACACTATTCACAGACAGTCACCCAGAGGAAACCCACGCAGACACAGGGAGAACACACCACACTCCTCACAGACAGTCACCCGGAGGAAACCCACGCAGACACAGGGAGAACACACCACACTCCTCACAGACAGTCACCCGGAGGAAACCCACGCAGACACAGGGAGAACACACCACACTCCTCACAGACAGTCACCCGGAGGAAACCCACGCAGACACAAGGAGAACACACCACACTCCTCACAGACAGTCACCCGGAGGAAACCCACGCAGACACAGAGAGAACACACCCCACTCCTCACAGACAGTCACTAGGAGGAAACCCACGCAGACACAGGGAGAACAAACGACACTCCTCACAGACAGTCACCCGCAGGAAACCCACGCAGACACAGGGAGAACAAACGACACTCCTCACAGACAGTCACCCGGAGGAAACCCACGCAGACACAGGGAGAACACACCACACTCCTCACAGGCAGTCACCCGGAGCGGGACTCGAACCCACAACCTCCAGGCCCCTGGAGCTGTGTGACTGCGACACTAACCTGCTGCACCACCGCATTGCATTATATCAATACAATATAAATATACTAGAGCATTATAATAGTGTATATATTTTCTCTATATTACACTCAGAATAATTTAGACTCAAACATTACATTTAAATGCAGTGGGTTTTGAGGAAAGTAACGTGAATACGTGAAGTGTTATCTTCACTATGCTGTGTGTACAGTTCAGTATAGAGCTCTGTTTCCAAACCCTGGTCCTGGAGGCCTACTGCAGTGAACATTTTAGTGCTTTTCCTACTTTAAAACACCCACTTCAACCCAATAATGGCCTGTTAATGAGCTGATTAGTTGGATCAGGTGTGTCAGGATCAGGGAAAACACTTTAATCATGCAGGGCCCTGAGCATCCCAAAGCAGGGTTGAGAAATACCCGTTCTGAGTACAGCATTCTGTACTGCAATACACACTTCTAAAGGTTACAATATCCCCAGATTCTTCATGTCTTTTGAAGTGAGCCTGACCTCAGCGGGTGGATGTGTGTGTGTGATGCCTTTGTCCTCAGCGGTAATTTTCAGAAAACTTATAACAACAAATGAAATCTACTCCAAACACAAAACAAGCTACAGGCAAGAGACACTGCCCTCAGACCATGTTTCTTTAGAAAAAAAACCCCTCCACTCTCTCTGTCTTTAGTCTGAAAAAGCCTCCAACTGCAGCACTACTTTTTGATCACAGAAACACTCCTTTTACATTTAGCTTCAAAGAGTTCCCTTTACTTGCCACTCTTGCTTTCTCACTCTCTTTTCTCATCCCATTCTATTACCACTGCTTATTCGATGGTGGTCGAGGCTAACAAAATGCTTTTGGCAAGCGATACATGAAAGGAAACAGCTTTAAAAGCACAACATTTAGAATATTTCTCCCACTGAGGGCTTTTAGAATCCTTTTAGAATGAACACAATGTTTCTATAATGGTCTGCTGTATTCATAGCTAGCTGTTTAATGGTCATATACAAGGTTTGAGTTTCTAATGATTAAAAACATCTGAATACCCATTTTGGGCGGCACGGTGGTGCAGCAGGTTAGTGTCGCAGTCACACAGCTCCAGGGGTCTGGAGGTTGTGGGTTCGATTCCTGCTTCGGGTGACTGTCTGTGAGGAGTGTGGTGTGTTCTCCCTGTGTCTGTGTGGGTTTCCTCCGGGTGACTGTCTGTGAGGAGTGTGGCGTGTTCTCTCTGTGTCTGCGCGGGTTTCCTCCGGGTGCTCCGGTTTCCTCCCACAGTCCAAAAACACACGTTGGTAGGTGGATTGGCGACTCAAAAGTGTCCGTAGGTGTGAGTGTGTGTGAGTGAATGTGTGTGTGTGTTGCCCTGTGAAGGACTGGCGCCCCCTCCAGGGTGTATTCCCGCCTTGCGCCCAATGATTCCAGGTAGGCTCTGGACCCACCGCGACCCTGAACTGGATAAGCGCTTACAGATAATGAATGAATGAATACCCATTTTCCACCAAGTTGATTTGGTCCAGTGACATGAGAATGACAGTGAACTTTGCTTTTAAACTTCTAAACTCTATCCAGGCACTGAGTGCAAGACAACACCCCTGCCCTATCCCCTCTCGTGGTGATTACATGGTCTTCCCTTTTACACGTATTACTCAATACAACAGGAGCCAAACCGAGTGTCTGTTATCTGGGATCTGAGACAGAACTGGCAGCTTTTTTGTTCTCCTCCAAGCATGTTAAGCTGTGCCTTGTGTGTATTAACTGTAGCTTGAAAAATGGCCCACACCCTCCTTGTATAATGTGGTGGTATAATGAGGAGAACCTAGTGGGTGAAACCGGCTGCAACTAAATTGGAGGAACAATTTACTTGCAGCCCAGAAACGGTTCATTTAAAATTATAATGCACACCAACAGCACTCCACGTTTCCTGCAGTTTAGACTGTTAAAGAACAGCTCTGGTGTATTAGCTCGGTGAACTGAAAATGCAGTAAAGTTACAGCTGTGGTGTAATTCACTTGCATAGAAATATAGCTCTGAATAATCATGTCAAAATTTGACACCGGCGCATCATCTCCTTTCTTCCTTTTTTCTGGTATGGTACACACCGACGAGATGTGTGTCACAAAATTTATTCAACAGTGTCCATTTATGTCCTTGCTTGCGAGGAAATGCATGCTTCTGCTTCTGCCCAGGCCCTGTATGATTGGCACATCCAATTACTTATTATTATGTATCCGTTCTGGACCAGGGACCGCTGAGAAAACACTGATTGTCACACAGAGTTTGAAACAATGACAGATTATTTGAAATTACGCTGTTACAGGGAGAAGCAACAGGGCCTGTAAAATGACTTCATGGAATACGGAGCTAGATGGAGGTAATCCCCTTCTGCCAGTGCAAAGAAAATGTGCAGGAGGCAGCACAGTATTCCTATGAAGGGGGAAAAAAAATCACTATTTTATAATGTAAACACACAGGGTTATGAGATAAAGAAACGCAAGATAAAAAAAAACAAATCTAAATCTGCCTTGACTGATAGCTTTGTACCACTGCTGCAGTTGGGAATGGAGACCACACATTCACGCAACGAATTCAATTTCTTTGAATTTCATATGAATGAAGTCACAAGAAAAGCTAAGCCACCTCTGGCTCTAACCTTAACCCAGTGAGGCATGCGCATACATCTTCCCTTCAATACGTGCAAGATACTGCTGAAATAACAAACGCTAGATTGCACAAACACAAAGCATCAGTCTTCATTTTTCAGCAAACAATTCAAAAAAGTACAGTACAAAAGAGTGTATTTCATCTTCCAGCCAACAAAGTACGAGTTATTCACACGTTTAGGCGATGTTTCTGAGATTCGTTTAAAACGATCCACCTGCGTAAGAAAGAGAAAAGTCAACAGGGAGAGAAAACTCTGGTGTGTTCTCTCTGTGTCTGAGTGGGTTTCCTCCGGGTGACTGTCTGTGAGGAGTGTGGTGTGTTCTCCCTGTGTCTGCGTGGGTTTCCTCCGGGTGACTGTCTGTAAGGAGTGGGGTGTGTTCTCCCTGTGTCTGCATGGGTTTCCTCCGGGTGACTGTCTGTGAGGAGTTGGGTGTGTTCTCCCTGTGTCTGCGTGGGTTTCCTCCGGGTGACTGTCTGTGAGGAGTGTGGAGTGTTCTCCCTGTGTCTGCGTGGGTTTCCTCCGGGTGACTGTCTGTGAGGAGTGTGGTGTGTTCTCTCGGTGTCTGAGTGGGTTTCCTCCGGGTGACTGTCTGTGAGGAGTGTGGAGTGTTCTCCCTGTGTCTGCATGGGTTTCCTCCGGGTGACTGTCTGTGAGGAGTGTGGTGTGTTCTCTCTGTGTCTGCGTGGGTTTCCTCCGGGTGACTGTCTGTGAGGAGTGTGGTGTGTTCTCCCTGTGTCTGCATGGGTTTCCTCCGGGTGACTGTCTGTGAGGAGTGGGGTGTGTTCTCCCTGTGTCTGCGTGGGTTTCCTCCGGGTGACTGTCTGTGAGGAGTGTGGTGTGTTCTCCCTGTGTCTGCGTGGGTTTCCTCCGGGTGACTGTCTGTGAGGAGTGTGGAGTGTTCTCCCTGTGTCTGCGTGGGTTTCCTCCGGGTGACTGTCTGTGAGGAGTGTGGTGTGTTCTCTCGGTGTCTGAGTGGGTTTCCTCCGGGTGACTGTCTGTGAGGAGTGTGGAGTGTTCTCCCTGTGTCTGCGTGGGTTTCCTCCGGGTGACTGTCTGTGAGGAGTGTGGTGTGTTCTCTCTGTGTCTGCGTGGGTTTCCTCCGGGTGACTGTCTGTGAGGAGTGTGGTGTGTTCTCCCTGTGTCTGCATGGGTTTTCTCCGGGTGACTGTCTGTGAGGAGTGTGGTGTGTTCTCCCTGTGTCTGCGTGGGTTTCCTCCGGGTGACTGTCTGTGAGGAGTGTGGTGTGTTCTCCCTGTGTCTGCGTGGGTTTCCTCCCACAGACCAAAAACACACGTTGGTAGGTGGATTGGCAAAAAACATCTTTCAAAATATGCACCTCTCTCTCTCTCTCTGAGGGATAGGAGATATTCAAGTTTCAAGTTTGGTGCAGATCAAGTTCAAAGAGAGAAAAAAAAAAATTTGCCACAGGTATAATTCCCTCAAATAAAATAAATGTTGGAATGTCAAGGAGGCAGAGTACTGAATCTCGATATTACAGTAAGTTGTTGAGGCTTCTGTTTAATTCTCTGTTAAATACAAGCTTCGGCTGGTGACATAAAATGTTGGCTACTCTCTCTCTTGAACTTTAACGTGCATTTTTAATAATTTGAGAACAGCTGGCCGATTGGTTGGACATGCACCAAACCTATCATCAATAACAATGGTACGTGGAAAGGATAAAATGCGTGACCGTAGTGATGTGATCTCTGAAAATGAAAACGTCTACACAAACAAAAGCAAGCAAACTCTCATTTGTATTCTGCAAGACGCTGCTCTAATAGGCAGCCATTTAAAGAGTTCGCTATAGGATACTCCAGTCATTAAAGTCATCAATTGTGCCGAGACTGCACTCCTGCTGTGCCTCGTGTGAGGGATAGAGGCCCATTGCTCTGTATCACCTGCAGAAATTGATAAGAGGATAAAAAATGAACTGCCTCTCTCTTTGAGAGTCATGTGCGCTGCTGATAAGGAAAGCGTCCCACAATTGGCAGTAAAGAGACAGTGACAGTGACGATTTTTTGCGCTTGATTGTTTCATCAATAAAAGGGTGAGGTCAGATAAAAGTCAATATTTTCAAAGCCCTGCGCTAAATTGTGTGTCCCCACCGACCAAAACAGCATCAACTACTCTCTGCTCTACGCTTGGTGGTCTTTGACTTTGTTGTCCACGGGGAAACTGTACAGACAGAGGTAGGAAGTTGCAAGGTTTTTCCAAATCTTAATGCTTTTTTTAAGATGCAAAAATATCTGTGAGGAAAAGAATGGGTTCTTTATAAAAGGTCTGTGGACTTCTGCTCACTCAGCATTTCTACTGAAACGAAGGGCATTAAGAGGAAGTTTGTCCCTCTTTCCTGCACTGACAGGTTCTACATTTCTGGGACTTTTTTGGGGGAATATAATGGCACTCAGCCAAGTAAACTTTAGTGAGGCCAGGTCCTTGTGCTGGATGATTACAAACATATTGGATGGAGTTCCATCTATTCTAGAGAACACTGTTCCACTGACACACAGTACATTGTTGGCAGTGAGCATGGTGATCTAAAGCTCCTGGCCAGCTGTTCTATTTCATCTCATGATTTTCTAAGAAACTGAACAAGCTGAGTGCATAAACACACTGTTTAAAATAGCCAACTTTTACATTTACATTTATTTAAGGAGCAGCACGGTGGCGCAGCAGGCAGGTCGCAGTCACACAGCTCCAGGGACCTGGAGGTTGTGGGTTTGATTCCCGCTCCGGGTGACTGTCTGTGAGGAGTGTGGTGTGTTCTCCCTGTGTCTGCGTGGGTTTCCTCCGGGTGACTGTCTGTGAGGAGTGTGGTGTGTTCTCCCTGTGTCTGCGTGGGTTTCCTCCGGGTGACTGTCTGTGAGGAGTGGGGTGTGTTCTCCCTGTGTCTGCGTGGGTTTCCTCCGGGTGACTGTCTGTGAGGAGTGTGGTGTGTTCTCCCTGTGTCTGCGTGGGTTTCCTCCGGGTGACTGTCTTTGAGGAGTGTGGTGTGTTCTCCCTGTGTCTGCGTGGGTTTCCTCCGGGTGACTGTGAGGAGTGTGGTGTGTTCTCCCTGTGTCTTCGTGGGTTTCCTCCGGGTGACTGTCTGTGAGGAGTGTGGTGTGTTCTCCCTGTGTCTGCGTGGGTTTCCTCCGGGTGACTGTCTGTGAGGAGTGTGGTGTGTTCTCTCTGTGTCTGCGTGGGTTTCCTCCGGGTGACTGTCTGTGAGGAGTGTGGTGTGTTCTCCCTGTGTCTGCGTGGGTTTCCTCCGGGTGACTGTCTGTGAGGAGTGTGGTGTGTTCTCCCCGTGTCTGCGTGGGTTTGGATGGATTTATTTACAGATGCCTTCATTTGAATTAGATGTAACTATTATGTAACTATTATTCTGGAATCTCTGGGCGAAAGAGCACACTGGCCTCCCGCTGTTTGCGACTTCTCCGTTTTTTTGTTTGATTTACGACATTATCCAGGTGCGGTGGGGGTCTGCCTCGTGTGCTGTTGTCTGCTGTTACTAACTGTTTGTTTGGCGGTTAGCTACCTGCTATCATCCATGTTAAGGCCTGTTTCTCTGCTGCTAGCTGCTGCTATCGTCAACCGAGGGAGCCTGTTTCCAGCTAGCAGCCTGCTAAAATTGCTAATCGCTCAGTACTTTATTTGTGCTCATTCTCTTCTACTTGATTTTATTTTACTTTTATTTAGCGCCTTCTTTTTAACCTTTTTTTGCTTGAGTATGGATCAGAAACACTCTGCCCACCTTTGAGTACATCTGGGCGGTTTTAGACACAAATGTCCGTACGAGATAAGTGTTGTTTAATCAGTCCTTCAAAACAATAACAAGAGAGATGTTGTTGCTCTACACTGGGCCTCAGACGCCTTCTCAGAGCCCCTTATGGGAAACAGTGGAAGCTTTTAAAAATGAACAATCTTGCCTTTCCTTCTAAAATGTGTTGTCTGTGTTGCTTCTCCAGATGCAGGGAACTATAATTGGGAAATAAACGTGATTAAAATTTAGCTTGAAATGCGATTTTAAAGAGGCATCTCGAGACGGCAGTGAGCAGCACTGACAATGCGGCGCTCAGGATTTGAAGCACATCAGAGGCACCACACAAGGGGAGGCTTCCCTGATAATTATACCATCAGACAGGAAAAAAGAGAGAGAGAGAGAGAGGGGGGGACAACACAGAAATAGAGAAAGAAAGAGAGCGGAGACTCCTGAACAACCACTTTAAAAAGATACAACAACAGGCCTCTCGCTGCAGCTGCACGGCAAATTGATTCAAAACACATCGCTTTGGAAATCAGCGCTAATCCTCTTTAAGTGTTCAAACAGCAGCTCCAATAAGCCATATGCTTATCCTCGGAGAGGAGTCTACTGCGAGGCGTGCGGTCAGCACGGATGCAGAGATGCGCCGTGTTTAGAGCCTTTGGACGTCGTTGATTAGAAGTCAATGGACTCCAGAAGAAACTTCATTGAAAACGCTTTATTATAAGAGAAATCTCAGGGAAAGGAGCCTGCTGTCCACTGAGCATCTGTGCTGAGGAGCTGGTGAGTCTCCAGAGTGGCTTATGGAGATATCAAACGTGGCGATGAGGCAGAAAGAGTGCTTTAATTCACCACTAGCTGCTGATTTGCTTGCCAAGGCTATTGGGTCTACAAAACACCGGCAGCTGCCAGGCAACATTTAATCTGGTCAGAACTTGCTACATCGACATTCTTACGAGGCAAAAGGAGAACAACGTACAAGCGCAAGAGTCTCAGTATGAAATAACTCTGCTGACAGTGTGAAAAGACAGTTTCTCTTTGGTTTAAAAAAAAAACAAACATATATATAGTGCATAGAATGTAAAGTTTTCAAGGTGAATTATTTTCCTTCTTCTCTGGGCAAATGCAGAGGACACAGGCAGGTCATTATAGACATCGATCTCAAACCATCTATTATAGAAAAGACGTGTACACATACCTACCATCGACTGGAAAAGAAATCCCTCTCTTCTAGCTGAACCTTGCTGGTGTACAGTTAGAGACTGCAGCTCTAACACTGTGTATTATCCTGTAATCCTTCATAAGTGGTCAGTTTCTGACCTCAGATATTTTGGGGTAGTGGAACACACTCAGTCTAGCAGTGACACAGTGAAGTCTGTAGAAAACAAACAAACAAACCATACCCACTAAGACTGTGCCCTCCATTTTGTACATGCACCCCATATACATGTCAATGGTGTGTTCTCCCTGTGTCTGCGTGGGTTTCCTCCGGGTGACTGTCTGTGAGGAGTGTGGTGTGTTCTCTCTGTGTCTGCGTGGGTTTCCTCCGGGTGACTGTCTGTGAGGAGTTTGGTGTGTTCTCCCCTGTGTCTGCGTGGGTTTCCTCCAGGTGATTGTCTGTGAGGAGTGTGGTGTGTTCTCCCTGTGTCTGCGTGGGTTTCCTCCGGGTGACTGTCTGTGAGGAATGTGGTGTGTTCTCCCCTGTGTCTGCGTGGGTTTCCTCCAGGTGATTGTCTGTGAGGAGTGTGGTGTGTTCTCTCAGTGTCTGCGTGGGTTTCCTCCGGGTGACTGTCTGTGAGGAGTTTGGTGTGTTCTCCCAGTGTCTGCGTGGGTTCCCTACGGGTGACTGTCTGTGAGGAGTGTGGTGTGTTCTCTCTGTGTCTGCGTGGGTTTCCTCCGGGTGACTGTCTGTGAGGAGTTTGGTGTGTTCTCCCCTGTGTCTGCGTGGGTTTCCTCCAGGTGATTGTCTGTGAGGAGTGTGGTGTGTTCTCCCTGTGTCTGCGTGGGTTTCCTCCGGGTGACTGTCTGTGAGGAATGTGGTGTGTTCTCCCCTGTGTCTGCGTGGGTTTCCTCCAGGTGATTGTCTGTGAGGAGTGTGGTGTGTTCTCTCTGTGTCTGCGTGGGTTTCCTCCGGGTGACTGTCTGTGAGGAGTGTGGTGTGTTCTCTCAGTGTCTGCGTGGGTTTCCTCCGGGTGACTGTCTGTGAGGAGTTTGGTGTGTTCTCCCTGTGTCTGCGTGGGTTTCCTCCGGGTGACTGTCTGTGAGGAGTTTGGTGTGTTCTCCCTGTGTCTGGGTGGGTTTCCTCCGGGTGACTGTCTGTGAGGAGTTTGGTGTGTTCTCTCAGTGTCTGCGTGGGTTTCCTCCGGGTGACTGTCTGTGAGGAGTTTGGTGTGTTCTCCCTGTGTCTGGGTGGGTTTCCTCCGGGTGACTGTCTGTGAGGAGTTTGGTGTGTTCTCCCTGTGTCTGGGTGGGTTTCCTCCGGGTGACTGTCTGTGAGGAGTTTGGTGTGTTCTCTCAGTGTCTGCGTGGGTTTCCTCCGGGTGACTGTCTGTGAGGAGTGTGGTGTGTTCTCTCAGTGTCTGCGTGGGTTTCCTCCGGGTGACTGTCTGTGAGGAGTTTGGTGTGTTCTCCCTGTGTCTGCGTGGGTTTCCTCCGGGTGACTGTCTGTGAGGAGTGTGGTGTGTTCTCCCTGTGTCTGTGTGGGTTTCCTCAGGGTGACTGTCTGTAAGGAGTGTGGTGTGTTCTCCCTGTGTCTGCGTGGGTATCCTCTAATTCCTCTAATGACCTCAAGCCAAGGTTCAGACAGTAACCGAAACAACCGTACTTCCTCTAAATGTTAAAACACGGTTGTGCAGATTTACAAAAAAAGAGCCTTTGTGGGTTTGGTGTTTTTATTACCACCAGGATGTGAAGTTGTAAAAAGGTCAAGATGAAGAACAGAGTACTAAAAGGTCAAGGAGCTCTGGAGCAGTGTTTCTCATCGGCTCAATGTTACGTTTTCCAGAGACAGTCATTTGATATCGATTGTTGTTTTAACTGATGCAGTGAACTAACTGAAAGACCAATTAAAGAAAAGAAAAAACTTGGTAAATACCTAAATATAATGCATTTAGCTCTAGATTTCTTCATAATTTCAATGTCCTTTGCAACTTTCAGTGCTTCAAAAATGTTGAATTGGGACAGAATGAAGGAAACAACTAACATCATGAAGATAAAACTACATTCTCCTGTAAACTTTTCATTTTAGAGAACTTCTTAATACAATAAAAAAAAAAACAAAAGAATAAGAAGATTACACACCTCGACTGACCTTTTAAATTCTTATCATTCACGTTGTTGACTCACAGAAGCAATAACGTAATTTATGTTTGAGCTCTAGAGAGCTTTTTTAAAAGGTGCGGGAAGATTTGAGCCATCATCACATCATCCACACTCTGACGCTTCATTAAGCTTTAACAGTAATTAGATCACATCCCCTGGAGGGGGTATGCAGATTATGTGGACTCCGCCCAATCAAAACACATCACCAGCTTCCAAACACAATCAGAATCGTTACCTCAGAGTTGCTCCCACGAATCCCAACGTCTTTTCACGCCAAACCACTGGGGGCCAACTCAAAAGCTTCTGGTTCATGTAAAAACTAACAAAGGATTTGTGGAAAATTAATATCTTTATTTATATAAGCCACGTACACATTTTATTTGCTTCCAGCCACAATCATTAATGAACAATTCAGCCGAAAGTGGAAGTGGAGAAGAAATGCTAACTTACCCCAGAGGCAGGGTTAACTGTAACTGGCTCAGAGACACTTAGTGTCTGGTAAACTGATGCAGACATAATTCAATACAATTGTTTGCTTTGTTGAACCAGAAAAGCCTTTCAAGCCAAACATAGCAAAAAACACTAACTACACGGCCACATATGTGTGGACACCTGCACAGCTGACATTCATTCATTTTCTGAAACTGCTTCACCCAGTTCGAGGGCGTGTGTAGAGTCCTGAGACTCTCACCCTGGGTAGGGTGGCAGTCCGTCAAAGGGCATCACCCCACTTTTGTGTAAAAAACACCTTCCAACAGGTGTTTTTCAACTGTATTAGAAGGAAACCTACTCAGACACTGGGAGAACACACCACACAGTGCAAAGACAGTGGCCTCGAGTTGGGGAGTGAACCCACAGAGCTATGAGACTGCTACATTTCTTATGACATCAAAATTATCGACTGAGAGGATTTCACATTCATTGGATCTTTTAAAAAATCAAGTTGAGGGCCAAAAGCAGGTTCTTGAAGGGGTGGAACAGAACCAAAAAAAGCACTGTTACATTAGACCTTGCATTAGTTTGTGCCTGGCTCCTTCCTGTATTGACAAAGACAACCCAATAACAAACTAAACACGCCTAGTTTTGCCAGACCACCCTCAGCTGCATAGCCTCATGGGAAGGTGGGATCCAAAACAAAAAAACTATCCTTATTAGAGGTCCTTGGGAAGCTTTGATGCTTCATATTAATGTCTTTGTTTACAGGCAGTTAAAATCAGAGCTAATAAATGTAGAAGTGGAGAGAGAGAGAGAAAAAGTATTACAGAGTTAAGGCCTTTTCAAACAGAGTACGATTTATTCGCACATAAAAAACGGACGCATTTTTAATGCAGTAGAACCGTCCTTCACACCGCGTCCGACGAGTTTTTGTCTCATCACTCTGTAATCCCGGGAACACGCTGGACGAGGTACAATAAATGGATTTACTGAGTACGAACAACGATAAATTTATCATTGTACTATAAACATTACAAATAAACGCCACACTGAATCTGTCCCAGTCTCCAGAACAACAGGGGAGTTCAGCAGTGTTTCCGAAGATCACTGGGGAAAAGGGATTATACGTTCTTTAACCTCCGCATTTTAGTTCTCGCATTTAGTTGGTTATGTTTTGAGCTTATGCTGCTACGAACAAGACGAGCCACCACCATCCTTCTCATTTGTTTGGTTTGTAACCATGACAACGGCGCTCTGATTGGTCAGCATGATTAACGCATTTATCAACGCTGACACAGCGTCACAGTCCGTCCGTTTCTGACTTGCGTGAAGGACATCAATAATATACGTGATTTTTTTTCGGACTCGGTGTGAAAAGGCCTTTATAGATATAGAGTTTTTTTTTTTTCTCTAATTGTTTAAGTTTTTGTACGATCAGACAGGCGCTATGTTTTTAAGAATTCAGCAGGATTTGGAAGTATTTAGAACCAAGCAATATTTGCGTTATCAGTGTCTGTCTTTGTCTATTTGATGTACAATTAATTATAGATGTTTCTAAGACAGAACACACAACCATTAATTGACTCAAAGATTCACAATGATTTATTTATAAAATGTAACAGCTTATTTAAAACAAGACATTCATAGAACAGTTCACCTTCACACTACTTCCCTTTATATTAAAACATTTTTGGCCAAATTTTAGTTCTGTTTTGGCCATTTAAGGTGGAATTGCGCTAGTTCAAACGAATTTGCTTCATCCTTTTGTCACCAACAATTTGCATTCAATGCATCCATCCATCCATTATCCACGGCTTATCCGGGTCCGGGTTATGGGGGAAGCAGTCGGAGCAAAGAAACCCAGACCTCCCTCTCCCCAGCCACCACCTCCAGCTCTTCTGGGGGTATACCGAGGCGTTCCCAGGTCAGTCGAGGCATGTAGTCTCTCCAGCGTGTTCGTAGTCTGCCCCGGGGAGATGCATTTAATGCATTCAAACTTTATTTGGATCCACTTAAATATGGACTTTATTAGAGTTTAAACAATTCGCAAACCGAAAGGTAGCACCAAGCTATATTTTGGCAGATCTTGAATGCAGTCGAGGAGGGGTCAGCTGAGTTTGGCATTAGTGTTTATCCCACCGTATATCTTCACACTACTTCCATTTTACAATAATAGCTCCAGAAAACATACAAACCCACATGAACGACATGCCTTGAGCTTTATTATCTCCTGTCTGCAGTTGTGATAAGAGCCAGGTTCCTCCACATGCACGTTTCAAAACAGAAGTTCTGCCTTTGGTCAGTCCGGCAGTTCGCGAAAAAGCCTGCTCCACGGGGCCTGCGCTAGCACGAAGACACAGGAGGACCGCGGTTTCTATAAAACACCCAGCTCACGCATTCTCTCTTCGCTTTGTCTCTGACTCTCTGTGGCCCCATGACCTGACCCTCAGTGGACATGTTCAAGCCTAAATGAGCGGCAGAAGGTTGCTGAGGTGATGGTTGAGCCAGGGTCAGGTGCGCTGAGACTAAAGCCTGCAGCCAAGCTCCGCTTTGAAGCCTTACAATCACAAGCTCAGTCAACATATTCGGACAGGCTGTATTTTTTTTTTTTTCCGAGAGCACAAGAGACATGTGCCTGCTTCTATTTGCTCTGCCTTCATTTAACAGCTGCAAGCAGCCATCTCCATGGTTACGACAGCAAGTGAAGAGGGATGAGAACTCATCTGGAGTTTGATTTGACCTGTTTCACTTACGGTGGACAGCTATGAATTAGACATATAGCCGATGTATGTGTGAACGCTTCAGTACTTGACCGCAAGTTCTTCCGCAGTGATCACTTCCCTGTCGTTAAGCATCTCGATTCCCTTCTGATCAGTTTTCCCCTCAGCTTCGCCGTTTGAGTGCCACAACTAGTTATCCCCGAAATAAGCGCCTGCACTCAAAAAGCCCCATTCCACATCATGTGAAGTCGTTTGGGGGCTGCTGTTTTGCACGGGCACAGCTTGCAAACACAGCAATCAATATGAGTGAGAACAACTGGCAGGGTTGCAATCTCGTTGGAATAATCTGATGCACTTTCTGGGTGACAGAGATTGTAAGGGTCCATAGCCAGCTGGAGACAAACAAGATCAAACTGATTCTAGCCGTCTGCCTCCCTCTCTTTGGCTCCTGCCTGCTTTTAAACTCAGCCAACAAAACAAGGATGACACACGCTGCCAATCAACACGAGAGGAGTGACAGCGAAAGCAAACAGAGCGTCCAGAGACATAAACACACAGGGAGGCAGATGACGCTGAGGAGAGTGGGACAGCTAAACAGACGTGGATGGTAATTACACAAATGTCTTTACCTCTGACAAGTAAGAAAATAATAGCACATGTTCCAGGCGGTGAGTCTTTCTTACACAGACATGGACGACTCTGCTAAGAGCGCCTATTAGCGCTTAAACACAGCTGCACGTTAACACTTAAATAAAGCTGTTGATGTAAAGGTTAGGAGCTGTCCTTTTACATTCCACAAGTCGAGAATTTCCCAACAGCAAACATCTGGACCGTTCCAGTTCTCTTTAAAAGGCACATGTGAAATAAATACCAATTCTTCTATGTATTTGCACATTAATTTGGCGATCTGTAGCTTACTGATCCACAACCCAGTCAACAAAGTCAGTAAACTCTGGATAATGTATGAGGGAGTGCAAAGACACGCTCAATGGAGTAAAATAGAACATGAAACGTGAAAATGGCTAAAATCCAGAGCTTCTGCTCCTCGCGATGAGCTGAGCTGTGGCTCGTTATCATTTAAAGGAACAGGTGCTGAACAGGGCTGTTTAATCAGGGGGTATACACCCAGTTAACATTTAGCCGTTGATTCAACGTTGAAATAACGTAATGACTGCCGTCTAATCAACGTTCTCTTAAGGTTGAAAATGAAAGTTGAAAAGACGTCCAAACACAGACATTGAAAAGACGACTATTAGACGTATTTTGGACGTCCATTGACGTTAATAATTGGTCCCGAAATAAATTACGTGTATAAAACGCGTTTTGGACGTCCACTGACGTTATCGATTGGTCACCACTTAACTAACTTATTAAGATGGATTTTGGACGTTCATTGACGTTAATAATTGGTCCCGAAACAAATTACTTGTATAAAACGCATTTTGAACGTCCACTGACGTTATCGATTGGTCACCACTAGATAACTAACTTATTAAGATGGATTTTGGACGTCCATTGACGTTAATAATTGGTCCCGAAACAAATTACTTGTATAAAACGCATTTTGGACGTCCACTGACGTTATCGATTGGCCATTGACGTTTAAAATATGTCCTTGATGGACAGACTACTTTTAGACTTATTTTGAACCTCTAGGGATGTTCCTTGTTTACTGGGCAGTGCTGTGTTGTTTGATCCTTGTGATGTTTTGACTAAAGCTGGTAACAGATTTCATTAAAAGCCCAGAACTGTGTTTGCTGTGTTCACAAAACTGATAGAATATGTTCCATGTGATGCTACAGCGCTATTGAAGACCTAATTAAAATATTTCTTCATACTTCATCTAAATTTACGAATGGCACTCAGTTTGTCTTAAAACAGAGCTAAGGTTTCAGATCAGATCAAAGCACATTGCCCTGAAATGCAAAGAGGGGGGAAAAAATAAACCTCCCACTGATAAATATCACCTGTCATAGCGGTTAATGCAAATGATCAATTAACTGAAAAAGATCACAGCTCTACAGTGAACTCATCTAGAAGCTGGCACAAAGTTTTTGTAGGAGAAAGCACTCAGTCAGACCGGCGGATACACAGCCTCGTCGCTCTTGCAGCTGATATCTCCACGCTTGCAGCACAATACATTAGGAAGACAGATCTGTGGGGCTTCAGCAGAGCTCCGTAGGTCAGGACAACCTGGATCCTCCTCTTCACAGCAGCTCTGCACGGCTGCCTGGAAATCAATGAAAGAGATGGTCCTTGCAATTACCCAAACTGTCTGGCAGGCCAACAGAGTGCCAGAGAGATTCGCAGTCGGCCCCTGAAAGAGGGAAGTTGAATGAAGCCACCTCGAGGTCAGCGTCCCAGAATGAAGCCTCTTCGCTCCGATTTTCAAATATCAATAAGAGAGAGAACCCAAGATATTTACACCAAGGCAGGGGAGTTTTCTTTGGTTCTGAAGACGCTTGACCCTCCTACTTCAGACAGAGACATTGGACAGCGTGTCTGTGGAGAAGTTTTCTTCTTAGTACATAGGAATGACTCACTTTAGCCCTGATAGTTGCAGAGCAATTGGGCAGAATTTCTGAGGTCAGCAGCCCCCCGCCCCCTGCTGTGGCCCTGCTGCAAATCCTTGTGCAATTTAGGTTCCAGAACACTCCACAACTCCTGACACAAGGCACAAATCACATCAGAACACCTGATAACATGTATTAAAACAATGCAGACACTGAAGGCGACATGGATTTAGAAACTTCACAGCGTGTCGTTAAGATGACTTTTTCCACCGAGTACTCTCAGCCGTAGTTATCTCAATTTACCCCCGGCCAAGGCTGTACTTCTGCTCTTTAAAAACCCGCTTGTTCTGCATCTTTGATTATTTAATGACTGGACTAAACCATTTGGCGCCGCACCAATCAGTTACCTTACTCAGCCTCTGTCGCACAACCTGTGCTTGTTGATTTTTAAAGCTCTTATGTGGCTGATCTTTAAAAGGAAAGATGCAGTTGTGTAACTAACACCTGGAGCAAAACACAGCAATTCAGTTTCATTACTTCAGCGTCAGACCGAGGCACAGTACTGAAATATTCATAAAACCCATAATTGCGTGTGCCACGTTGTCGCATAAAGTGTGCAAAACTGCCTAACTTCTCGACTCAAAGCTTTTTACCACACGTGCATGCTCAAAGGAGCTACCAGCATATTGATTACTCGCTTTGATTAGAATTAGCAAGAGTGGATAAGGACGGTTCAAGTGAACGACGAATAAATGAATATTTCTTGCATAATTGACTAACAATTATAGATTTGCTGTTTGGGTGATAAATGTCTGCATCAGGAAATACATTTCGCAGAGGAAGGATCTGCTGAATCTGTTGGTCTAATACTGAATTAGGAACCTGTACACAAAAAAGACACGACTGCACCGCACTGGGCTAGTTCTTAGGCCCTTGGGTGGTGTCCATTTTTGATGCATGGATGAAAGGAACCTTAAAGAATCACATACATATATAAACATGGGTGGGGAAGAAAGGAAAAACCTGAATAATGGGGTGACGACTGCAAAGGCTTTCAGACAGGACATGACATTAAACAGTGGACAAAAGGGAAAAGAGAAAAAGAAAACGACTTTGATAGTGGGTTCTTTATTGGGGTCTGGACGGCAGGAGCTTCAGTCACAAAACCTTGAGTGGCTACGGTGCCAGTAGTGAATAAAGAGGCATCTGCTTTTAGATCTACAGGGAAAACATCAGTAAACCGGGCTGAGGATTCACCTTGTAGATGTAAAGTCAGAGACAGCATCTCATCTGTGGCTGCAGTTTAGTCTTCAAATACAACAGTGGTCAAAGGACGTTTTTGGTTGGTGGACTGTTCTCAGTCCAGCAGTGACACTCAGGGGTATAAAAGCTCCAGTAGCACTGCTGTGTCTGATCCACTCGTAACTTACCAGCGCTACACCAGTGATAGAGAACGATCCACCACGCAAGGGTTGGGCGGTATGAATACCGTATACTGTGGTATTTTAAAAATGTGGACGGTATTTCAAAACGAGGGTGGTATTCATGATGTGTGTGTGGTGTGGAGAGCCACAGGGAGGGGGTTGATGTCACAGTCTGAAAACAAATGGGGGGGAAAAACACAAGCCCTGTAGCCCACCACAGTTGCGAATTTAGCGCCGAGTTTGTGTTAAAACAGACAGAATGAAGATGAAAAAAAGAACAAAATACTCAGAAGACCCTCATCTTGCTGGAAAATAATCTACTGTGGTGTGCCCCCAACCCCCCTCCCCATGGTAATACCGTATACAGTGATCCCTCGTTGGAAAAAACGAATTTCCGCGAAGTAGAGGAAAGATATTTTTATGTTTTTAAAGACTATTTGGACTTATAAAACCCTCCCTGTGCTGTTAACAACCCACCCTTTGCATTAAACAGTCGTTCTATAATGTTTTTCAGCTGGAACTACATGTGATATCCTACCAGTTTCTTTAATAGAGTCATTCCTAAGCTGTGATTTAGCATCAGTAAATTTCACTGATGTGGACATGAACAATACATGTCCTGTACGTAAGAGATACTTGTAAATGATATATTTAGTCACCTACAGGCCCAGTCTAATACACGTAAATAATAATAAAAATACTTTTGGCTGTTCATCTTTCACGGTTTTCCTAGATTTTCCCTCAATATCCGCAATATAGTGGCCATAAGCCCCCTTGAAAAAACTCGCGAAGTAGCGAATCTACGAAAGATGAACCGTGAAGTAGCGAGGGATTACTGTACCGCGATATAGTTTTGTGACAGTACGGTGGCTACCGCACATCCCTACATCACACTAAAACATACCTACTCTGCGATGGACAACAGTCCGTCATTACAGATCTACAAAGTGCTCCGACACGGTCGGTGAAGCTGTTGAAAGTGAAGATAAGAGCATAAAACGAGAGGGTGGAAATAATGTTATAGTTGACTGGTGTATACAAAAGCTTTTTATATATATAAATAAATGACCATCTGTGAGTGATTGTGTACTAAAGCCATAAAGTGCTCTCCATCACCATCTTCAAAACAGCAACAGAGGGAATATCATTTCGAACCCCGGCGATTGTGTTTCATCACTAGTCCCAGATTTGGAACATCAAAGCCTCGGCACGGTGAGGCTGCCCTCGTGGCTCATTACAACCATTAACAAGTCATTAGCGTGTGTTTTATTTTTTTACTTTTCCGTCTTTATTTGATCATGTGTCTGTATTGGTAAGTGATCTTAATCTCACAGAATCTTATTTTTAAGGCTGGTATAAAACTCAATCAAAGCCCGAACACGAAGTAATGAAGACGCTGTGGTACTTCAATGAATCCTCTGATTTTAAAAGGTGTGCCAAATGCTTTTGCAATAAATACAAACCATATTAAGATAACGATCTCTATCAATGTCAATAGGGAAACTAATCTCCTTTTCTGTTCACGGGACGCTGTAAATGAGTTTGATCTTTCTCTGCAGAGCAGCCCGCTGTGCCCCAGGATAACACAGTCACACTCTTAACCCATTTGAAGGTGCAACTCAAAGGGGAGGTCATTGCAAATGAACACATTTCCAGCCTGATTTCTGCCTATACCCACGGTTCCGGAATTGCAGGGGAAGCAGTCAGACAGACTGCAATTTTTTCCTCCGAACATGCAATTACCATCTCCGTGAGACGAATGCAAAGCCACACAATGAACTTGGGGATCTAACACATGCAGCACTCGGCTTCTCCTCCTGCTTTTCCAGTAAATACAACACTACACATCAGTGAGGATTGAGAAGTCGAAGGGGGTAGAGAAACACGTTGATTCCGATTGATTCCTGACGCAGAAATCAGTGACACATTTGCTATATTTTTTTAAAAACTGTGGAATACACACTTGATTTGGTACCTGGATCTAACCGCACAAACCAAACACCTACCGCCCTTCCAGTACTGCACCGTCTTCCTCAAACCAGATGTTTGCATCTCACAGATTCCCTGCTGCCACCACATAAAATATACATCAATCAGCTCAGACTCTCCAGGGAGTATTTGTTTAGCACGGTCTGATAGAACTTTGGCCCCCTTCATTCCGTATGAAGGTGGGTTGCGAATGTGTGTGCTGTGGGTCACACACTAGGGGTCTAGTCAGAGTTGCATATTAAAACATGTGTCCAGGCACCGCAGTGCAAATTTCAGCCCAGTGGTTTCAAGCCCTTTTTAATAGATGATGAGGTTTTCAAGAGCCCAGTGCCAAACGCACTCACTATGACTTCAAGCTTTATTGTGTCCATTCTCTCTCTCTCCACTGGAACGCATGACAATGGGGATATAATTCATTACACATTCCAATACCAGGCTATAGACTGGCCATTGTTACAGCATAAGCCATCTATCCATCAATGTCAAGGTTAATGAGAAACAGGGACCAAAGAAAAAAGAAAAACAACAGTGATCAGTTGCTTGAAATTCAAGCCTCTTTGAAGAAAAGCCATCAGGAAGCATCAGCATCCTTCTCTTTATGCCGCCCAGATCCCTAAACTGAACAGGAACTCGGAGAATCAATGCGCTCTGGTCAGGATGACCTTTGTGGGCATCTGCATTTTTTATTCTCCATCTGTGCTCAGATTATACGCAGTTTCAGATATAGCTCACGTTCATCTTTCATGCTTTCAAACTGATGGTCAATTTAAGGCAACTCTCAGATCAAAAATACCTCATAAGGGGGATTAGATTACACCATTCATGTCTCTCTCCACATGGGCAGATAGAGGCTTAGCAAGTACGAACCTGCTACGAAGCACATCTGCAAAACTGGAGAGTCAAATGCTTTATTTCTTAGACATTAGGAGAAAGATCACAGCTGGATTCGTACTAGAACGTAAAATGAGATTAAGTGAGAGACCAGGAGAAAACAGGACCCCTATCAAACCAAGATATCCCCATCGGATGAGCGGCACTTACGGTTTATATCAGAAAAGCACTTTCAAACATTAAAAGACTAGGGATAGATGTTTGAGTTCATACTTTCACTGTGAGAAGAACATCAACTATGGGTGTGAAAGGATGTGAGGCTGTTAAATGCTAAGCACCGGCGATATGAAAGTGTGAAACAAATAAATACAGTGGAATGAGTTCCTAACTTGTGTTTATTGATAGTCAGAAAACATGTTATTTCTTACCAATTCAAGGAATAAGGTTTAAAAGACCGTTGGTCCCCCAATGGTGTTGGGAAACTCTAATAGGCGTCTTGCCTGTGACGTAGATGGTGGACAACAACTCTAGAAGCTGCACTTAATTTAATGCACAATGAGGAAAAGGTGTGTTGTTTTTGGCTGCAATCATTCAATGTACAGTGGGACATCTGTGAACAAATGGCCCAAAGATCCCAAAATATCCAGAAAATGGACTAAATTTGTCAACTTTAAACGGGCACTTTGGAAACGACCATCCGCTCACTCCGTTATCTGTAGCTCATTTCACTGGCGCTTTTCCAACAATATGGGCATGTAAGGACACCAACGAAAGGTGTTCAAGAGCCTCTGTAACATGGAGGTAAACAGGGTAAGGACACTCACTTCGCCTGTTTTAGTTGGTGTTAGTTAACGTTAGCTTGACTCGCTAAACTCGGTGGCTCAGATTATACTCGGCTACGTAGCTGCATTACGGAGGTTTATAGTGTCGGAGGAATTCGAGTTCGACTTTGATCACATTTACAAGAATAACGGTACCTCTAAATTTGAGTTTAGCTTATTGCTAGGCTATTGTCATGAATAATGTTGGTTATTTAGCTAGATACTGTCATAACAGTCAGTCATAACGGTGTTTTACCGCGGCGTTGTTCAGCTGTTGTCCACCAGTGACGTCACGGTCGCATTCAAGAATTTCCGTAGCGAGCTCGGGTTTTTCCGTCAATTTAATAAAAATGTCAGTTTTAAAGCAAATTAAGCTGCTATTTTCATTCATACTTATATCTGTCAGTAACTACAATAATGTGAATATTCATGGAGGTCCATTAAAAAAAAAGCAGAAAATGCTGCTGAATTTAATTCAAATTTTAGATATCTTTTAAATACATATAGCATGTTTGAAAGCAAAGAAGCAAAAAAATAATATATATATCTAATATTTTTTCTGTACACTCAAAAAACAATAACCAGAAATTAAATTTGTGAAGATTGGTCTCTGATTATTGCATTGTACCATATGTGAGCAGATGAGGACTCGGTGAGCAGTGAGCGTTTTGATTTTCAAACAGCATTAGAAGGTAACGTTAAACCCTGATGTATTGATTCATAAGCCAACAGTATGAGAGATGAATGCTGGATTCCTTTCATGAGGTTGGTCTTGAAAGAGGACACTGAACACATTTAGACAAATCCAGCCCAATGTCAAGTTCACTTAGCAAACAGGGACGCCTCGCTGTAAAGCCTGCTCCTGATAAACTCGCACTTCAGCAGAAACGGCCAGCACGGGTACTGTACTTGTACATTAAAGCGTAAAGAGTTAAATAAATGTAGCAGCTACAGACGAGAAATCCTGGCGTTGTACATTTTATTTTGTTTTCAGATCGTGAAGGAAAAGCGAGTGTGTGCCTTCTGAGTAAAGCACAGAGAGAGGGAAGTCACTAGAAAGTGGCTCCTGGGGAAGTGTGGAGTACGTCAGCCTCCCACTGTGCCTCCTCTCTTTCATGCGCCTCTTCCTTCTCCCTGACAGCCTCAGCGCTGTCATCTCTCGCTCATTTCCATCGTTTACTTTGGCCTGAGTCACAGCAAGAGTTTGCATCTTCACAGGTTCAAGAGCATTACTTCTGCTCACGAATGCAGCTCCGCTTTCACAACACACACATCTTCAAATGATTTGAAGTGAATAGGTGTAAATGTAACTTAAAATGAGAACCGTGAAAAAAACAATAAAAAAAACTGAATCTGATTGAACAGTTATATTGAAATATATGTAAACTAGTGATGTGTCGGTCGCGAACGAACCGGTTCAAAGAGCCGGCTCTTGTAAGTGAACGACGAGAGCCGATTCCCGTCTAAGACCGAGACATTTTTTTCTAAGGCTTGTCATTCAACCAATCAGAGAACAACAAGCAAGCTCCAACCCTCCAACCCTCCGAGCTGAGACACCTGGTTTTCCTGAATGCCAATCTGCCTTCCAAAAAATAGTTGAAGAAAATGTTAAATTAGTTAAGTGTTTGTTGACAGTTGTGGTTGTTTTAATCACTACCGTTGAATGCTGCTGTTTTGCACTTTGCAGAGTATTTGTTTATTTTATTACCCAGAAATGGATGATTATTTAATTTAATAAGCTATTATGTAATACCTACCTTTTGGGTTCCATTGGCTGTATTTCAGAGTTTACAAGTGATTTTTTATTAAGGTGTTTAAATAAAAATCCTGTTATTTATACAACTGAATGTGTGAGTGCAATCAGTGCGTTATTACAAGACAGCCATAAAACAAATGGCCATTGCAACACTATTTATTATTTTTAATATTGAACAATAATATTTTGTCCATATAGTCATGTAAAATGTAGGTCATATTGTTATGTACCAGTGGAAACAAGTGGTAAAACAAAGAGCCATTTAGGACCCAAAAGAGCCGGCTCCCCAAAAAGAGCCGAAATTCCCATCACTAATGTAAACACCGGCCTATTTGTATCATCTTCAGGGGACATTTATTCATAAAATACAAACAAGATGCACCAATTTCCATTCCTAAAAAAGAACTAGGATGTGTTTCAAATGACAGAGGTGAGCACTTTTCAGAGACACAACAATTCCGCATTGAAAAGGTGCACGAGCGTAAATGTGCCCTGTATAGAACGTGCGCATTAATAATTATTGTAAAACATGCATTTCTTTCTCATGTACATGCATTAACAATAAAGGCTGATTATAGATTGTGCTGAATTCACTAATGTTTGAGCAGCTTGTTGTGAATTCAATTTCCTCCATCTTTTAAAACGATAAAGTTCAGAGTTATCGTAGCTGCATATTTAGCTTGCAGCATGACACGCATTTAGCGGCACTCGAGTTCAAACACTGTACTCAATGAACCTGTCATTTAACATGTTCAGATTATGGTAATCACGCCAACGTGATATATCACTTAAAAGCTTGGTTTAAGAAAGGCATGTTACTGGAAAACTTTTCATTCATGGTGCACACTGTTCCCCTGAACGCCATGAAAAAAAAGAGCCCTGGGAGAGTCTAGAAACAAATCATCTCTCCGCCCCCGTGCAGAGGAACTTTCATGCTGTACAGCTTCCATGAGGAGGATAGATTATCCACACCCACCCATCATTATTACTTCAGAAAGTAAGTTACAAAACCGTCAGAAAGACAGAATCATTAGCGTGCACGAAGACGTTTCCGACTTGTGGCTGAGTCGTCAAAAACAACCACGTGTTTCCACAAACCCGACTCTACCTTTCGACCCCAGGAAGGAAGCAGGGTGGGCTCCAAACCCGCATATTAACAAACTCATTAAAAGTTTCTCTCCCCTCTTCCTGGCCTCAAATAAAACAAACTCTGGAGACTTTTCCGTTTTGATTAGTCTATGGAGAGGAGAGAGAGTATGTGTTTCCTATAATGGACAACCCCCCCCCCCCCAAAAAAAAAAAAAAAACTCTTCACACAGCTTTAATTACCTGCTGCTGGAGCTGTTAACATTTCTTCCAAAGAAAATCCCAAATCACAAATCCCAGTAGTTATCATCTGAAAACACCTACTTAAATAAAGACAGTGCTACATCAGTGTAAAGAGAGAGGGGGGGGGGATCAACACGTTTGTGCTTCTGTTGAAATGCTAACACAGCATATAATATTCAGAGCAGTGTGGTGGGTCACAGTCAGTCTGTTGGTTTATACTTCGGTATTAAAAAATCAGAACAAGCAATGCATTTGAAGATTTGTACTGTGCAAGTACTGTGCAAAAAAGATGTAGACACCTAGGAGACAGGCTGACGGGCTTAAACCAGTAGTTCCCAATGTGGGAAGTGGGCTTTCTGGGTGGGGGCTATTGCGGGGGTCAGCAAGGCAAACGAAGGAGATACATAATGCATGCCACTAGTGGTAATTTTACTGTAATTTATTATTATTTTTTTTTTCGAACTGTGTAAAGATAATTTCAGTGGAGTCTGGAAGCAAAAGATACGCACATGTGGGTTGGTACTGGGGGCTCAGGAGTATTCTCATCTACAAAATTGGGGCAATACCGAAAATGTTAGGGACCCAGTGGCATTAACTACACATCTAAAACTATTAACTATTACACAATCACAACTGAATATAATGTGATTATTTTGTAAATGTTTTTGTAACTGCCAGAGGTGCAGCAGGTAGTGTCGCAGTCACACAGTTCCAGGGGCCTGGAGGTTGTGGGTTCGATGCCCGCTCCCGGGTGACTGTCTGTGAGGAGTGTGGTGTGTTCTCTCTGTGTCCGCGTGGGTTTCCTCTGGGTGACTGTCTGTGAGGAGTGTGGTGTGTTCGCCCTGTGTCTGCGTGGGTTTCCTCCGGGTGCTCCGGTTTCCTCCCACAGTCCAAAAAAACACGTTGGTAGGTGGATTGGCGACTCAAAAAGTGTCCGTAGGTGTGAGTGTGTGTGTTGCCCTGTGAAGGACTGGCGCCCCCTCCAGGGTGTATTCCCGCCTTGCGCCCAATGATTCCAGGTAGGCTCTGGACCCACCGCGACCCTGAACTGGATAAGGGTTACAGATAATGAATGAATGTTTTTGTAACTGTGACGAACACAGGTTTGTTTCCTGACCTCTCGCTGCACTCCAGCCATTGCACCTGACTTTTCTCAGCTGGTCTTAAACTTCTGAACAGCACTTTACACGTACACAATATTATATCTGCTGCCATACAGTTCAGCTTAGTTTGGTGGTTTAAACACTAGGCAGTATTTAAAGCCAGGGGCTATAATTATGTCCTGTTCCCCCCAGAGCCTGCTCCTGCCTGAAGAGTGGGAGTCTTCTGCCAGTCGTGATTCAACACAGAAAGGTTAGCAGGATTGAAAATCAACAAGTAGCGTGTGGTCATGCTGCCCGCTGATTAAAAGAGATCAACACCATTGATTTTCTGTACATTTAGATCATTCCCACTTATAGGATTTCAGTCAACAAATATTCTTGGCAAAGACCTACCCGCACTCTGAATCATTTTGACCTTTTACTCTTGTTGAAAAGTGCTCAGAGCTCTGCTCAAATGCGTGCGGAACTTGTCATTTCACGCTCTGCTCATTCGGACCAAACGCATGTTTTTAAATACCTAAATACTTTGGTAAGCGAGGTTCATAATGACGCGCATTTTATCCCAGTTCAGAGGGTGTTGAGAGGACCTTTAAAGCAAATTGGGGAGAAACTGAAGAAGAAAAAACAATATAATTCTGACCACGCATGTACCCGTGCAAAACTGAGGCTGAGCAAAAGCAATTTGAAGATCCATTTAGTTTTGTACCCTAATTATACAGTTACCTCCCGCTGTTGAGCAGTAGGAACGAAGGCATTTTCTGTTAATGACTAGAGCGTATTCTTTCAATGAACGCAGCCCCGAAAAGGGTGGGCCATTCATACATTAGAGGAGAGGAAAGAGTAGATTAAAAAAGCATTTTCGCTTTCTTCTCTCCCAAACTTTCTCCAATTAGTGCTCAGCGAACGCAGAATGGCGTTCAAACGAATGTGCTGAGTGCGCAAACATAAGGGAAATCTTAACTAGTGTCATTCTCTCTGCCTCTCTCTCTCTTGAATATGTCGGGAGGAGAATCCTTGGCAAGTGTGACCAGAAGCAGATGGTGCATTTGGACACCCACTCCTCATTACTGATGCAGCTTCAGATGCACAGAGGAGGGAGTGAAGTGCAGTGAAAACTACAGTCTGTTAAAACACTGCAGCCATTCCGTGGACAGATGTTCACAGTTTTTTATGCCCTGGCTTTCGGATCGTTCCTCTAATTGGAGTTAACAAACTAACCTTATCTTATTCGACCCGACAAGGCGATGACACAAGGCAGGTTTACAACGGTGCGCTTATTTATCTGATTATTTGTTTATTTAACCAATTCTCTCATGACCAATTCCACACAGCAACACTAGTCAACCCCTCGGATCACATCCAACGACACCAGGGCGGAAGTGTGAAGACTAGCTGTACTAATGTAGGAGAACATTAAGTGCACAAATCCTGTTTAGTCTGGCCACTGCTAGGAAGAGTGAAGGCAACAGAAACAGAACGGTGGCTTTATTTCATCAAAGAAAAAAGCCATAACAGTCTCAGTGCTGTTAAAAATGAGCAGTTTCTTGAGCGGTTAATGCTTGCCACTGCATTCGGTTCTACTCTAATAGCCTCCACCCATAAAACACAATACAAACTGCTGAATATTTCTCTGTAAACGCTCTCTATGTGTTTTAGAACGGTTTTTGAGCGTGTGATGTATTGAGTTTCAGAGCTGATGGAAGCTCACGCGTAATTTTTTGCTACATTCCAGTCATTCACTTGAATTGTATTCGTCGGCCGAATGGAAACCAGCCCGGTGAGGTCTACGAGACCTGAAGTCCTTTTTCTCTCTTAAGGAGAAGGCACTTATTGGTATTACGCGACAGCCTGAGTCGAACAGTTACAGTCTTATCGTTGACAGTAAAATGCCAGCCTTACGGTGCTCTGTTAGCAGACTCCATCATTGGGCTTGCCATTTTGGAGGTGGCATGTTTGAAAGGCGGCAGTGCTGACATTTCCATAGCTCTGGGACACAGTCCAACAAGGTATTCCACAGCTACCAGCCACTCCGAAAGGGCAAAGGATAGACATTTACTGTCAGAAATGGCTGGCTCAGTTTCAGTCCAATAGGAGCTAGTGAGAATCTACTAGCACTGAGAACCCCAGGGAGAGCAGCTGTAGTCGGGACTGTCGCACGCAATCACCTGCAATCAATGGCAGGGTTATTACAGGATACCGTCCATGGCAAAATGAACACATGGATGATGATTAAGATTTAAAAGGATCAATATAACGGCTTATCCAAGTTCCCAATGGAAAAAAAAAAATACAATGATCCTGAGCCTTCCAGTGGAACATGTTTTGAAACACTGCCTCTTACTGTTTTTCATTCATAACTCAATGAAACAACATTTAAAGGCAATTTTTAAACAATGTTTGATTAGTTTCCACTCCGTTTACAGTTCCTGGAACATTGATAACATTGGTATTTTTGGTAAAATGGAATTAAAACAAGAAACTGAGATTTGTATGCCCTTGAACTTTTACCAACTTGATTTTATTTTATTTTAATTTGATGGCTACAACAAATGGCCGGTGTTAAACATCAGCTGAATCTCCTCTTCCTATCCTCGATACACCATAGGTGGCAGATCTACACTGTAAGAAGACCAGCACACTGCCGGCACAGTCACTCTGTTATAATCTTCAGAATGAGGCTTGGCATTTTCCTGCTGAAATAACCATGGATCTCCGGGGAACAAAACGTGAACTCAATGGCCGAATACGTCTCTTTAAAACGGCAATAATTGCCTCTGTGTCAGTGCTGTCTTCTCACATACATAAGTCGCACATGCCACGGGCACTGAGGCATCCCCACACTATCACACGCTCATAAATGATGGCTTCTGCACATGTCACTGTAAAAAGTCTGGAAGGTCGTGTTCATTTCTGGCAGAGAACCTGAAGCCAGTTTTTCCTGAACACAAGCTGAAATGAGGTCTTTCAGACCATCAGGGGTGAGCTTGGACCCAGAAGACCTGGCAGCATCTTGGGATAGGATTGAAATATAGTTTCTCTTGTTTAACTGTTGAGTTTCAGGTTGTATTTACTGAGGCTGTGGCAGACTGTTCAATGGCAGTGTTTTTTTGGAAATACAGTGGAACCTCTACTAACGAACTTTCCAAGATAAGAACCGGGCATTTGAATATTTTTGCCTCCACCAACAAACCACGACTCTAGAAACGAACCCGAGACTCCGTCGAGCGGCTGGAAATGGCCACTGACCCCAATAGGCGAGTCTCCCAGCGCCCCCAGACTTGAGTGAGCTTTTAAGATTAGCAAATTGTAGCTTTAGCATTTTAGCATTAGTGTAAATAGCAGACATCGAAATTGTTGCTAAGTTAAGCCGTATCTACGCTTCGTCTCCCCACATTCACCGCCTACTCTCCGTTATTCCACCCACCCCCCCACCTCCCGTCATACAGCCAGTGCTTGTGTAACTCCTCCAGCCAGTCGTCACGTCTTCAAGGTAGCGATGTGTAACCACTTAAAACTTTATTATTTCTTTTTATTACTGTTACCACTGTATTTCTTTTTTATTTTTAGTAACGCTACATGTATTTTTTTACTAATTTGAGAGTGGTGTAAACATATATCAGTGCAAAAAGGGTGACTTTCGGGGGGTGGGGGCTGGAACCCGTTAATTGCTTTTCCATTATTTTAAATGGGGGAAAATTGACTCGAGAAACAAACTTTTCCACTTTCGAACCGGGTCACGGAACGGATCAAGTTCGTAAGTAGAGGTTCCACTGTACGCATTTTATCAAAGTAGTATGACAGCTTCACATGCAAAGCCATGTGAGGGCTAAAAGGCTCATTTACTAGTGGTGTCCAGCTTTGCCCTAAACGTCTCTGCATTTCCTATTTTTCACAATATTACGTACCACAGATTGCAAAAGACGTAAATTGATTGCCGTGTTGCATTTATAAATGTTCTTTTTGAATCGTTTGATCATTTTTCACAGTGTTTGACACAAAGTGTTTAGCCACAACCTCGCTGTACTTGCAAAGACTGACTCTAACATATTAAGTGATCTTAAACAATTAAGAGTCCAAGACAAATTCTCTGATTGATCTGATTGAACCATATTTAGAACTCCACTTCACCAGGATTAGCAGAGTCTGTGCCACACTAGTGATCACAGGTGACATTGGAGTCACTGCCTCAAAGTTTTAGCTTAAGGGTATTTGTCACTATATGCAAATTAGTGTGAAAACAGAAAAAAAACAAATGTTTCATTTATTTACATTTGCTCATAAATGAGTGACCTTGTAATTTAATGGCAGTCTGGCCCTCCTTTTTTTTTGTCGTACGGTGAACAGGGATTTTTTTTTTTCTCTGACTCCATCTGTCCACTAGTTTTATTGTGGCTTGTGGCGATCCAGTGGGAGCCCCAGAGCCCTACAATGGGCACCAAGACCAAGGGCAAAGCACTAGACTCTTAGCCTTGCTCCCACCCCTCTGTTCAACACACACACACACATACACAAACACACACCCACCCCATTCTGCCACTTTAGCAGCATGAATGGGAAAAAGCACTAAGCTCCTGCTGCCAAATCAACTCAGATCTGGAGCACTGTTTAAGAGCAATGGGAATTGAAAAGTGCCCTTTCTAAACCTACATAAGCAGCAGTTAGTTCTTGCCTTTGATATTAATGCTAGGTGAATTCTGGTTTAAAATACTTTCAGGGCATTACAAGGTTTTAGACAAGTTTTTAAATGTAGATCTTACTTCGTTTTACTTCAAAAGTCACCTTTAAGTTGTTTTTTTTTTAACAATCACAGCTGAGTGAGTGGAAATTACTGTATCTTTGGGAGTTGTTTCTGAAGTGATTTTACACTTTCATAAGGAACGGTAACCTCATGAAAAAGTAAGTGTAACACAAGGTTTATTAAAAAGATAAACCCATCCCCATCAGAGAAACAGCACTTAAATATTTATCTTTGAGATTTAAAATAAATTAAATTAAGAAAAAAAATATAAAAGTGACCAAGCAGAAAATGAAAGTTGTAACAATGAAATTAGGAGTTATGGAAAACTATTCTTTAAAAAATAGATCAATACAGGCTTACTGTAGAGATTTGAAACTGTAATAAAGGCAGTGTGTCAACACTGAAACTGGAGGGAAATAAATATCTAATTTAGCTTGTGTGTAAATAGATATTTCCTCTTTTCCTGAGGAAGAAAAAATAAACACGTGACTATTTTTGACTTTAAATAAATGGTCAGTAATTCATTCATTCCTTCATTATCTGTAACCCTTATCCAGTTCAGGGTCACTGTGGGTCCAGAGCCTACCTGGAATCATGGGGCGCAAGGCAGGAATACACCCTGGAGGGGGCGCCAGTCCTTCACAGGGCAACACAGACACACACACATTCACTCACACACTCACACCTACGGACACTTTTGAGTCACCAATCCACCTACCAACGTATGTTTTTGGACTGTGGGAAGAAACCGGAGCACCCGGAGGAAACCCACACAGACACAGGGAGAACACACCACACTCCTCACAGACAGTCACCCGGAGGAAACCCACACAGACACAGGGAGAACACACCACACTCCTCACAGACAGTCACCCGGAGGAAACCCACACAGACACAGGGAGAACACACCACACTCCTCACAGACAGTCACCCGGAGGAAACCCACACAGACACAGGGAGAACACACCACACTCCTCACAGACAGTCACCCGGAGGAAACCCACGCAGACACAGGGAGAACACTAACCTGCTGCACCACCGTGCCGCCCCATGGTCAGTAATTGTTCAAAGAAATGTACATCCTTTTTAATGAGTGAACTAACTTATAAAATGTCAATCATGACACAAATTAAATGAGACTGACTTGTGCAGCATCACACAGATACATGATTTTCATGGACATGAGCTAAGTCTGAGCTGCAAGGTCAATATTATTTTACCTTTACAATATTTAATTTAGTCTAAAGCTTAATGTGTCTCTGGGAAAGATGCCCTGTGTCATTAAATATATGAGGAGGAGCACACAAAACGCACAATTAGCAGATTATAGGATAAGGGTTAAAGGACCAAACTGTCCTAACATGCACAGAGGAGTACAAATGTTTGTAGATTTACCACATATCATCAAACCTGTGTATAACTCAAGTCCCTTTATAAGCAGATGGAAAGAAAGGAAAATGAAAGAGAGGAAAGAAAGAACATTCTATATCCCATACATTATTTATGAGCTAAAGCCCTCCCCCCTGCTGATAAACAATGTCTAAAAATGTCTCCTTTTGTCTTTGAGAACAGCAGGTTAATTACCACGCCAGCGTCCATTGCACGACTGCTGAATTATTCACAGCCTGACCACTTCCTGCCGGAGGAGAGACCTTGTCATGAGTGAAGTGAGCTGAAGTAAATGGGGGAATCTGAATCTCAAATGTATTGATATGAGTTATCTGAGTGGGGCAGTGGAGCTCAGTGGAGATCTCCGCAGCTGACGGAGCTGTCTCTATCGTTCCGAGGTGTCGAACTACACAGAGTAACGGATTTAACGAAGGTGTGAGAGCAGAAGTCTTGCATTGATTCAGACGCATTAAAACCCAATACAAAGATCAACAGCTGGCCTCCCCCTCAGCGCTCTCATACATCATTCACAGCTTAATTATTAATAAGCACAGGCCAGCCAGAAAAGAAATGTTGTTCGTGCTCGTCTGAGGGCAGTAGACCCCCCCAGCTACCTCGATACATTCACACACTGACACAAACAACAGAGGGTTAGCGCAGAATATATTAACCCTTGGAAGACCATACAGTCATTATGGATTTACTGCGGCTGCACACACTGGTTTACGTTAATTCATAAAACTCTTTTAGGACACACACCTTCATATTTACAATACCTATTACAGCCAGAACCTGTTAAGTTCAACACCGTGTCTTCTCTTTATATCAAGCTAAAAGTCCCTGAAACATACACTTCCTATAAAATATACATACAGGAGGTCCTCGGGTTACGTCAGTCCCGAGTTACGATGTTTCGTGGTTACGACACATCTCCCATTTACTGTATAAAGCCTTGTTTCGACTTAAGTGGTTTTGCGTCGTAAACGTCGTAACGTGAACTTTGGTGTGCGCTGCGCGGCGGAAGAATACACGGTTACGTGGCTCGGGACCGAGGAGGATAGGTGTTAGGATCGGATAAGTGCTTACAGTACGTTATTTATGTACAGTATGAACGTATGTTCCGACTTACACCAAAAATCGATTTACGACGCGACGTAGGAACGGATCAACGTCGTAGGTCGAGGACCCCCTGTATATATATATATGTGTGTGTGTGTGTGTGTATTCAAGTAGATGCTGCTGATTGCTAGGCTACCACTGTAAATAGGAACTTGTTCTTAATGACTTGCCTGGTTAAATGAAAGGTTTAATAAATAAATAAATAAAATCATGATACTGCAATGTAGATTAGCAGAGCGAGAGTGTGTATTATCGCACCGTGTGTTTAGATATTTACTTCGGTTCCTTTTATCAGGGCCAAAATAAAGAAAATGAAAGTGTTGCATTACAGTCTTGGTTTGGCTTGAGTTCACACTCTCACATCTACAATGGAAACAAAGTAAGAAATGACATATGACTGACTTTGGGAACCAGAGTCGTTTGTCGTTAGGGTTAAAGCAGGTATCTGGGATGTGTTCGTTTACCAGGAGGTCGTTTTACAAACTGGAAACACTGTGGGAGGTGATAAATAAAGAGCTCAAAACAGCACCAGAAAGGTGTCCACTGCCTGAATCAGAGAGATGACGTTTGGTGGTGTTTTCTTTTAATTACGGTAGAACCCCGGATGTCGACCATTTCTGAAGTCGACATAATCGGAAGTCGACGCCAAATGTCGAGAGAATTTCGATTTGGAGGTCGACCTTAAAATTCAGAACCCGACCCACGCGACTTTTTGTAAACAAACGCTGCTCGTGTTGAGCTTAACTAACGCTACTTGGCGTCAGTTTACGACATCGTTCCGCAAGGTTGGAAGCTTTTGGAGGTTGTGCTCCAAGTTTTTGTGTATTTTACGCATCAAAAAATTGATGGTCGAGAACCAATTAATCGGTTTTCAGTTATTTTTTTATGGGGAAATTCGATTCGGAACTCGACCGCATCCGTTGTCGACGCGAGTTCTGGAACGGATTACCGCCGACTTCCGGGGTTCTACTGTATTATTCTTATTGTTATTTTTTTAAACGTACTTTTTCCTCACGGCACAATTATTGTTACATCTTGGGACATCACATCTTGCATTTGGTTTGTATCACATTCACAGTTAAAATGAACGGCATCAGAATCCATTTAGAAAATGACTGACCGACCTTCTCAGGTGGTCTCGGTCCACTTGATTTGATGTTTGAAAGGGAGCGTCCACACTTTCACAGGGTTTGCTTTAATAGAACCCAAACCGACAATTCTGAAACGTACCCTAAATGTACTTTTTCCTGTAATAACACTTTACAACGTTAGCATAAGTACAAATATAGAAATAGTGTGAAATGTAACAAAATAACTAATCCTTAGTAAAGCTCTTAAGATGAATGAATTTGTGTCTCCACAGGTTTGGCTCATGATTCTCACTGCACAATAGCCACTGCAGGATCTGATATAGTTTAGTGAAGGATTGATCAAATGACCAGGCATTGGATGGCAACAACCACTAACACATGTTAAAATGAACCTACACTTTATAAAGGTTTATAAATGGCTTAAAAACCTATTTATTTCATGGTTATTAAAGAGGTGGTAAACACCTTAAAAGTCATTAATAATCATTCGTAACACAGAGATAGAGAGGGAAACAATGACCTCTTGGAGCTTGTGGGGGCCTCATCCCTGCTCTGTGGGGGTTCCTGGGACCATGGAAGAACATGGTGAAAGAGGACAAAGTATGCAGAGCAACAGAGTGACTCCAGCCTGTAAACTGCAGAACTATAAACTGCTCCTGTATCGTGAGTGGAGCTGAGAGACTGGACAGTGAATGTAGAAACAAGTTGGAGTTTGCATTTTTTGAAAGATTCATATAAATTACAATAGACTTTTATTATCTCAAAACTAACATTGTATTAATATGAGTGCTTAATCATGCAATTCATGTCTCTTATGTACATCTGTATGTATAGTGTGTGTGTGTGTGTGTGTGTGTGTGTTTTCTAGCGTGATAGAGACCTCTGCTTGCAGTTCTGCACTTTGGAATGATGACTAGGGCATTTCTAAGTGGAGAAATGTGTGGTGGAGTTTAGAGAGGAGGGTGGAGGGGCTTTTACCACGTCATCAGCACTCAGAGCCCTGCACACACTCAGCATCAAAGAGCGTGCAAACACATCTCATCTCCCATCTGCAGCAGAGATTAGCCACAGATTAAACCACACCTGCATCAGATACCACAACACGCAACACTTGATCTTTTGGATCGAAATCATTTCTGTAATCGTCGGGGTGCTGATTGTCATCACTTCCAGGCAGAGCGGCCATGCCCGGATCTGAAGACCACTGAACCGGCCTCAGCCGTGTGTGTGTGTGTGCGGAGCTCAAACAGAGGGCACACTGCCTTCACTGTGTGCGTCAATGCAAATGAAAGGCCTCAAAAACGACCACGTTCAGATTTATGCGGTAGTGTGGTGTTCTTACCTGAGCAGAGAGTCAAACCCTAGTCTTCTGTTTCCCACTACACTACACCAATCACAAACACTACACGCCCCCTTCCATTTGGCCAGAAGGTGGTCAACGGTCTCTGAGTGAAACAGCTTTGCTTCAGTAAAGACTCTGCTGTGAGTGAGGGAGGAATAAAGGACAATGCCAGGCACCATCAGCTCAGTTGATGATGCTGAGCAGGAGTTGCTGCCAGTTGCTTGGTTTTATAAGAGCTGGTTAGAACCGGAGTCCACTTTGTTTAATTTTACACAGAAATTCTAAGCCCTAGCAGTTTTTTTATTACTGGCTATAAAAAAAAGCGCATTAAAATTTTATATTAATTACTTATCGCTTAAAATAATCTCATTAAAAGCAGCTGAAAAATTCTGTTGCAGTTTTTCTAAACAGTCTGTGTCATGAGTTCGGAAGTAGAGAAGTATGTTTGTGTTTTGAGGAGGTTTCTCAGGTTCTAGGTTCAACCAAACACACTGGTGTATCTTTGTTTAACCATTAGGAATTAATTGGGATATTTATAAGCAAACGATTAAGACATACAGGGGTTGGAGAATGAAAGTGAAACCTGGTTTTAGACCACAATAATTTATTAGTGTGGTGTAGGGCCTCCTTTTGCGGCCGATACAGCGTCAGTTCGTCTTGGGAATGACATACACAAGTCCTGCACAGTGGTCAGAGGGATTTGAAGCCTTTCTTCTTGCAGGATAGTGGCCAGGTCTCTACGTGATGCTGGTGGAGGAAAACGTTTCCTGACTCGCTCCTCCAAAACACCCCAAAGTGGCTCAATAATATTTAGATCTGGTGACTGTGCAGGCCATGGGAGATGTTCAACTTCACTTTCATGTTCATCAAACCAGTCTTTCACCAGTCTCGCTGTGTGTATTGGTGCGTTGTTGTCCTGATACACGGCACCGCCTTCAGGACACAATGTTTGAACCGTTGGATGCACATGGTCTTACTGGCGCAATGTGCAGTTAATGAAGATTGGCCACCAGGCTGCTCCAATTTAGCCATGAAACCTCCCACACTACAATGACAGGTGTTTCAGCTTCATCGTCCAACCCCTGTATTTATTCAGTTAATAAAGTACTGACTACTGACTACTGAGGGTTTAATTGGAATGACCAAATGAAATCTGAAATTATTAAGAATCTTACGGAGAACCTGAAACCATCCCGACCCACGGAGAGGGCAGTCAATAGAGAGAGAGAGACTCACGATGTGGAGCATGAGGTAGTCTCCCAGTCCTGGGGCACTGTCGATCCGCACCAGAATCCCATCCTTCAGTGAAGTGCTGAAGCCCACGGTCAGTCTGTCCGTACGAGTGCTTGGCCGCTCATTCGCTGGCCAGTTAAAGGTGATCAAACCTCCCCCTTTACCAAAGATGTACGTTGTTCCAGCTGTGGAAACACAAGGACACAAAGCAGAAGGCAACAGATGATTTAAAGGCCAAATTAAAAGCACTAAAATGTGATAAACACTCATTATCACAATGAATAATTTATCGTACATCATACAAAACCCAAAAAAGCCATTACTGTACAAACCAAGTGGGCAGCAACTCGTTTTCAGTAATTACTAGAAAGCAACAGCAGCCATAATTGACAGGGATGCAAGAATTGTGGTTTTACAAAATGAATCAAATATGTTTGCCCAGGATGTTCAGAATAAGAGCCAGTGGCGACACGTGCCACAGACCCTTTATAAAGTCTGGAAAGTTCCCTACACAGCTTTGTCCTTCACTTTAATCACAATGCCCCTAAGTAACATTCACTGGCACATGGCACCTTGAGAGTTAGTGAACGTGTGACCTCATTTACAGAATGACCGTGTGAATGGTGAGGTCATAAAAGCATATTTTTGTTTTCTAAAAGGTGTATTCCAACCTTTTTAATAATTCAAATGCTTTTTTTTTCCATCTGTCCTTGGTCTGATTCCATTTCAACAACAAAAAAATACAAGTCACAAAATGGTTATTGTGATGTTTATGTTACAGTGGAATTTTAACCAAAATTAATTACAGAATACAGCAGAAAATGTTGAAAAAAAAAGTGTGTTTCATGTTTCCTCCGGGTGACTGTCTGTGAGGAGTGTGGTGTGTTCTCTCTGTGTCTGCGTGGGTTTCCTCCGGGTGACTGTCTGTGAGGAGTGTGGTGTGTTCTCCCTGTGTCTGCGTGGGTTTCCTCCGGGTGACTGTCTGTGAAGAGTGTGGTGTGTTCTCTGTGTGTCTGTGTGGGTTTCCTCCGGGTGACTGTCTGTGAGGAGTGTGGTGTGTTCTCTCTGTGTCTGCGTGGGTTTCCTCCGGGTGACTGTCTGTGAGGAGTGTGGTGTGTTCTCTCTGTGTCTGCGTGGGTTTCCTCCGGGTGACTGTCTGTGAGGAGTGTGGTGTGTTCTCTCTGTGTCTGCGTGGGTTTCCTCCGGGTGACTGTCTGTGAGGAGTGTGGTGTGTTCTCTCTGTGTCTGCGTGGGTTTCCTCCGGGTGACTGTCTGTGTGGAGAGTGGTGTGTTCTCCCTGTGTCTGCGTGGGTTTCCTCCAGGTGACTGTCTGTGAGGAGTTGGTGTGTTCTCCCTGTGTCTGCGTGGGTTTCCTCCGGGTGCTCCAGTTTCCTCCCACAGTCCAAAAACACACGTTGGTAGGTGGATTGACGACGCAAAAGTGTCCATAGGTGTAAGTGAATGTGTGAATGTGTGATTTGTGACTAGCCACCCCTCCAGGGTGTATTCCCGCCTTGCGCCCAATTATTCCAGGTAGGCTCTGGACCCACCGCGACCCTGAACTGTATAAGCGCTTACAGAGAATGAATGCATGAATTAACTAAGTCTGGGCTCTTACGGGTTAAGGCTTGGTTTCTGTATGATTTTCTCCTCTTTTAGACATGAAGCTTGAGCACACTGCACAGAGACTGAGGGAAAGGCAGAGGCTGAGAATAAAAGCTGAGTGTAACTGGCCTGTAAAGCAGTAATAGATACCCTTCTGTTTTTATGTGCAGAGACTGTTCGCCAGCCAGCTCTACAAATGGCCTGCAGTCACATGGAAATTTAATGGTGATAATACAAAAAAAAAAAAAAAACTATGGTACACCATTAAAATGTCCTCTTCGAGTTTAGACAAGTAGGCCAAAGACTTTTTTTTTCTGAGAATAAGCCTGGCATTTTTAAGTTGTCAGTGGCTTTTCTCTCCTCTGCTCCTTGCACCATGTCTGATTGGGGCTTTAACATGAATAATACCTCAACCTGGGTCACCCAAGCCATAATTCTTGGGGCTGGAAATCTCCAAAGAGGCTGAGGGAAAAAGCTGTGACCTATACCAGTTAAATATAGCTTCATCATGGGAATAACAGTGGGAGGTTTTGTGATGAATTCATTTTTACCATTATCATACATTTTACATGAAGGCAAACATATTGTACCATGGACAGAGAGATCAAAGAAAGACTGTTTGGCTTTGGTTTGACAGGTGCACCTACAGCTCAGCGAGAACGTGGGCTAATGCTAATACTGTCTTAAGTAAACAGAGGCGGGTTGAAGCGCCCTGACACTTCATGTATGAGTTTATCTTGGAAAAGGTCTAGGAAAAAAAGCAAAGAGGTAGGATAAAAAAACAATAAAGTGTTTACATTATATCACGTAGAGTACAGCACTCTGAACCCCATCCCTCATCTGAGAATACTACCGTCTGCTCTGGGGGAGCAGGGGACAGCTGGCCACCAGGCTCCACACTGCAGGGCCATGTCAAGTGGAACATCTGGCCAGAGCTTTAGTGCCTCACAGAGAGAACATTACTCCAACAACAGGCTCAGAAAACCTCACTCTACCTATCCCTTCTGCACTTAGAGCGCTCCACATACAAGTTCGTCCCTCAGTGGACACCCAATGAAAATTACTACCTTGCAGCTCCAACTTTCGGGTGTATAGTAAAAACCCAGCAGCCTATCCGTCGCTAGTCATCCTCTAGAACAGATGTTTTCAAATATTGGATGTAGATTCCAGGCCTGGATTTTAAAATTGCCGGCCAGTGACTCTACCACTGCAGCTGATTATGTACCAGACTGGCGTAGTGTCACGAGCCAGCCATTTTAAAATCCCAGCCTGGAACGTGGATCCAAGGTCCGGATTTTCTGACCACAGAGTGCCCTATTGGCTTCGTACGTATTGTGGTGGACCACCCCCAGTCGTGCAGGGACATGGGCACGTTCGTTACATAGCAACACACAATACAGTAATCACTAAACAATGTCAGCGGCATCAACAACAATGGGTCTGTGGCCAGAAACTGACTAGCGATAAGATTATAGTGGACGTGCAATGCAAATGGACTATGGTAGTACATAGGAACTTGATGCAGCTGTGTACCTGGAGTGTCTAATAAAGTGGCACAAAGCTGGATATCTTTCTCTCTCTCTCTAATACACACACACACTTATAACACGGATAGTTCCATATCAATACATTGTAGAGCCACCTTTCGCTGCAATTACAGCTGCAAGTCTTTTGGGGTATGTCTCCACTTTGCGCATCTAGAGACTGAGATTTTTGCCTATTCTTCTTTGCAAATTAGCATAAGCTCAGCCAGGTTGGATGGAGAGCATCTGTGAACGACAGTTTTCATGTCTTCCCACAGATGCTCGATGAGATTAAGTCAGGACTTTGCCTGGGCCGTTCTAACACATGAATATCTCTTGATGTAAACCATTCCACTGTAGCTTTGGCTGTATACTTAGGGTCATTGTCTTGCTGGAAGGTGAATCTCCTTCCCAAAGTCTTTTGCAGCCTCCAACAGGTTTTCTTCCAGGATTGCCCTGCATTTAGCTCCATAACATCTTCCCATCAACTCTGACCAGCTTCCCTGTCCCTGCTGAAGAAAAGCATCCCCACAGCATGATGCTACCACCACCATGTTTCACAGTGGGGATGGTGTGTTCAGGGTGATGAGCAGTATTACTTTTCTGCCACACACAGCGCTTTAGCATTTCAGGCAAAAGGTTCAACTCTGGTCACATCTGACCACAGCACTTTCTTCCACACGTTTGCTTGTGGCAAACTTTTCTTCTTGCCAACTTATAGCTGTCCTGTGGACAGATTCTCCCACCTGAGCTGAGGATTTCCGCAGCTCTTCCAGATTGACCATGGGCCTCTCGGCGGCTTCTCTGACCAGTGCTCTCCTTGCTCTGTCATTTTGGGTGAACGGCCATGTCTCTGTAGGTTTGCAGTTGTAGAATACGTTTTCCATATTTGGATCATGGATTGAACAGTGCTCCTTGGGATGCTCAAAGCTTGGGATATGTTTTTACAACCTAACCCTGCTTTGAACCTCGCCACAACTTTATCCTTGACCTTTCTGGTGAGTTCCTTGGTGTTCATGATGCTGTTTGTTCACTAGTGTTCTCTAACAAACCACTGAGGCCTTCAGAGAACACGTGTATTTATACTGAGACTGAATTACACACAGCTGGACTCTATTAACTAATTATTTGAATGTATGAATGCTTTATGAATATATGGGAATAATGTTTATATAGGAATCTATACACAAAGGAATCTAAGGTCTCGTGAAGCTTGAGAAACTCAGCACCTCAAAATGTAAGGATTTAAAAATGTGTCTTTTATTTTATTTTATTACTATTATTTATTTTTTACCTGCACTGAATCTTTACACTAAAAGCACTTAAAAGTTATTGTGCTCGATTTGCGTGACACTGAGGCGTTTTAGCAGCACCTTAAGTTGGACACGTAACGAGAGAGAAGCTTTTAAAACAATTAAAAAGCCAAAGTGTGCCTGGTCTTTTCGCATGCTGATGAGCTGCGGCACACGTTCAGGAAGCGATTCGGATTCAACAGCCGCAGAATAATGTGGCGGAACATTTTTAGGAGGAAGACGTATCGGCAGTTTACTCCAAGCGCAGTCTATATTAAGAAAAGATGCTTTTAATCAATTATCCTGTTAACATGAAACAAACCCACTAATGGAAATCTTAACCTGATAAGCATGCAAATGAGCACGTGTAGACGAGAGAGAGAGAGAGAGAGAGGGTGAGAGAGAGGGGGTGAGAGAGAAAGAGCAAGAGAGAGAGAGAGAGAGAGAGAGCAAGAGAGAGGGAGAGCAAGACAGAGAGAGCAAGAGAGAGAGAGAGGGTGAGAGAGAGAGCGAGAGAGAAAGAGAGAGAAAGAAAGAGAGGGTGAGAGAGAGAAAGAAAGAGAGAGAGAGGGTGAGAGAGAGAGAAAGAGAGAGAGAGGGTGAGAGAGAGAGAGAGAGCGCAAGAGAGAGAGTGAGAGAGCAAGAGAGAGAAATAAAAAAAGAAGAGCTTATTTGAACATGTCAAGTAAATGTCTCAAAGCTTCTGGATTGCGTTCCAGGGTTTTAGGGACTTAGCTCTAATGGTTGCCATGGATGAAATGTTTCATTAAGCAGCAGCGTAGGCTTATGAGAATAATGAGTAACACATTTGCTGCAACGCTAAGGTTCACTCTCATTGGAATCAATAGGTTTTTAAATGGGCAGTTCTTCTAGAGTAACACCGCACCAGTGAGTCATCAATAATAACACACCAGCAAATCGTCTTACCAAAAATAAAGGCGATATCTGTTGTACCAAGCCCTGATTACGTCGTTGTACCCTTTTTAGCTCAGCATTTGTTAGTCTAATCTTCTCTAAATCGTGATGTGCTTGTGTGAAAATCAGAATGATCTCATTTGGCCATGGGTACCTTCACGTAGCTGGAGAATAATCACGGAAACTCCCCGCAACATTCGTCTTCACCACGTCGCGCAGGCCAGGCCGCAGGTAATACCCGGCAGATGGAAAATACTTCCTATATTTGCCCTCTCCTAACTGAGCTTATCTCCCAGCCCAAAATAATTCATGCTATTGTAGGCTCTTCTGGTTCAAAAGCACTGGTTTATAATCCTCGAAAGGGATCACCGAGGAAGAGGATGCATCCCTTTGAAGTCTCCTGCTTCAGGAGGAAAAAAAAAAGCATCAATCATGAAACGTTAATGTGGCATATGCTGCGTGGCGAAGACCTCTGCTACCTCCAGCTCTATTAAAACTGCATCAGGACCGCAGTCCATGGGCAGACGATCATAAGAATGGGCACAAAATGTTCTGAAATATCAGCAGAAGAGGACTCTGGACAGAGTTACTGTAGTGTTCAAACAGTGCATCCTTTCCTTGCTTCAAGTCTGAAGTTATACATTGTTCAGCTTCAGGAAAGGAGCAAATAATATATTTAATACAAAGACTTGCTTTCATTCTTTTTTGCTTAAAATAATATACAGAGGTATGTGTCCACAGCTCCACAGTCAGTTGCATCGTCTGCTCCCAAACACCTTCACTGAGGCCTGGGCTGTGGGACAGTCTGTCTGTTGTTATAAGAGCACCAGTAGCTTGTTTGTCTGAACTGCAAAGGGTCTTTCTCTCTCATATTCACGCATCATCACGCCCATTCCCGGTGTCCTCTTGCAAATTTCCCTCTTTTATTTACTACACCTTTCCTACAACTAGATCATTCATTCATTGTCTGTAACCCTTATTCAGTTCAGGGTCGCGGTGGGTCCAGAGCCTACCTGGAATCATTGGGCGCAAGGCAGGAATACACCCTGGAGGGGGCGCCAATCCTTCACAAGGTGACATACACTCAGACATTCACTCCTACGGACACTTTTGAGTCGCCAATCCATCTACCAACGTGTGTTTTTGAACTGTGGGAGGAAACCGGAGCACCCGGAGGAAACCCACGCAGACACAGGGAGAACACACCACACTCATCACAGACAGTCATCTGGAGGAAACCCACGCAGACACAGGGAGAACGCACCACACTTCTCACAGACAGTCACCCGGAGGAAACCCACACAGACACAGGGAGAACACACCACACTTCTCACAGACAGTCACCCGGAGGAAACCCACGCAGACACAGGGAGAACACACCACGCTCATCACAGACAGTCACCTGGAGGAAACCCACACAGACACAGAGAACACACCACACTCCTCACAGACAGTCATCTGGAGGAAACCCACTGAGACACAGGGAGAACACACCACACTCCTCACAGACAGTCACCCAGAGGAAACCCACGCAGACACAGGGAGAACACACCACGCTCATCACAGACAGTCACCTGGAGGAAACCCACACAGACACAGAGAACACACCACACTCCTCACAGACAGTCACCTGGAGGAAACCCACACAGACACAGGGAGAACACACCACACTCCTCACAGACAGTCACCTGGAGGAAACCCACACAGACACAGGGAGAACACACCACACTTCTCACAGACAGTCACCTGGAGCAGGAATCGAACCCACAATCCTGGTCCCTGTACCTGTGTGACTGCGACACTACCTGCTGCACCACCGTGCCGCCTTTCCCTAGATCTAAAACCCGGCTTGGGGAAAGAGAGAGAGTTGGAAGAGAGAGCACACAACCCCCAGACGGGCCAGCGGTGCTTTCCCCCTATCCGGGAAACCCTAAGTCAGTATTGGACACTCAGGAGAGGAGGGATTGACCGCTCCCTAACCCTCTACAGACCCGTAGCACTTGCGACTTTGTGAGAATCGAAGTGGCTAGGAGGACACGCGTGTTTCGTGTTTGAAGAGTACATGACAATGCCACTGACATTTCTGGAAAGGCTTTGTTGCAGGAAGCAGTTGTAACACTGGCTTCAAATCCTGGACAAAATATTGGACAAAATATAGACAGATTTAATATTATATTAGGTTTTGGAAGTCTGTGAAAAATGAATGCCTTGTTCCCTCTCTTGCCTGTACTGGAGGCAGGAGCACTGTGAGAAAGTCTTAGATAGCTGAGAAAATGAGATTTAAAAAGCTATTTATCTGAGCAGTACGTTTATTTGCTCAAAACAGCAATGGCCAAGAAAAAATAAATAAAATTAGAGAAAATAGTAATATTCTCGTGGGTGTGTGCGCACACTAGTTTTACCCTTGCCACATCTCTCCAAGCAATCCAGTGTTATTTGAGGTTATCATCTATTACCTAGTTTTTAGGGTTTTTTTTGTATCTTTCGTAATTATATATAACAGTACACAAGCACCATGTTTATTAAGAAAATAAATAATTCAACATAGTAATAATAGTAGGCGGCACGGTGGCGCAGCAGGTAGTGACGCAGTCACACAGCTCCAGGGGTCTGGAGGTTGTGGGTTCGATTCCTGCTCCGGGTGACTGTCTGTGAGGAGTGTGGTGTGTTCTCCCTGTGTCTGAGTGGGTTTCCTCCGGGTGACTGTTTGTGAGGAGTGTGGTGTGTTCTCCCTGTGTCTGTGTGGGTTTCCTCCGGGTGACTGTCTGTGAGGAGTGTGGTGTGTTCTCTCTGTGTCTGCGTGGGTTTCCTCTGGGTGACTGTCTGTGAGGAGTGTGGTGTGTTCTCCCTGTGTCCGTGTGGGTTTCCTCCGGGTGACTGTCTGTGAGGAGTGTGGTGTGTTCTCCCTGTGTCTGCGTGGGTTTCCTCTGGGTGACTTTCTGTGAGGAGTGTGGTGTGTTCTCCCTGTGTCTGTGTGGGTTTCCTCCGGGTGACTGTCTGTGAGGAGTGTGGTGTGTTCTCCCTGTGTCTGAGTGTGTTTCCTCCGGGTGACTGTCTGTGAGGAGTGTGGTGTGTTCTCCCTGTGTCCGTGTGGGTTTCCTCCGGGTGCTCCGGTTTCCTCCCACAGTCCGAAAACACACGTTGGTAGGTGGATTGGTGACTCAAAAGTGTCCGTAGGTGTGAGTGTGTGAGTGAATGTGTGAGTGTGTGTGTCGCCCTGTGAAGGACTGGCGCCCCCTCCAGGGTGTATTCCTGCCTTGCGCCCAATGATTCCAGGTAGGCTCTGGACCCACCGCGACCCTGAACTGGATTAGGGTTACAGATAATGAATGAATGAATAATAGTACGTTTCAAAGCCTTTCTGCACATTACTTTAGAAAACACTTAAATGTAGGAAAAATTAAATATAGGTGTCAACAGACTTTAAACTAAACTTTAAGTGGATGTTAATTTAAAAAGATAACTGGAAGTAAGATTTCAATAGTTTTACGCTTGTTTTAACAGCTTTTTTAAAGTTTAAAGTGCTTCTACATAATGTAAAGTCTCTGCACAAATTAAAGCAGATTAAACCATCTACAAAAACCTTCACTTTTCATGACGAAGGCAGGGAGGAAACTTCCTGTTCCACTATCAAGCGTAAAAATAAGTGCTACACCGAGTGAGTGGTTGATTCAGCTGATCAATCTGTTTATGACCTCCTCTGATATTCTGTGAGAATGAAATGACACTGATAAGCGTGAGACACTGTCTCTGAATTCGGTCGTAGAATAAAAATATGCACACACACCGGGGCTGATCAGGGATTCTACTTTTCAACCAAACGGTGTGCATTTTCCATTTCCCTCCTTCGCTTTCATTTTCCATCTCTCTCTCATTCTCTCTCCCTCTCTCTCTCTCACCCACACTGAAATAGTATCTGAAATAGAATAGTAATGCATTCAGGAGCTCCCAACGGAGAGATTTTGAGAGAGGGTCAGTGGAACAGCGCTGGGTGCCAGACGATTTCAGATCTATCAGCCAAGCAATTGTTTTTAACCCCGACTTACCCAAAGCTTTGGCAGTGCTCCATTAAGACTTTTTGTCTTTGTTCCCCTTAAAAACTCAAATAAATCGAGAGTAAAATGGTTGTCCATAGCAACGCAAATCAGAATGTGAAGTTTAAGCTTTGTGTGTGTGATCTTTGGTCTTCTATCATTGTATTAAAGAGGTTTTTAAGTTTGCGTGTGACTTCATTGAGATTTGCGGTGGCAACCGATTTTTGTGTGAACTACTACTAATAAAATTCTCCTGCAATGTTTCGCACTGAGTTTAATTTTGTTGACGTGTGAATTTGAGTCACTGACCAATAGCTGTGGAGTGTTATGGATGCCTTGTGAATCACCAGCAAGATGATGAAGCATGTCTGTATTTTCCCCTTCATAGAAACTATGACAATGACCTCTTCCTTCGTGAAAAAGGCGTGAGTAGTATGTAGATGTTTCCAGTTCCAAATTTCCTTCTCAGGGGCGGCACGGTAGCGCAGCAGGTAGCGCCGCAGTCACACAGCTCCAGGTGACTGTCTGTGAGGAGTGTGGTGTGTTCTCCCTGTGTCTGCGTGGGTTTCCTCCGGGTGACTGTCTGTGAGGAGTGTGGTGTGTTCTCCCTGTGTCTGCGTGGGTTTCCTCCGGGTGACTGTCTGTGAGGAGTGTGGTGTGTTCTCCCTGTGTCTGCGTGGGTTTTCTCCGGCTGACTGTCTGTGAGGAGTGTGGTGTGTTCTCCCTGTGTCTGCGTGGGTTTCCTCCGGGTGACTATCTGTGAAGAGTGTGGTGTGTTCTCCCTGTGTCTGCGTGGGTTTTCTCCGGCTGACTGTCTGTGAGGAGTGTGGTGTGTTCTCCCTGTGTCTGCGTGGGTTTCCTCCGGGTGCTCCAGGTTCCTCCAACAGTCCAAAGACACACGTTGGTAGGTGGATTGGCGACTCAAAAGTGTCCGTAGGTGTGAGTGTGTGTTTTGCCCTGTGAAGGACTGGCGCCCAATGATTCCAGGTAGGCTCTGGACCCACCGCGACCCTGAACTGGATAATGGTTACAGATAATGAATGAATGAATGAATGAATTTCATTCTCACACCTGACACTGTTTAAGGTAGAAATAGAAGTTTAGAAGAAAATTCAGCTTCATATCAGAAGAGTTAGGAGTGGGTGATAATATGAAGGCATACGATGCTCTACATTTTACTAAACTAGACTGGCAGAGCTGCCTACTGAGGACAAATCTCCCTCTTTCCAGTACAGTACACACACAAAGAATAAACAGAACCTGTTTGCACAGCTGAACATTTGGGTTTAAAAGTAACTGTATTAATGAAGTAACTGCAAAAAATGTCTGTAAGCTTTAGACACATGCAGTAATCAAAATAAATGTGACAGCAGTGAGAAACTGCATTATTAACTGAAGATTAAAAAGCAGATATAGACACATTGACTCATCATTAAAACGTTGCTCAGAGAAGATCACAAACAGAATTCCCGTCTCCTCTGAGAAACTACTCTGATTTAAATCAAACACTGATGATTATCCCAGTAACAGCACGCACGACCCGACACGACCCGATGAAACGCGTCTAGGCCCTTTCTGTTGAAACTATTCCAGCCATTCTTTTTCAGATGCTAATGCATTCAAAAGCAGTGCGGAACCCCATCTCCGACATTTGTGGGTTGCCGTAATGCATTTAGGACAACAGGCAGCTCGCTAGAGAGAATATGAGAGGCATTCATATTCCTCCATTTTCCCACTCCTCTATCCAGTTGGCCTCGGCACACCTCGATCCGCACAACTGTAAACGGGGGGGGATTGAGCGGGGAGATAGGGCGAGAGAAAAGAGGGGCGCCCGCGCAGTACGAGATTTAACACCAGGCTAATATCGAATGTGTCAGAGCACATTGTAGCATCAAAGAGATAGAGGATATAGACCAAACTGGCATGGCTGAGAGAGGAGATGGGATTTTGATAGAGCTTGCTCTGTTCTCACTACCTCAGGCCATAAAACACACGCTCGCATACGCATGCATGCACACAGGCACACGCACGCACTCACGCACAAAAAAATAAAAAATCATTTCTCCCCCAACCGCGGTGACAAACATTATTCAGAGAACAGTTACCCAACAAAAGAAGGCCTCTGCTGCTCAGTGACTGAAACACAGGACCACTGAGGCCAACAGGCTTGGCAGTCTTGCCTCTCCCCAGAGAACAAAATTCAATAGAGGCGATCATTACAGCGAGAACTGGTACTCAAAAGTGTGATGGTGCTGTCAGCCCAAGTCAAGAAAAAAAACCCCAGCATCAACACGACAGAGAACAAAAGAAAAAGCAAAAAAACTACAACAAAAAATAAACTAAAAATTAATGACGTACAGAAAAACGGCGCAAACGTGAAAACGATGAGAAAACGCACCCACCGTCCGCCGCCATTAGCTCACACTTCAAAGTGCATTAAACCACGGCTCCCTTTCAGGATTAACACAATGCTAAAATGGTCCTAATTGATGGCATTATTTTTAAATGCCAAACAAAAATAGAGCATGACTCATGAATCCTGGACCTCTCACGTACACTTGAGTCGGCAAAACAGCTCAGATACCTCGCCTGCAGCCACTGCTTATTAAGCAACAACATGATTAGGAGTACATTAGCACAGTCTTTAGCACAACCACGCTCGGTCAAGGTCACGGGCGGCAAGCGAAACTGCCCCAATGCTGTATTTCAAATCCAGCTTTAGTTCCTCGGAGCGGTTCTACGGTTACGTTTGGTCTCTACACCTCTACAAACAGGCATTAGAAACACAGGCCCTGGAGCTAGACATTAGCCGCTTTAGTGGTTGGATTCCAGAAGTGGATTAAGGCTAGTCTTAGTCTAAAGTGCCATGCAAATAGTGCATTGTCTTTAGAAATTCTATTTCATTAAGGTTTAAGCTGGTTCTAGGGTTTAGTTTAAAGTTTACTGTGAAGCTTTAAGGTTGCTGTTAATGCGCACACACTTTCTGCACTTTGGTTGTGTGGTAGGTTTTTATGTGACATTATTTTATACAAAATCAGAATCTTGGTAAATTACTGTTGTTTACAAAATAACCAAATATTGAATATTTAAAAATATATATATTTTAATTTAATTAATATAACATTTATTTTGTTGCGGGTGGCAACTGCTGGCTGGTGGTGCAGCAGGTTAGTGTCGCATTCACACAGCTCCGGGGACCTGGAGGTTGTGGGTTCGATTCCCGCTCCAGGTGACTGTCTGTGAGGAGTGTGGTGTGTTCTCCCTGTGTCTGCATGGGTTTCCTCCGGGTGACTGTCTGTGAGGAGTGTGGTGTGTTCTCTCTGTGTCTGCGTGGGTTTCCTCCGGGTGACTGTCTGTGAGGAGTGTGGTGTGTTCTCCCTGTGTCTGTGTGGGTTTCCTCCGGGTGCTCCGGTTTCCTCCCACAGTCCAAAAACACACGTTGGTAGGTGGATTGGTGTCCGTAGGTGTGCGTGTGTGTGTGAGTGAACGTGTGTGTGTCTGTGTTGCCCTGTGAAGGACTGGCGCCCCCTCCAGGGTGTGTTCCTGCCTTGCGCCCAATGATTCCAGGTAGGCTCTGGACCCACCGCGACCCTGAACTGGATAAGCGATTACAGATAACGAATGAATGAATTTATTTCGTTACATTAGTGTTTTCTTGAAATTAATAAAAGTGTCTTGTTCATATCGCCAAGAATATCGTTATCACCAAAACACCCTGAAATATCATGATATTATTTCAGGGCCATATCGCCCACCTCTCATCTATATCATGATATATTCTGTAATTTAGTTCAATACAATAGAATTCTGATATCAATTTGAAGAACATAAAAGCCACAGAAACCTGCCAAGAACAAACAAGAAAAAAACAACACCTTCAAACATAAACCTCTTGACTGAATACTCAATATTAATATTTATAAATTAATTTAAAATTGTAATGAACATTAGTGGGTTACAGATGTGGTAAATAATGTACGCTACAATATTGAAAATACTTATAAATCATATAATAGTTAAAGATATAAACATACATATAAACATTTATTTAAAACCAAGGGCTTTAACGTTACCCTGAGTGTTAATCGGGTCTGGATTTGATTAAACTAACTAAATAATCACCTGAACACTGTGTATGTTTTTAAATCTGGCTAAAGAGACCCTTTAAAAGACTCTTACAGAAGAACTAAAAAACCCAAGTGGCTCCGGAAGCAGTTCCGAGAGTAACTCTAGCTCTTCAGTAAATGTGATTTAAGCACCGCAACAATGGCAGTACTGTAAAAGCAATGATTTTAGCTCTTTCCTTGGCAACCCCCTAGCTGCAGCTACATGATTCAATTGTGGAGCGAACTTGGCTAAATTCCCTGACTACAACCCGTTGATGCTTACGTCTGAGTTCGCCTGTAATTAAATAAGCTCCACCTGCCAAAAGCCCTAGAGTTTATAGGTGAAAAACACAGGCACGGTGTGTGAGTCCCTCTCAGTGTCCTCCTAATTCATTCATTCATTCATACACCGTGGACACAGCGCCAGTTCATCACAAGTTCTTACTCACACAATCGTGGGCACCTCTGCACCACTAATCCTCCAACCAACATGCGGTTCTGGACTGTGAGGGGAAACTAGACCACCAGGAGGAAACCCATACAGACACAGGGAGAACTGCTAAAGGACGGTGACGAGATTGAACCCACAACAAGAGCCCAGAGCCGTGCGACAGAGACAATACTGTAATGCCACTGTGTTGCTGCCCTCTGAATGTACTCACATCCAAACGTTTAGGTTTGAACATTAACAGCAGGATCCTGAAATGAAAAAAAAGTGGATATAGATATTAGTTTAATTCCACAGTCCCAGGATCTAGTGGTAATTGGACGTTTACTTGAAGGGTCTTTCATTTCTAGTGAGAGATCCACCATCATAAATTACTTGTTGTTCTTGGTTGCCCCCTAAAGTTGCATAGTGTAATTGACGTATACCGTTACACAGTACAGTTTCTACAGTGCTGAGTCTGGAGTAGCAGAAACAGAAGCTCTATTCTCAATATTACAGTTTGTATCCTGATTTTCTATACAATGAAACAGGCTGCTTTTGTTACTGTTAAATCACAAGACATATGATATGTAAATGACTTCTGTTTTGAATGGCTGCTTTCTATTGTGTCTCACTCCTCTCATCCATTACTCATTATGTCTTCAACTGGAAGAGCTGAGGAGGAAATGCTATGCTACAAAACGGTGGTTAAATTCTACTGCAGGGTTCTTGTGATACAGCAGGTGATCAGAGTTGGAGCCTTTAAAGCTTTTGATAAAAAACAAACAAAACATAACAACAGCAACAGAGACCCGTTTAGAGACCCCCCCCCCCCCCCCCCCGAAACGATCTCACGGTTTTCAAAGGGAACAGTGGAACGGCACGGAGTGAATCTGATAATTAACAGAGCAGGTGTTCGGTCTCATCTCATAAAGACGAGGCCGAGAGGGAAGGTCAGCTGCTTCAACGAGAGTCAGTAAATGTCAGATTGGGGAGAAAAAAAAAAAAAAAAAGAAGTAGAAGATTATTGGAACTTCTGAGGGGTTTAGGGAAAGGCAGTGGAAAAGTAAAAGACTCGGAATAACGGCAATCAATTCACTCAAAGACTGCATGAAGACGTTCAAATAAAAAGGGACCCCCTCCCAGTTTTCTATCTGGTTTGGTAACCTTTCTGGCTCAAACTGGCACATGCTAACCACGTCTACAAACAGCCAGCAGTGAGGACTTCTCATAAAGGTAAAAGAGGGCAAGATAAAATGCTTCTTTAATAATCCTGGACACCGCATGTTTGGACGAGAGCATTTTACCCCAGAAAAGGAGAGAAATGAACGAAAATGAAACTGTAATTAGGGCTTTGAAGCATTACGGGCGAGTTCTCTTTTGGAGATTTCGGTTGCCGTTGACGTCTGGGGTGTATCAAAACATCTTTTTTTTGTTTTTCCCCCAATTCTCAGCCTTTGTGAATGTTATGCTTTTGAGCACCACTATTGATCTTCAACTGTAAACCAACCAATAAATCCACAGCTATGTCGGTCTGAATGGCAGTCAAGTCTGTAGATGCACTGCCTGCCTACTTCACACACACAAATCAACAGGAGAGACGAGTGTGTGGCGGTGTGTGGTTAAAAAAATAAAAATTCAAGCTGATCATTTGCTGCCAGGTTGGTAGTAAAACCAAAGCTGATTGAAATGCAGTGGTGATGAATATGACAATCATGCACTGGCATCATCCATTATTGAAGGCTTCTCTAGGCAAGGGAATCGCTTTTCATACTTCAAAGTTCCTTGGCGTTTCGTAAGCACGGCGCGAGGCTATGAGGCTGCGAGGGCCTGATTGAAATGCCTGTCCCTGAATGATGAGCTCACTGTGCCTGTGTGAGGCGGACGAGCTCGCGAACGCCGCTTCCAAATAACTGTCAGGTGCTATTTCATGGGCAGCTGGATGGAAGTGAACACATCCTTTATGCAGACAATGCTCATCTCCTGTGAATAATCTCAAACTGTACGCTGCACAAAAGGAGGAGAGACAAATGAGCAGCATCATCATCACAGGGAATGATTGATGACGGTGCTTTTAAAGAAACGAGCGCTTTCGCACACGAACAGATCCTGTTATTATTGGAGACTCCATATTTTACAAGCCTTTACGGACGAGAGAAGAATAAAGACGCTCCGTGACGTGGCTGCTGACTAGCGCCGGGTCAGACTCTGCGCTCAGGAAAAGTACATTTCTCAATCGGCTCTGAGACAGTGAGCAGTGGGTAAAAAAGCTTTAAAAAGAAAAAGTGGTACTTCGATAATTAAATAATGACTCAACTAAGGGCAAAAGTCACAGTATCGCGATGTATCAGGTCTCCTCAGATTCAGAACTGCACTGGAACACCTTGGTACCATAAAGAACCCCGCTTCATTTACAGAAGAACCATTAAAGAAGCACTAGGTAAGATTTGGGATCATCTGCTCCTGGAGGTACACCAAGTGAAATTCATTATTAAAATATGGCAATGAACTTGATGTGGAGGGAGTGGGAGGGGGGGGGGGGGGGGGGGGGGGGAGAGGTGGAGGTTTCTTACCCTCCTCCAAAAAGTTACATAGTACAGTTTCTGCAGTGCTGAACAAAAAGTAGTAAAACAGAGGCTCTGCTCTCACCATTACACGTCTTTGGAGTGTCACAATGATTTTGAAACTGTAGTTTTGAGGTAAAAATATTACGTAGTGGTAAAGTAATAGTAAAGTAAAAGTTTACGTTTAAAAAGTTAAAAATGTTAAAAATAGGGGTGGGACTTGTTTAAAAAATTTTTATCGAATTAAACAGAATTTCTGTAATTAATCGAATTAAATTTAATCACATTTTAATCACATTTCAATATTTAGCATGAGAAATATTGATTTAAATTTGGTTGATGACTGAATCTACGAACATAATTGAAAATCTTGTTTATTTTCCCACCAGTCTACTACCAGTGAATTGTAACATTCTGTTTCTGAATGTGAACCCCGACATGTGGTCGAGTGTTGATTGGCGACACTGTTTGCATTACGTACTTTTAGCATTACGAACCTGCGCTAGCCCCAACATGTTTTGTGTTGAGGTGGTAACGAACGGTGGAAGTGCTTCTGTGATAAACAAACTCCTTCCTGTGCAAATATCATTTTTGTTTGTACTTCTACCTAGAAGTTTCTTGTATTTAAATTCCCCATCCACCAGCGTAGTCTCTTCCGTCATCTCCATCATGTTCATCACATTGTGCGTCGTTATAATCCGTACGCCTGGAACTCCTGCACTGAGAAACGCTCCACGGTGCAAAGTGCGATAAAAATACGTTAAATTTTTTATTTCGTTATTTTCCCCGTAATTAAATAATCAAAATTAACAATTAATTAAAGTCCCACCCCTAGTTTAAAACATTTACTTTAACAAAACAAAAAAAAAGAAAACATGGACTACTGACATCCATGCATCTTCTCAAAAACGGCTCCTTGACTTGATATACATCGTTCAGACCCACTGAGGGAAGAGAGCCAAGTCTCAGGCCAAAAGACTGACCGCCTCAGAACTGAGACCTCACTCTCAACATCTCTGAACAATTTGGAATTTGTGACGGTGGAATGCAGCCAACCTTTCGAACTGAACTTTGGAGGTAAGTCTCTGAGAATCACAGGAAGTGTAAATGTAAACACTGGAAAGTGTGATATCTTTTGCTGTTGTTGACGTGTTATTTATTCAGGTATGAAAGTGTGTCATTGTGTTGCTCTGTGAAGGACTGGTGCCCCCTCCAGGGTGTATTCCTGCCTTGCGCCCGATGATTCCAGGTAGGCTCTGGACCCCCCGCGACCCTAAAATTGGATAAGCGGTTACAGATAATGGATGGATGGATGGAAGTGTGTCATTAGAGTATCGTTTTTCGGTTAAATAGATGCTTTGTTATTTTTTTAAACACGGAAAAACAAGCAATTATTTGGGGGCCTTTGAATAAATGTAGTTTGTTAGTCTCTGATCTTCTCTTTCTTGGATCCTTATAATGAAAGGTGCGATCACCAGAAAAGCAGTGCAGTAAGATCACAATGAATTTAAACCCAATACGATTCCCTCACAAACATATCTCTGAGGAAGCAGAAGCAGTAGTGTTTTTAAAATATTAAAAAAACACACAAATTCCACACTTAATGTTCGTACTTAAATGTCTGTAACTGAGCAAATGCACCGAGTTAAAACCCACCTCTGGCAAAATGTATTTATGTGAAATATTCAATAAACACTGGTAATATTGCCTTTCACGTCCCACAGGTGAAAACACTGATATCCAATGTGTACTGATGCGATTTGATGGGCACATTTTGGCTGAATTTAATTAAAGCAGAACTCTGTTTCTTCGGTGTAAACCATGAGCCCAGGAGAAATTCACACTCTTAGCATTATATCTCCTCTGCACTTCTGAGCTCCTGATTGCTCACCGTGGGTAACTCGCCATTATCTTTTGTATCCATTGTCCCTCCTCCACATTTCTTAAGGGTGTATTATGACAAATTATCCACTTTGCTCAAAACCTGGGCTAATAGGGGTGATCTTTGTGCTACAGGAGCTTGAACAGCTGGCAGATAATGCACAGCTGTATGAGTAAAACATGAGTCATGCGCATGGGTCAGGAGCGGTCGTAAGTTTGTGGACGACAGTTCCGTCGACATTTCTTCTGATCTTAAAGGAGTCAGTAGGGAGTCTGTCACCCTTTAGTGCAGTAAAATTCTGTTCCAAAAGAAATCCTGGCTGGTAACACGTGTACGTTTTAATGTGATGGAATGACCCTAAATTATTATTAAGACACGTCGTTAAAAACAGTTTATTTATTTGAGAAATAATGCCTTTTTCCCTCATATGGGTGCGAGCATTAAACTTGAAAGCTGTGAACGTTATCTTAAAGAAAGTCGTGCCACATTGTGCTGCTGTTGTATGTCGAGGAAAGACAGATCAGTCTTCATAGCTTTCCCCAAAGTAAGCAATATTTGGGGAGCACTGAGTGACGAACACAGCTCTGCTCTCGCCACCAGGGGCGTCATAGTGGGGTGAAAAGCGGGACTGAGTTACCAGGGCCCCATGGGAGTGGAGGGCCCTAGAAGAGTCTGGAATATTAAATAATCCAGTTGATTGGTGGATTGATTTGTGTGTCCTAGCCTTCATATTGTGAGTTACAGGCCTCACCCTTTGCACGAAATGGTTTAGTCCGCCTTCACCAGGCTTTTTAACTAGGCCCATTTAACTCAGCGTTCATTCTGCTGAAGCAGCAGTGTGCATTAATCCGTGCTATGAAAGATGATGCCCAAGAAAACCAAATCCGGTTTTCAGGAAAGAGACTGAAAAAAAATTGAGGGGAAAGCAACTGCTAAAATACTTATCTTCCAAGAAAGGTGAGGTCAAATGTGAAAGCAAATAGCCTACATTAACTGAACGCTTCAATACCACCGCGATTGTCAGTGTTTAAAACTGCAGAACACAACATTAGGAATAACATGGTGCCTTATCTGTAATCTGAGGTAAACTCTAAATAAACTTTTGCACTGGGCGCAAGGCGGGAATAAACCCTGGAGGGGGCGCCAGTCCTTCACAGGGCAACACAGACACACACACACACACACATTCACTCACACCTACGGTAACTTTTGAGGCGCCAATCCACCTACCAACGTGTGTTTTTGGACTGTGGGAGGAAACCGGTGCACCCGGAGGAAACCCACGCGGACACGGGGAGAACACACCAACTCCTCACAGACAGTCACCCGGAGGAAACCCACACGGACACAGGGAGAACACACCTCACAGACAGTCACCCGGAGGAAACCCACGCGGACACAGGGAGAACACACCAACTCCTCACAGACAGTCACCTGGAGGAAACCCACACAGACACAGGGAGAACACACCTCACAGACAGTCACCCGGAGGAAACCCACGCGGACACGGGGAGAACACACCAACTCCTCACAGACAGTCACCTGGAGGAAACCCACACAGACACAGGGAGAACACACCTCACAGACAGTCACCCGGAGGAAACCCACGCAGACACAGAGAGAACACACCACACTCCTCACAGACAGTCACACGGAGCGGGAATCGAACCCACAATCTCCAGGCCCCTGGAGCTGTGTGACTGCGACACTAACCTGCTGCACCACCGTGCCGCCCTCATTTCTGTCCATGGGGCATTTAATTCATTCAGTAGATCACTGGAGAGAGACTGCTGAGAGACTGATGCTGTTGGTTTTAAGTGTAGACCTGGAGTGAAGTGACGAAAGCACCAATGCCTCACATAAGAAGCCTTAAACCACCAGAATATGCACCGCTTCTCTCCCTGAGTTCAGCCAACAAAAGTTTACCGCCAGCTTCCTCTGCCTCGTTAATGCATCCTGAAAGTGAAAGCACAGCCTTAGCGCTAATGGAAGAATCTGACGCATTAACTCTGGACAGTCAGCAGTCTGTACGTTCACAGTGTTCACGGTAGTCCTTTATGGTCCAGAGTGAAGGTCCACTACCACTGTAGCCATCTGACTTCTCTACCCAGTGTGCACCTCAACAACAACAACAATCGCAAATAGTGTATAGCAAAATAATAAAATAAAATAAATAAATAAATAAATAAATAACCAGTCCAAAACTAAGGAATTGGGAGGAGCTCTATAAATCCAGAGAAAGAAGTTCTGCTGATGAACAGCCCTATGTCCTCGTGGGTGTTTGTCACTAGTCATGGTGGCTGTAGGCTCATATGCCTCTGCTCCAAAGCTCAAAGTTCTACTGATCAATACTTTTCTTTAGAGAGAGTATACACACAGTGTGTGAACAATTGATCAGTGTTTACAATGGGCTTCAGTTTAAAGTAGGTGAAGTTACTATTAAGACGCAGTGTCCACAAATGTTGATAAAGGGTATGTAACCCAGTGCAAATGTATGATATAAACTGGTTCCAATGGTTTCAGCTGAGAGTTAATTAAAGAAAGAGGTGATAGAATAACAATTGCATCTTTATTCGACTATTTTACAGTGAATTTGATTTAAAGGCTTTCAATAATAATAATAATAATAAAATATTAACTGTCAACGTCAGACCTAATGGTCGTATTCAGCGAGTAGCCTTCTTCCGTGGCCGATAAATTCTTATTCTTCCTCCCTGGCCCGGCTGAACCAAGTTGCCGTGACGACCGCTGCCCGACTGTACACAGGTCGCACAAATGTGATGGAGTTGTCGTGGTGGAAGTTTCTGAACTTTGGACTGACCACTCCGCATCTCCGTTTCCTCACATCTGATGCCCAAAGCCTCTCACTCACTCACGACGAGCAATGTTTGGTCAAAGCCCATCTGCTTCAGCCTTAATCCAACTACAGCTCAGTTTGAGGGAACTCAAAACTATGGCTCGGCAGACCACAAAGCTGACCTTGTCCAGACCACCACATCTCGCTGTCCTTAAATAGCTGTGAGGTCAACTGTGATCGCCAATGGAAGTGAACCAGACGTGATCCAATTGCATACAGGCAAATAAACCAAAGATTTGTAATATTTCTGCCATCTGTAACCCTTAGAGAACCAGAGTAACTTCTGTTATTGGCCTCTACTGATGAAAAATTATGACGTGTATGTCTCAATCATTCACTCATTATCTGTAACCCTTATCCAGTTCAGGGTTGTGGGGGTCCAGAGCCCCAGTGTTTTTGGACTGTGGGAGGAAACCGGAGCACCCGGAGGAAACCAACGCAGACACAGGGAGAACACACCACACTCCTCACAGACAGTCACCCGGAGGAAACCAACGCAGACACAGGGAGAACACACCACACTCCTCACAGACAGTCACCCGGAGGAAACCCACGCAGACACAGGGAGAACACACCATACTCCTCACAGACAGTCACCCGGAGGAAACCCACGCAGACACAGGGAGAACACATAATAAATAAATACTATGATGTATAAAAATAGCAAACTACTTAAACTCTATTAACTTAATGTGTGACGAGGCAAAGGACGACCACCTTATCCACTATGAGAGAATTCTCTCTTGTATTCCCAGTCACGACTGTGGCACTGTGAGGGATCAAACTTAGGATCTTTCACCAAAATCAAATCATAAAAATATATATATATATCTTAATTTGGTTAATAAAATAAATAACCACCTTTGGTTATTCATACGGGAAAAAAACAAAACTCAATGTGAAGATTTTTGGCACGTCCTTGGCCATTTCACACAAAAACTTGACAATTAAGTAATTTCTAATATTCACGCTGAGAATTTTATCATTATAGCTGTCAACTGTGGACTGAATGAGAGTTTGTTTAATTAAGGATCTTATCCTACTCCAGTAAAAGCTCGTCAAACACAAAAATAGACTTCTCACACAGAAACAGACAAAGAGGGAGAGAAAATTGCCTCATGAACCATCAAAGCTTCAGATGCTCATTAGCCCATTGACATTATTACTGTATTATTCTAAAGTCTTGGATGCAGCTTTGAGAAAACCGCAGGTTGACATCTCCAGCCTGGAAGTGAATGAATGAACAGACAGAGGGAGATCATCTCAGCAGAGGAAAGGTCAGGCCTCTTGTTCCTGTTGTTTCTAAAAGCCCTCCAACAGGATCAAAGGTTTGGGAGCAGGATCAATGGATATCAGCTAGTTTTTCCGTCTGGGTTAGTCATCTTCAGATCCTCTGCAGAAGCACTAGTATCTTTACACTGGAGCTTTCCTGCCTTTCAAACGAAGTAATTCCTCTACTGTACATTAGCCATCTTGACATTTTCAGCGATAAATCGCATCATGGTAATGCTCCATCATTTGCAAATAATCGTCATTACGTGGCCACGCTTTACGAACTAAAACAGTCCTGACCCTCTCTAAAGCTGCCCTCTGTATGCGATAAGAGCCCAAAGACAGCAGACATTCTAAAAACCAAAGCAAGCGACTCAACAATAATAATCTAACCCTCTTAATGCGCTCAGAGAGATGAAACAGGATACGGCGAGATTTACACTGCCTTGTATAAACAGTAGATAGGTAGTTGCTCTCTGTTTGCTGCAGTAATGCTGGATGATACGTTGTGGACAGTGGCAGCTCCTGCCAAATCTCTGTTCAATGGTTGAGATGGCGGCTGTTCAACGGGTGAATTAAGAAATTTCTAACTAGATGTTCATTCATTCATTATCTGTAAGCGCTTATCCAGTTCAGGGTCGCGGTGGGTCCAGAGCCTACCTGGAGTCATTGGGTGCAAGGTGGGAATACACCCTGGAGGGGGCGCCAGTCCTTCACAGGGCAACACACACACACACATTCACAGCTATGGACACTTTTGAGTCGTCAGTCCACCTACCAACGTGTGTTTTTTGGACTGTGGGAGGAAACCGGAGCACCCGGAGGAAACCCACGCAGACACAGAGAGAACACACCACACTCCTCATAGACAGTCACCCGGAGGAAACCCACGCAGACACAGGGAGAACACACCACACTCCTCATAGACAGTCACCCGGAGGAAACCCACGTAGACACAGGGAGAACACACCACACTCCTCACAGACAGTCACCCGGAGCGGGAATCGAACCCACAACCTCCAGTCTGTGTGACTGCGACAGTAACCTGCTGTGCCACCGTAACTAGATGTTGTCACATAAAATTGAACATATTTGTCATAAAGCATTCTGTTTATTGACATACTTTTTTTATGTGGATAGCTACACTACCCAAACAACTCACAGAATTCAGGTGTTCCAATCACTTTCATAGTCACAGCTGTTTAAAACCAGGCACCTACGCATACAGGTTGCTTCTACAAACATTTGTGAACAAATGGGTCACTCTCAGGAGGTCAGTGAATTCAAAAGTGATACAGTTAGAGGATGTCAGCTGTGCCACGAGTCCAGTTGTGAAATTACTCCGTCTGGCAGAAGCCATGTTGCCAGAAGAATGGTGCTCGTCCGACTGCATTGTGCCAAGCATAAACATTTGCTGGAGGGGGTATTATGGTGTGGGATTTTGGACAATTTCATGCTTCCAACATTTAGAGAACTGTTTGGGGATGGCCACATCCTGGACCGACATGACTGTGCACCAGTGCACAAAGCAAGGTCTAAAGACATGGATGAGTGAGTTTGGTGTGGAAGAACTTGACCGGCCTGCATAGAGACCTGACCCCAATCCAATAGAACATCTTTGGGATCAATTAGTGCACAAGCCAGGCCTTCTCGAACATAATCAGCGGCTGACCTCACAAATACGCATCTGATAGAATGGTCAAAATTCTCCTAAACCTTTTTGTATGCTTTCCCAGTTGAAGCAGACATCACATTAAACCCTATGGATTAAGAATGGGATGACACTCAACTTCACGTGTGTGCAAAGACAAGCCAATATTTTTGGCAATATAGTGTATGTCCAGGAGTAAATTTAATTGAAATTCATTAATTGCCTCTACAGTGACTGAAAAATCAACTCTAGTCATATACAGAAAAAGTTGTCATAACCACAAAGAAAGAAAGACCTTTTATCATTAATAAAATATTCAGTCGCTTTTTTATTCTTACAATAATTTGAGAGTTTACGGTCACCAAACTGATCACTCACTGCCCTGTCTACATGCCTCTGGCTGCTCTAGTTATCCGTACAGGGCTATGCCCAAAATTAATCAGTGCCCTATAAAGTAGGCCCTCATGTTTCATATGAAATCAAATGTATTTCTATAGTGCTTTCTACAACAGATATTGTCACAAAGCATCTTCACAAAATTCCAGTAAAGACAAAGCTTTAACATGAAATGTAAAAACCCCCAGGTGGGCGAGGACAGGGGCGAAAGTGGCGAGGAAAATATGCCTCAGACCTGAGGAGGAAATCTTGGGAGGAACCAAGGCTCAAGGCTCACAAGAGGGTGTGGGGGGGGGCTATCCTCCTCTGGTCAATCTACCTACAAATTATTGAAAAAAAAAAAAAAAGATGAAAGCATGTTTGGGCGAGCCCTCCCTGAACCCAATGAGAATGAACTGAAGGCTCTGCAGCTCAAAAAAAAGAGCCTTAACACAAGAAGCTATGACAGCAGTCTGAGGCAATTTTCCCCTATGATGAAATTGCCCAAAAAGAGGCAGGAGTGTATGAAACAAAATGCTGAGTGAACTGTGATACTCAGAGTTGGGAAAAAAAAAAAAAGTGGTAGAATGAACCGCCCATGTTTCTGGATCATTTTTTGAAGAACTGGATGGAGTTTAGAAGTTCTCCATTGCGTAATACTGTGGTGTTTGATAACCCAATGGGAGACTTGCGGCACTGGGCATGGTGACATTGTCCCATTTTGCTTCAAGCGTTTCTGAGGAGATTTTGCAAGCTGGGCATGCACAATTGAACGTCTGAGTCCAGTGAGTGTCTCTGCGTTTATTCAGTTTCTGAATGTATATACCAGGCAATTAAATTCAACATGAAAGAGAAGAAAGATAAGAATGAAAGAGAGATAAATGATTCCCCAGCGCCGGTTCCTATGCAGCTCCAAAAAGAACAGATAAACAGAGGAGAGACAGCAGTATGCGAGGACTGTAAGTGATCCTCAAGTCTGGCAGCATCTCTATAAAGTACTTGATTCATACCGGTGATACACTCAAAGTAAACAGAAACCTAAAAATCCATCAGGCTCCAGCACCGCCGCGCCAGAGCGAGGTAAGAGCACACAAACAAACTGATACGCTCTCCAAGTCTGGAATGAAGAGGAAATGCAGCATGTTCCAGAAAACCTGCCCGAGAAAAACAATGACGGCGAGATCAGAGCCGCTACAAGGGTAAAGCAAGGAGAACCCAACAACACTTGCCCAGCTCACGTCAATCAAATGCAGAGCCACCGAACAAAGCTCTTCTGCAGATTTCTACAGGTCTCTGTTTGAATCAATGAAGAGACAGAGACACTGTTATCATCAATGGTCCAGACTTCAGCAGGTGTGTCCGCTGGACGTTTAATAAACAGGCACCGCGGCATCCTCACAGGAAATTAGGAAAGACAGACGACCACTCTGTTCTCTCTCCATCGTTTTCCTCATCTCTCTGTATTCCCTTTTCTTTTCCTGCCTTTCTCCCACTCATTACCTCTATCTGTTCTTCTTTACCTTCTCTTCTCTCTATTCTTTTTCTCTCTCTCGCATGCTTAGCCATAGCTCTACTTTCAACTCTTCATTCCTCTCTGATTCTGTTCTTCTCCAAGTCTTTCTCCTTTATGTTCCCCTTATTTCTTTATCCTTTTTTTCATCTCTCCACATTCCCCTTCTATCTCCTCCTCACACTCGCACTTACTGTCACCCCCAATATTCTCCTCTTTCTCTGTCATTCTCAATATTTCACCTTCCATTCCTTTAGTCCGTCTCTCTTCCCCTCACTCTCCCGGTCATTCTTTATTATCATTTTTTCTTCCTCCATTTCTCTTTATTGCTATTCTTCCTCACTGGCTGTGTGTCTTTCCATCTCTCTGCCTTTTCTCTTCCATCCATCTCTCCCCTCCCTCTCTCTTAGGCATGTGCTACGGCACGTGTGAGAGCTGTTATCGCATTAGCTGCCTGAGAATAAAACAGAGCGCAGGCCAGAGGAGGAGAGCGTGGGAGCTCCTGATAGCACCTGCTTTGTTGTTCTGCCTCTCTTCCTGAGTAACAATGGCTTTACCGCCACCACAGCAGCAGCAGCTGCACACACACACACAAACACACACACGTGTACACCTGTGTGTGTGCGCACACCAATGCGTGTGCCTTCAAATGTGTGTGTTTCAGTGGCTTTTCATTCCCACAACTGCGTTATATATTTTTCCCCCTACCTCTCTTTTTCCCCTTACCGCAAGCAGCAGTCACTACGCTAAAGCCGACTCCCTTTGAAGATGTACTTAGAAGAAAGGGGATGAAACAGAACACAGCCAAAGGCTTGGCAGCCTGCAATGGCAGATGTGTGTCCACCGAGGCTCCTTGGGAAAAACGCACTTGGTGACAAAACACACATACGCACGAGCACAGTCACGTATAGAAGGTTATGTATTCTTTGAATATATTTAACTATTTCTTAAGAAAGCAGACTGCTTTCCAAGCTTCAGGCTCCACGCTCAAAAGTTCACAAACATTTCATATGATTTAGTGTCCGCAAACTTGCCCCGGTCCATTATTTAACTTATTTAACCTGTAAATCACACATATCAGTGCTATATATAAAACACTAAATATAGATGTGCCACAATGGCAGACAGACGGCATAAAACCAGATAAAAACCAAAGCTACAGCTTGTGAATGTTTTCCAAGCCTCAACCTCATATACATCTGAGAACCTGGCCACCACCTCAACGCAAGTGTGTGAAACCCTCATTTAAAACGTGTATAGCAGTGGCGATTGCTCTAAGACTGCAAGGGAAGCTCAGCTTCCCCTAAAATGTAAAAAAATAAGTGATCAAATATATACTGTTGTGTACATGTCATTGAATAAATATGCACTACAACGCGCTCAACTTTTGTTCAGAATCAGCTTCTTATCACTGGTAAAAACGCGGCTTTCCTCATGATTCCACAGCTTCACAGTGCTTTAAACAGCGTCCACAGAGTTCAATAGTGAAGCAGCGAAATGAGACGAGTCATTGGATAAATGCTGGGCTTTGTCCCGCCCATCGGACACTCAGCGTCTCTGGGGGTCTAGGGGGCAGTGGGCTGGCCTCAGCTGGCCTGGACGCTCAGCTTCTGCATGATGATTGGATGATCTGTCTGAGGCTGAATCCCTTTTTGATTGACAGCGAAATGAGCGAATCAGCGATACTTTGGTGTAAAGATCTGTGGGAGCACAGGCGGACACACTTCACATGGGCCAAGGCCGTTTAAGCAGCCTAGCTCTGCTGGCCATTGAGAGGACACTAGTCAAGTCCCTGGAAAAGACGCCTTGTTGGTACGACAGGGTCACAGATCATTTTCTTAAAAAGGAACGGAGGATAGAAGTTACGTATAAATAAACCGACACATTTTATGATGTAGGCCGAAATTGAGCTTCCCCTCCTTGAAAGACCAGCATCCGCCACTGGTGTATAGTGTGTGTTATAGAATGTTTATATAATGAAATGTATAAGAAGAGTATTATGTGAAGTGTCTTTAAAAGGATCTTTTAAAAAATCTAAAGATAAAACTGTTCTCAAAGGAACCTAAAGTGTTTTATTTGTTGGTTCAATAAATCAATCTTTATTTATGCAGCATTTTTCACAACACAATGTCTTTTTTTTCCCCAAGTTTTTCCAGTTCTAAGCCTCCTTTGAGAAAGTCATGTGACAGTGGCATGGGAAAAAGGGTAGTGTCACTGCCCTTTAAACAGACAGGAATACCAATGGTAATGTCTACAGAGCTACAACTGGTCACATTTGGTTTCTGATCACACTGATTCTAAAGAGAGGCATCAACATGAAAAAATCTGCATCCGAGTAAAGCCCCATGTAAAAATTAACTTCATATCACTCCTCTGTGATAAAACTTCTGGACGACAATGAAAACAAAAATAGAGGACGTCGATGTCACATGATCATGAGCGAAGTCACACTCTATACCTTCAGCTGCGATTCTATTCGCTCCTTTCCTCGGCTCGCGTCATCTCCTTTTTCGTTTTTTATATCCTCTGATAACACTCTCCCAGGTAAAGTCCAGGGAACTTTCATCACTTACACCTACTTCACCAACTCTTCCATTTTGTATTGTTTTGCCGCTCTGTAAATATTCACTTTGAATATCTCTGAATGCTCAGAGGCTAAATAAGGTACACAGCAGTGCAAATCTCCTATTTTATCCAAAGTGAGGTGAGATCTTCCCGTTAAAACTACTACAACTACAACTTCTAGAAAGCCATTAAAATAAGTCTTTTTCAAGCTACGTTTTCTGTCAGCATCACGACTAGAAAACACAAATCACACCCAGAAAAGACGTACCCACAATGCCCTTGCAGAGTGGGGCACTTACTGCGAGTGTGTGCTCATAGGCTTTTGTCCAACAGGAGGAAGTAAAGTCTTTTCCTGCTCTGCTGATTCTAGTGCTCAGTGTGCGTGTGTAAAACTGTCAGAACATAAAGAGTTCCAACAGAAGAGTCATGAATCTCTTTGGTAAATTTAGTTAATAAATCAATCAATCAGGGGGTGGGGGGTTGGTGACAGGAGGACGGGACGGGCTCGTTACAGGCTGCTGTACGCGACTGTGCGTGTGTTTGAAGGATAGAGATAAATGGAGGGGCTGTGGTGTGGAGAGCTGGAGTTGGGAGATGGGGGAGGGTTCTGGGAGGATGCTGAGCGAGGGATGCGGAGCATGAAAAGCTGTCACTGGGCATTTGGGCTGCGGCTCTGCTGATTTTCCACCTGATTGGCCACGTCTGCCCCGCTCAGGTGCCCTAACATGGCGCTGCCCCGCCGGGACGCTGCCTGTGTCATGACAAAGAGGCTGAGATGGGCATGTCCACCATCACATTAAAGCACGGTGCAGATAAATCACATACTGTGTACTACACCACACAGAGCCAATGACATTCAAATACAACAAGCTAAGAAAGTATTAAAGGACAACGAGTCGCATTAAACATTAGAAACTAACACAGATCGAAAGGGTTCTGAATGTATGTCTTTTATGAACTATTTTGGAATTTAAAGCAACAGTATGTTCTTGCTGCTGCTTCAGGCTCAGCGCTGCAGAAACTGCACTATGTATCTTGCACTATGTATACACTATACCTCCCAGTGACTGTCTGTGAGGAGTGTGGTGTGTTCTCCCTGTGTCTGCGTGGGTTTCCTCCGGGTGACTGTCTGTGAGGAGTGTGGTGTGTTCTCCCTGTGTCTGCGTGGGTTTCCTACGGGTGACTGTCTGTGAGGAGTGTGGTGTGTTCTCCCTGTGTCTGCGTGGGTTTCCTACAGGTGACTGTCTGTGAGGAGTGTGGTGTGTTCTCCCTGTGTCTGCGTGGGTTTCCTCCCACAGTCCAAAAACACACGTTGGTGAGTGAACTGGCGACTCAAAAGTGTCCGTAGGTGTGAGTGTGTGAGTGAATGTGTGTGTGTGTGTGTGTGTGTGTGTGTGAGAGAGAGAGAGAGAGTGTTGCCCTGTGAAGGACTGGCGCCCCCTCCAGGGTGTATTCCCTCCTTGCGCTCAATGATTCCAGGTAGGCTCTGGACCCACCGCGACCCTGAACTGGATAAGGGTTACAGATAATGAATGAATGACATTGGAATGGAGTGCTGCACCATTTAAGGTGGAACATGCAACGTGTTTGAAATTCAGCGCTGCAGAAACTGCACTATGTAACCTTTGGAAGCAGGTAGGTGGTGTACCACCACTGCTTATAAAGTAACATTATGCTATGCCAGTAAGAGTCCTTGGGCAAGACACCTAACTCTGCATTGTCTCACAACTGCAACATTTACACGACTGAAAATTACTTTCCCAAATGCAGTAAATTATAAATTCAGTTTAATTCAATTCACATTTGAATACCACTTTTGTCCCAATGCTATCAGACTCCAGCCATCAGTTCAGTGCCAGGTGTTTGTGTTAAAACAGCGAGATCACCAAACCGAGCTGGACTCCAGCCCTCCAGAACCGGCGCTGAGCATCCCTGCTTTAAAGGGAAGTCGTCCAGTACACACACAGAGAGCTGGCATAGTGAAACAATCTGTTCAAAAACTCTCCAGCATCCTGCCAGGTGCTCGAGTGGTGGCGGGGACGAGAGAGAGAGTGAGAAATGAAAGCTTATGGGGTTGTAACACGCTCCTAGCTGCCCACTTACACAGAAGCAGAAAACAGAAGGGGATTGTGGACTGGCAGCTAAGGCTAGAGACGAAAGAGCGCCTCTTTAGACACAAGTGGGCATCTTTACGTTCAATTTGAAATGTAATTATTATATTTCGCCAGGGGATGAATGTTTTTAGATACAAAATTACAATGCTTAGTCTCGCCAAAGCTTGAGCTTCCTCATCGCTTCACAGTCAATGTGAGCATATGCTGATTCTCTTCTCACTGTGAGGAATGAGAACCAATGGTTTACACAAACACACACACACACACACAACTTAGAGGATTTGGGGCATTTCTTTCGTAATTGTTTAGAAGGACAGGCCTGAAAAAATGACATGGAAATGGTTATTCCACGTCTGGACTGTGGTGTGTTCTCTCTGTGTCTGTGTGGGTTTCCTCCGGGTGACTATCTGTGAGGAGTTGGTGTGTTCTCCCTGTGTCCGCGTGGGTTTCCTCCAGGTGACTGTCTGTGAGGAGTGTGGTGTGTTCTCCCTGTGTCCGCGTGGGTTTCCTCCGGGTGACTGTCTGTGAGGAGTGTGGTGTGTTCTCTGTGTCCACGTGGGTTTCCTCCGGGTGACTGTCTGTGAGGAGTGTGGTGTGTTCTCTCTGTGTCCGCGTGGGTTTCCTCCGGGTGCTCCGGTTTCCTCCCACAGTTCAAAAACACACGTTGGTAGGTGGATTGGTGACTCAAAAGTGTCCGTAGGTGTGAGTGTGTGAGTGAATGTGTGTGTGTCTGTGTTGCCCTGTGAAGGACTGGCGCCCCCTCCAGGGTGTATTCCCGCCTTGCGCCCAATGATTCCAGGTAGGCTCTGGACCCACCGCGACCCTGAACTGGATAAGGGTTACAGATAATGAATGAATAAATGAATGAATGAATGACATTGGAATGGAGTGTTGCACCATTTAAGGTGGAACATGCAACGTGTTTGAAATTTTGGCTAGAATGCATTTAAATAAATAAATAAAGCAGCACATATCTACAGCCAGACGTGTTTACAAGAGACACAGTGTCAGTTACAGCCCATTAGCTCAATTTTCAAGCTTCTTTTCAGGCGCTCCAGTGTGGTTCACAATTCCACCTCGTCCTGATTTTACCTCCCCTGGTTTTCCAAGGTCCATGGAGAGTGAAATCAGGATGAGGAGGTGAGATTGGGCACCGCACTGTGGCTCTGTCACTGCACCAAGTCTCCCCCGACACAAAAAAACACCAGTGCAGGCGGCTGAGCGGCCACTGGGAGACCGTTTCTAACTTTGGTTGACGATGTACCACTGAGTTTTATAACACAAAGCAATCACTGTAATTTACATTGGGAAAAAGTGTCACTAACCCATCAGGAATATCACCACGTTTCACTGTAAAAAAGTGAACAAAGAATCGTGAACTGAACATGAACAGTGCTAGACGTTATCCTTGAAACGTGTGAAGAATAAATGTATTGTGCTCTAAAAATATCTCCACTGACTTCCAGAGGGTGTCATTTTATTTGTAACAACAGCTGATGAAAATGTACATTTCTAAAAGTCTTAAAAGCCCTGTCCAGAGCGTTCTCATCAAGTCCTCGTTTGTCATCATCAATTGAGAAGGCGACGTGGTGTTTGGGGACAAACAAAACATCTATTTATTTCTTTTGTACACTTTGATATCTCAGGTGCTTCACACCTCAGTCAGGAACAAACGAAGCTGGACCAAGAGGGGGAACTGTGAGAGAAAGCGATTTCCTAATCTTTGTGCATTCATTTCCTCTTTGCTTTAAAATCAAAGTGATTACATATCCACTACAACACAGAGAAATATGAATAATACAGAGAAAATAGTCCTGCACACCATTATCAGCCCCCTCCCCATCAGGCAATCCAGCGCAAGGTACAGAGGGAACGCTCCGGGTCCTTTTTTACAGTTTATCTAATAAGAGCACATTTTTAGCTTAAGATTGCCTTTTTTGAATTTGGAGACTGAGTCATTGTTGGAAAATATTTGGGTTAGCTCACTTGCACTGGCATGTGATTTATATAACACAAAACTGCCTGGCGTACTGTGCTTTTTGTAGTAGATTTAGACGCAAATTGGATATTTTCTGCTTCTGCAATCTGTACAAAACTAGTAGAAACCAAATATGTGCCATTTATGGCATGTGTGAATAGAAAAAACTAAATGCAATACCTATCATGTGCCTTTTTTTAAGAAAGAGGTAGTGTCGCAGTCACACAGCTCCAGGGGCCTGGAGGTTGTGGGTTCGATTCCCGCTCCGGGTGACTGTCTGTGAGGAGTGTGGTGTGTTCTCCCTGTGTCTGTGTGGGTTTCCTCCGGGTGACTGTCTGTGAGAAGTGTGGAGTGTTCTCTCTGTGTCTGCGTGGGTTTCCTCTGGGTGACTGTCTGTGAGGAGTGTTGTGTGTTCTCGCTCTGTCTGCATGGGTTTCCTCCGGGTGAATGTCTGTGAGGAGTGTGGTGTGTTCTCCCTGTGTCTGCGTGGGTTTCCTCCGGGTGACTGTCTGTGAGGAGCGTGGTGTGTTCTCCCTGTGTCTGCGTGGGTTTCCTCCGGGTGACTGTCTGTGAGGAGTGTGGTGTGTTCTCCCTGTGTCTGCGTGGGTTTCCTCCGGGTGACTGTCTGCGTGGGCAGGGTGTGTTCCCGCCTTGCGCCCAATGATTCCAGGTAGGCTCTGGACCCCCTGCGACCCTGAACTGGATAAGGGTTACAGATAATGAATGAATGAATACAAATACGAAAAGCCTGCAGATACATGTGGAAAATAGAGGAATATTAATTACTAGAATTACATTACCTTTTGCTTCATTTGCCGAACTTTGGGCAAAAATTAAATGGGAGCAAAAAGACAGTATTTTAGACATGTTTTTGAGACTTAGATTTTTACGGTGACTACACATCGATGTATTTGTACTACAAATAATAGCCATCGAACTATAATTAGCAATCCCAGTTATTAACAAATGAATAAGTCTAATTACACTCTCCTTGTAATGAAGCATGACGCCGGTCCGATCCCCGCAACCAGCAGGAAAATTGGGGGCAAAGTGACTGAAGGAAGAGTGCTGTCCTCAATCCATGGTTGAGGTGCCCTTGAGCAAGGCACCTAACACCCAACTACCCCCCAGGAGCTGGGGAAGGCTGCCCCAGGTGTGTGTGTGTGTGAGTTCACTGCTAAAGTGGGGTTAAATGTAGAAGACGTTTCACTGTACGATGTACGATGACAGATATGCGTAAGATGACGTTTATACCATTTATTATACCGTTTATACCGTTCTACCAACGATCTCCACGATAGGTTCAGTTTTCACAGCAGTGATATCATAACACAGTCCTATCACCCACTTCCAATTCCAGAAAAAAGAAAAAAACATCCAGAGCTAATCTCCAGCAGCGTTAGACAAGTAAACGTGTCTCTTTCAAATTATCGGACAATTCCAAACACCATCCTTTGAGTCCTTGAGAACTCGATAGTCTTTGTATTTTGCCTTTCCAAACAAAGGATGCATTTCATATGGAGCACTTCACCTCTGATATATCAGCAGCATCCACGGGTGGGAGTTCAGATGACAGCTACATTAATGCACGCTCAAGGTTACGCTGAATAAAGGCAGACGGATCAGCTAAATGAGAAAAAAATGAAATCATCTTGGGCTTAGACTCTGAGTGGCACAGACAAAGAAACTCAATGCTGACTGATAGATCAATACCCAGTCAGTCAGTCTAAGCTGCTCTGCTGTGTCTGAGGAAATTATAGCTGAGCACTGAGGGCTGGGTTTGAGCTGCTAACGGCCATGACAATGAGGCTGAAATGGAAATTTTCTTCGTCCTTTACCCTACTTTGGTCAGTTAATATCCTTCCTGCGCATGTCCCGCTACGTTATCTGATCGTCGTGAGAGAGATGCGAAAAATTATGGTTAAAATTAAGCAACAGAGGGGGGGGGGGGGGGCACACACACACACACATCTTGGTTGCTTTTAAGAGTTTCTGATTCATTCAAGAATTTAAAAATTCACCAATTTACAATGGATTTGATTCTGTGTTTGAAGGATAATTTATGTAAATGATATTTGTCGCAATTTGCCGTGACAACTTTATGAACATTCCAAATCTCAGTGGGAATGCACATGGTTAAACTACTGTGTGAATAGCGTGTCCTATCCCATGACAGGGCAGCTCTCAGAGCAGGCAGAACAAGGTCTTAGTTTTGCTGGGGCGGCTCAAAGTAGCCAGAGCAAGGTTAAATCCACCTACGCCAGGCAAAACAAGGTTGAATCACCCCATATGTAGCTCGAGGAGCGTGTAGAACAAGGATTATTCACCCTGTAGTAACTCGAGGACCAGGTAAAGCAAGGCTTAATCCCCCCCCCCCCCCGTCTTATATCGCACTAGGAGCCAATCAAATATAGGTGTGCATTTCTGCCTTACAATTACGCTATTCACTGCAATTCAAACCCACACCTGGTTCAATTCCCCTCACACAGTGTACAACCCCGAACATCACAATCCTAGAAGAGCTGTTATCTGAGCCTTTTTTTCCCCCCCATATATTGGTTTCCGACCTGCAACGACGAGAACATTTGAAACATTAACGTTTACGTGGCATATTTTATTTTATTATTATTATTTTATATTAATACGGGCCCTTAACAGCGCGACTAAGTGAGACAGGGCAAGAGACACAGAGAGAGATGGGAAAGACTTCTCAGAGACTGTTCTTTTCTCTCGTCATTCACGCTGCTCCGTGCCAGGCCGTTTCATCAGCGCTCCAGAGCCGAGGCCTGATTAAAATAGTTCAGAGAGAAGGCCCAGGGGGAGCTTTATGCTTCCATTTACAGACGTTAATTCTCTTTGATGATAAAAATCTAATGTAACCTCTTTAATTCGGCTGTGTAGGAATGAGAGGCGTGGGTTTTCTCGCTCGTTCTCAGGCCGCGTGGCTGCTCTGGTGGCAGACTGAAGGATAGAGATTCTCCACACGTCCCGACAGCGACCAAAACCATTCTCCAAAAAAACACACATTCAACAGCAGCATTTACAGCTAAACAGCACTCAGCTGCTGTCTATTTGTGTCACATGCGATATTATTTGCTTCCCCCCCCCCCCCTTCTAGCTTTTAGACCACGTAGCAAAGCCCCCAAGCTATTAACGCAACCCTCACACAGTTTGGGGAGCAGACTAATTTCATTCTCTTTAAAAATTCAACACACAATCTCAAGTTCAAGATCAAGTTCTATTCAGGAAACACTCTCTGAGAAGAGGCCAGGCCTGAGAATAAATTCTTCTAATTGAGTTGTAAATTGTGAATCTTATACTAAAGTGCTATAATTTAGGAGCCATCACAGATTTGAGCAGCTTTTTTTTAATAGCTCAGTGGAGTCAAATGATCAATGGCTTTAACAAGGTGCCATACTCAGGAAGATAAATTCAAAAATAAACAGCACATGTTTGGTTTATTCCAGACAAATTACGCTATAAAACAACTGCCTCATGCCTCTCTTTTGACTTTAAGGGCATGAGCAAGGGGTTTGTTCCATTTTGCTGCAGTAAGAACATAGTCTGCTCTTCTTTGATGGTTTTATGTGAGATGCTCGAACACTGCTGTGAGGACTGGCTTGCACCGAGCCACGGAACCATCAGTGAGCTCAGGTACTGATGTTGGATGTTTAGTTGCGTATCACAAACACCGCTCTAACCCGTCCATAAGGAACTGAATGTAGCTTGGTCACTCCAGATAACAGTCTCACTGCTCACAGAGAGAGAGGGAGAGAGAGAGAGAGAGAGAGAGAGAGAGAAAGAAGAGAGAGAGAGAGAGAGAGAGAGAGAGAAGAGAGAGAGAGAGAGAAAGAAGAGATAGAGAGAGCGAAAGAAGAGAGAGAGAGCAAGAGAAAGAGAGATAGGAGAGAGAGAGAGAGAGAGAAAGAGAGAGAGAAAGAAAGAAAGAGAGAGAGAGAACATAGAGAGAGAGAAGAGAGAGAGAGAGAGAGAAGAGAAAGAAAGAGAGAGAGAGAAAAGAGAGAAAGAGAAAAGAGAGAGAGAGAGATAAAGAGAGAGAGAGAGAGAGACCTGGAGGTTGCCAGTGAAGTTGTTTCACTAACCTTCATTGAGTATTACCAGGGTGAAAAACAGCAGCAGTTCCCAGTGTGCAGAGGTGCTCTGGTTTAAAGCCTCTAAACGTGTAACATTTGCATAGAACCACAGAGGAGCTTCAGAATTTCAGTCTCTAAAGGAATTGGCCTGCTTTCCTCTCTCTGCACAGAATGTGCTCTTTATTTCTGTGTCGCATAAAGCCTTTTGGCTACACTTCACTGATTGGCTTATGCTCAGCCATGAGGCGATACTGATCTGAGCTCCATTTAAATGACCTTTTGGTGGAACCCCCCACAGATCGAGTCTGACCTGGGATCAGTGTGTTCTCCGTGCTTTAACAACCCACCTGCTCGGGATGCTACAATGAACACTAGGAAAGAAAAGGATACAGACATTTCCCAGTCGTGAGGGAAAAGAAAATAGCACCACTACAACCACAGTTACACACCCCGGCCCTGCCCTTGTGACCGGAGCAAGGGTCTTCAACAAGGACTACAAACCTTTCGTTGATATGTTGTATATGAAAAACAAAAAACGGAATGCACAGACGATAGAGCTGGACGATACGGCCAAAATGTATATCGCAATATATTTATTAAGGTCAGTCAATACGATATAATTTTCCGATATCGATATGAACAATAAACAAGCCACAGAAAATCTGCCAAGAACTGAAAACATGACATCATCACCATCAAATAAATGAACTGAAGGCAGTCACTGACAGACGCTGTAAATATATATTTAAATATTCAAAAATATGTAGAAAAGTCATACTGTAATTGAAACATTTTATATTGCGATATAAACTGATATTGAATTACTGTCCAGCTCTAATATGCAGTCATTTATTTTAAATCTAATGATATTTGACTTTTCTCTTGATGATAGCCCATCGCTATCGTAACAGCTGTTCTATCATATTTCATATTTATATTTTAGATTTAGAAACCAATGATTTCTCACCTGTCACGCTTTGTAATCAAGTAGCTGAATATCTACACGGAAAAATATCTGTGATCTTTGATTATGTCAATAAATCTGCAGACATTAAATATCAACTGGGCCTTAAAGGTAAAACATTATTTAAAAACAGTCAAGTTTTATGACCTGCCAAAATCAGAACAATGAGCCTTCCTAACGTTATGCAGCTTCCTGAATAGAGGTTAGAACTGTCCAACTCCCCGTCTGAGCTTCTCCAATCACAGCCATGAATCTCTGTTTATGTAGGAGAGCAAAGATGAGGCTAAACAGAGCAAACCAAACACTGAGTGAATTAGAGCACTGTTTAAATAAAGAGAAAACTAAAACAGAAGAAAGAAAACCAAGCAAAAACGGCTAAAACCTAAATGTATTTGAATAGCACGTTTTTTCACCTGAAACCGGGAATTAAAGCTAAATTTAAATTAATAACCCCTCAAGAGCAAGCCAAAAGCGACTGTGGCACCTTGGAGGGAACTAAGACTCAGTTTGGAGACCCATCCTCCACTGGTCAAACTAATTATACAGAGGTTTAACAATTCCACAGAGCCCCCGCTCCTTAATCCTGAACTGCACTGTGGCTCATTCTCCTTTAAAGGACCAGCCTCTGAAACTGGCCGCTGTGAACAAGGCTATTTAGACTGGGGGAGAACAGTGCTGTTGTGTTTGATCCTTGTAGCATTTTGAACAAAAAGCATGTCGCCCAGAACGGTGTTCACTTGTGGAAAAGAGAAATAATACACCTCCTTTAAACAAAACACACTGAATGAGTAAATGTACCTCGAATAGTTTTATTACTAAGCAACAGAAGGACACCACGGGGTTAATGCTACATTCCGTTCTGATTCCGAAGGCCTTGCCATTTAGCCAAGCACTTTACCGAGCTCTCAGTCTGCTCCGTGTGATCAAAAGAACAGCAGAGGAAGCCACTACGACTTCCACGAAAGGACTCTTAAGCAGATGAGTACAGCCACGGTGCTCGGGAAAAAGAAACAAGAAAAATCAATTTAAAGTCACTGTACACTTTTATGAGGCTGAGAGAGCAAATGAGTGGTTGTCTGTTGAGCGGCATTACATCCATCTCCAAGTCTCCTGCAAGTAATTTATGGAAATGGAAAAGACATTGCACAGAAGCCTCAGTGCACTTTTCTGCATGCGAGTACATCCATTAAGTAAAGTCACAATTTGAAAATGATGTGCAAACCTGCGAGGCACCCACACACACACACGCTCACACACTCACAAAAGAAGCGCTGTTTAAGTGGCAGTGCGAAAGCCATTAACGCAGCCCTAACTAGACTATTCCATTAAAATTTCACACTTCAGAAAGAGAAAAGAAACGCAGGAGAAACTCCCCCTCGTTCCGCGCTCTTTAAAAAAAAAACAACACAAAAATGCTCTCATGTTTAAAAAAGAAAGAACGAAAAATGTGGTGTATGTGTGTGTGTATTTGTGTGTTGAGTCACTCGACCTCTGCTTGCCGAATATCTTGCAGTCTCTCCAGCAAACCGAATGAGGGGTTTGATCATACCATCTGTTCCATTACAGCTCATCAGCAGCTTTCCTCGCTCACCCACAGCTGGGAAGCCAACTCTCAGCATTGCGTACACACACACACACACACACACACACAGATCTTACAACAGCAACCTGATCTTACATCTGATTCTAACACAACACGTGTGTGGAGGATGCCTTACCTGGATCAGTGTAAATAAGCTTTGGCAGCTTTCGTAAATAAATATTGTAGTGTGTTGTAAATGTATTCTACATAGATGACTACACATTTATTAATTTATTTAGTTCGATTTAACAAACTGGGGGAACTTTCCTAAGCAAAATAGAGGGGTAGGGTGCCTCAAGTAAGGCAGTAGGGCTATATACTCCTTGAAAGAGATTTCTCAGGGTCACACTTCAAACTAAGTGCTACAAATGTGCTCTCACTCACACCTACGGACACTTTTGAGTCGCCAATCCACCTACCAACGTGTGTTTTTGGACTGTGGGAGGAAACTGGAGCACCCGGAGGAAACCAACGCAGACACAGGGAGAACACACCACACTCCTCACAGACAGTCACCCGGAGGAAACCCACGCAGACACAGAGAGAACACACCACACTCCTCACAGACAGTCACCCGGAGGAAACCCAGGCAGACACAGGGAGAACACACCACACTCCTCACAGACAGTCACCCGGAGGAAACCCACGCAGACACAGAGAGAACACACCACACTCCTCACAGACAGTCACCCGGAGGAAACCCACGCAGACACAGGGAGAACACACCACACTCCTCACAGACACTCACCCGGAGGAAACCCACGCAGACACAGGGAGAACACACCACACTCCTCACAGACAGTCACCCGGAGGAAACCCACGCAGACACAGGGAGAACACACCACACTCCTCACAGACAGTCACCCGGAGGAAACCCACGCATACACAGGGAGAACACACCACACTCCTCACAGACAGTCACCCGGAGGAAACCCACGCAGACACAGGGAGAACACACCACACTCCTCACAGACAGTCACCCGGAGGAAACCCACGCAGACACAGGGAGAACACACCAACTCCTCACAGACAGTCACCCGGAGGAAACCCACGCAGACACAGGGAGAACACACCACACTCCTCACAGACAGTCACCCGGAGGAAACCCACGCAGACACAGGGAGAACACACCACACTCCTCACAGACAGTCACCCAGAGGAAACCCACGCAGACACAGAAGTTCTGATATCACTGCAGACTGTAACTCAGTTCCAAGAGGCAAGATGACACTCAGAAAGGAGAAGGAAGGGGAAAATTCTTCAACTGCAATTATGTGAAAACCATGGATGAGGAGGAAAAGGAAATGCACAAAAGCTCCCCATAACATTTCGCACATCTGTAGCTGTAACACTGTTCCTGCAGCCAGATGTGTCAGTGTGTGAATAAAGATGACTCGTGCTGTTCAGGTGGGACACTGGTACTGCTCCGGTGATTCATCGTCTCTGAGCTAACGAACTGAGAGCTCAAACTTAAAGTGAGAGCACAACAGAGAGAATGGTTGAAAAAAGGAGGGATAGAGAGACCACAGAGAGAGAGGGAGAGAGAGAGAGACAAAGAGAGCATGAGAGAGTGCGTGCATGACAGAGAAAAAGAACAGAAAAATGAGAGAGAGCACAAGAGAGAAAGAACTGCAGAAAGAGAGAATGACAAAAAAGAAGAGAGAGCACAGCAGAGAGAGAGAGAGAATGGCAAAGAGCTTGACTGAGAACGACAAAAATAATAGCATGACAGAGCGACTAAAAGAGGAGGAATGTTGGGAGTGTGTGTGAGAGAGACAGAAAGGAGAGAGAGAGAGAGATAGATAGAAGAGAGAGAAAGGAGAGAGAGAGATATAGATAGAAGAGATAGAAAGAGAGAGAGAGAGAGGAGAGAAAGAGAGAGAGGAAGATAGAAGAGAGAGAAAGGAGAGAAAGAGAGAGAGAGGAAGATAGAAGAGAGAGAAAGGAGAGAAAGAGAGAGGGGAAGATAGAAGAGAGAGAAAGGAGAGAAAGAGAGAGGGGAAGATAGAAGAGAGAGAAAGGAGAGAAAAAGAGAGATAGAGAGATGAAGATAGAAGAGAGAGAGAAAGGAGAGAAAGAGAGAGAGAGAAGAGAGAGAGAGAAAGGAGAGAAAGAGAGAGAGGGGAAGATAGAAGAGAGAGAAAGGAGAGAAAAAGAGAGATAGAGAGATGAAGATAGAAGAGAGAGAAAGGAGAAAAGAGAGAGAGAAAGAGGAAGATAGAAGAAAGAGAGAAAGAGAGAGAGAGGGAGAGGAAGATAGAAGAGAGAGAAAGAGAGAGAGAAAGACACAGAAGAAAGAGAGAGAGAGAGAGAGAAGAGAGAGAAAGGAGAGAGAGAGAGAGCTAACGAACTGTACCGGCCCCCATCATTGGGTTAAAGTCAACACACACCTCTGATTCAAACAAGAAAATGAGAACTAACCGTAAAAAAACCCCCACAAAATTTGATAAAGCGTTTCACCCAGAGCTGGGGGAAATGACTGTGCCTAGATTTGCTCACTCACAGCTCAGGACACTTAAATAGTAACTCAGTGCCATAGCCTTAGACAAAGGCAGACACGGCGTTACAGTGCAGATAAAAACAACAGCTACTCACAGCTTCTACAGTGAGAAGGTTGAATTCTGTCTGCCGAAGAACTCAAGTGTTATTATCCCTGCAAATCTCAAGAGGAGACAGGTGCATGGACTCAGTTTCTCAGGAGAAATATCTGAGAAGCAGGAGCTAAAGCCATCTCTCCACACTGGAGAATTTAAAGAGGCATTAATATTGATTTTTATTTATTATGAGAACATCTGCACGCTTTAAATAAATCACATTTTTGGCCGTTTTTTTCCATACGAAAAACCACTGCCAGTTAACAGAGGATGGAGCTGCTCGAGCTCAACTTCAGACAAACTCCCAGTGTCCTTCACTCATCTCCATCTCCTCATCATTCACAGCTCAGGCAACAACTCTATGAAACTGTTCAGATCAGAACGGCTTTAGGAATTCATGTGATTCTGGTTGTGGGCAGTGGGTAAATAAAGCCGTGAACATTTGTCCTGTGATAAAACCCTGAAATGTAGACTGACAAATGGCGGTTGTAATTACTGGAGGCTCGGAGATGAACACCCTATTAACAGTGATTTATGATTCTGCAGCGCGTCAGTGAAGAAAACCCTGAATGCGGATCTGAAGAAGCCCGGTGTAAACAAAAGTCTAATTTCTCCCATTAAGACGACGTCTAAGTGCGAAAGGTACACGTGATGATGGGTAAGTGCTGAAGCATCTTGAGTGTATCTTATTGTTTGATGTGTGACTCGCATCAAACGAAAAAGGAAACATTTGGTGACATTTGCTCTGAAGAATGTGCGAATGAATGCAGAAGCAACAATCTGGTGGCAGCATTTGAACACAAAGAGAGAGGGAGAGAGAGAGAGAGAGAGAGCAACAGAAAATTAAAGTGAGAGCACAACAGAGAATGGTTGAAAAAAGGAGGAAAAGAGAGACCACTGAGAGAGAGAGAGAGTGTGCATGACAGAGAAAAAGAACAGAAAAATGAGAGAGAATGAACTACAGAAAGAGAGAATGACAGAAAAGAGGAGAGCACAGCAGAGAGAGAGAGAGAATGGCAAAGAGCATGACTGAGAAAGACAAAAATAAGAGCATGACAGAGCGGCAGAGGAAGAATGATGTGTGTGTGAGAGAGAGTGAGGAATGAGGGAGCAAGAGAGAAAGCAGAGAGAGAGAGAGAGGGAGCAGAGAAAGCAGAGAGAGAGAGAAAGAAAGCAGAGAAAGAAGAGAAAGGAGAGAGAGACAGAATGACTAGAGAAGAGAAAGGGAGAGCATAGCAGAGAGAGAGAGAGAGAGAGAGAGAGAGCACGGCAGATAGAGTGAGAATGAGAGAATGACTAGAGAGAAAGGAAGAGAGAAGAGAAAGTGAGAGCATGACAAAATGAGAGAGAGAGCAGAAAAAGGAGAGAGAGAGAACAAGCAGAGAAAGGAGTGAGAGAGCAGAAAAAGCAAGCAGAGAAAGCAGAGAGAGAGAAAGAAGAGAATGACTAGAGAAGAGAAAGGGAGAGCATAGCAGAGAGAGAGAGAGAGAGAATGTGCACGGCAGATAGAGTGAGAATGAGAGAATGACTAGAGAGAAAGGAAGAGAGAAGAGAAAGTGAGCATGACAGAGTGAGAGAGAAAGCAGAGAGAGAGATAGCAGAGAAAGGAGAGCGAGAGAACGAGCAGAGAAAGGAGAGAGAGAGAACAGAGAAAATAACACTAGAGACATGCTAATATTCCCCAACCATGTTCCTCAAACAAGAAAGGATGACACCGAGTTCTTTTGTAGGCTTATGAAAGGGGGTTTGGAGGGGGCTGTTTTGGGGGCTTTGAGTGAGACAGCGGTGTGTTCAGGAGGAGAATGGCCCGTGGCAAATCAGAGGAAAAGCCGCAGCAGAGACAGGAGCCCGAGCAGAAGCATGCCGTGGCTGCCAGTTCATTTCTCATCCACTCAGATAACTACCTCCAGAGCCTGGGCTGGTGATTCCGCTGTTCAAACACAAGGCTGAACACAGTCTCCCTGCATTACACCGAAGAACCTCCGTGGACGTTTCAGACATTTCCTGATTCCTCTGAGGACCGGTGGGCAGTAAACTTAATCTGGCGATACCCGAGAACGCACTATGCACTTTCCATCTTCAGGCTCCTCAGGAAAGCTAGGGTCCGGCAGCGTTTACCGCTTCCAAACAGTCCATTTCTGATCTACGCAGGACGTTTGCCACGAAAAGGACTTGGTACTTCATGATTACTTATGTAATCATGGCTGGTCTAGACATACAGCAGCAGTTTTAGTTAAAAAACAGAGCTGACATAACCAGAACCTCCATAAAGCCCTAAATAACATAATTACATTATCATCAACGTGGTCCCATCCGTTTTAAATCAATTCATAATTGACTGATCCTTCTGTCACTTTCTAATTAAGCTGGATCTTAATCTAACCTTCAGCCTTCTGTCGAGCTCCTGAAGTCGTGACAAACGAGGAGTTGACCATGGGGTGTCTCCAGTTTATATGGTTGACATGCACAGCATTTCAGAGTGGTTAGTAGTGGTTATTCAGTTTACACCTAGTTGGGATGGATATAATTAGGGGGATTCAGTACAGTTTATGGTAAACAAAAGCTACAAGGTGTACAGGGTGGGCCATTTATATGGATACACCTTATATAACACTGGAAGCCTGTGCTAGCATTTCTCCTGCGGTGTTGCTATCAGTGTGTGAAGAGTGGGAGAAGAGGGTTGCATTGACAATCCAACACAATGGGCAGCACTTTGAACACATTTGATAAGTGGTCAGAAACTTGTAAATAACTCATGAAGGAATAAAGTTACGTTAAAACCAAGCTCACCATTGTTTTTCTTGTGAAATTCTCAATAAGTTTGACGTGTCACATGACCCTTGAAAAAAACAAAAAGTTGGATCCAAAATGGCCGACTTCAAAATGGCCGCCATGGTCACCATCGATCTTGAAAAGTTTCTGACCACTCCCATATACTAATGTGCCACAAACAGGAAGTAAATCTCACCAACCATTCCCACTTTATTAAGTAGTATCCATATAAACCGCCCACCCTGTACGTATATGACGATGTGAATACGACTAAAACGGCTGAGCAGCAACCGTAATAATCACACCACCTCCACATGTAAAATTATAGTTGTCCAAATACAAGCACAGTCTCACAGCTTCCATTAAATCAATTTTCATTAAGTGAGAGTCCCAGGTCAGTGACAACCTAAGGTTTGTATGAATAGCTGAGTAAATAAACATGTATTTTAAAGTGCACAGTAAAAACGAACCGAAGACGCCTGAGGGGATGCACGCCACTTTATTTGTTAATAGTCGCTGTTGTTAATGAAAAGTTTGATTTGCAGCGTTTCCTCTCCGGCACGTTAGGGAAAGGGCAGCGTGTTCAAAAAAGGGTCGAGTAATATAAGCATTGTGGAAATATCTCTAATATGAGCGTTAAAACATTCGGTCTTATCACGGAGCTCCAGGCGTGATTCGGATCACACACTCAGCACTCGTTGTGAAAACAGCCAGCGGTGGAGTTTAAATATTGTAAACTGCATTCAAAGCAAATGATGTAATGATGTTGTACATTAATAAAGGGACTGGTAGTTTACTTGTTAACAGAAATACTGCATTTACATAGAAGGTATATGCTTTAATCACAACAAAGAAAAGGGAAATAAAGACACCGGACACACCACAACGAACAACAAAAACGACAGTGGTGGGTTCAGACTGCATTTGCTATGCACTTTGAGTGTGGTTCTATACTGACGTACGCCTTGTAAATCCCCTGTGGTCCTTGAGGGTATCACTGCTGGGGCCGGCAGCGCTTGGCAGACGTGTGTGTGTGTGTGAAATAAAAAGCTGAAGTAAGACACGTGTGTGTGTACGAGACATGATCGGTAATGATTAAGAATATAAACGCGTGCTGGGTCCCTGGAGCAAAAGCGGAAGCAATAAATTAGCTGTCCAGTGGTTGCTACTGGCTCATAATTAAGTGGCAGGGAGCATGCAGGCACACATGAGCTGCTTCATGCTCCATATTAATGCTCTGCCACGGTGGATGACCTGTGACCCGTCGACGTCTCCCACCGAGTCTATAGGCAAAAAACACACAGGGATACGCCACCTGTCCTCAAACACAGCAAGGGCATAGATAAGGGCCTATTATGTACCCAAGAGACTCAAAGCAGGCACCAGGATCGAGATACATGATCTATTACCCGTAACCAGATACAGGCCTTAGCAATATTGATACAGCAGAAGACAAATAAGCCTCAAATCTAAATGAAACTGGATCGTTTATACGTACATCCCTAGTGGTTATTAATGGAATACATTCGACATATTGACTACATCCCAATATTAGCCTTAAATTAGCCCTGATTCCTAAGTCACTATATGAATATTACTTGAAGTAACTGGAAAAAATAATTTCAAATGACTGCCATTCTTGGTGTAAATTTCTTGCCATGTCACCTACTTTACACGTTTTGTTCTGGAACTAACATAACGCAGGAACAGTGAGTGGTGCTTCAGGGTCGCGGTGGGTCCGGAGTCTACCTGGAATCATTGGGCGCAAGGCGGGAATACACCCTGGAGGGGGCGCCAGTCCTTCACAGGGCAACACACACTCACACTCACACCTACGAACACTTTTGAGTCGCCAATCTGCAAACTACACATCCAGACTACAAACTCAAATCGGACCCAAATTATCATCACGTTATTTACATACTGTGTTCGCTACTGTACATTGTGTACGGTTTGGGGTCCCTGTAAGAAACGTTGACGACTCGATGCAACACTGCATGAAGCATCTCTATTTTTAATTTCCTAAAAACAGAGCTAAACATGAGAAGTGACCTAGCCTCTCCAGCGTTAACGGCTAAAAATAAAGCCCTCTGCTGTGCTCCAGAAGACCCTCCAAGCTCTTCAACGTAAAAGTCCTTTTTTACGTTGAAAAAACCTAAAAAAGAACCTAACTTTATTTTTTGAGGTGTGGCAAAAACCACAATTAATTCTGTCAGCTTCGTACCTCGAGTTAGAACACCACCACCCGCTGGCTAATCCGTGTCTACACTCTGCCCCCAAGAGGATCCGGCGGGCGTGGCAGGAGTAGGACGGCCCAAAGAGATCGTAATGTTTAAGAGTTAGAACTCTCTCTCTTGGTGTCAGTTTGCACCCCAGTATAACTCAGGCCTGGCATGTGCTTCGCCGTCTAATCACTTCAGAAAGACGAGGCTAAAATAAGAGTTTGCAGTGTGCTGTGTTTTTGAAAAATAGCGGTGGGGGCGAGGGGGAGGGGGACGCTTCGCTCCAACACTTCTCGGGCTGTAACTTCCCTCTGATACACACCAGAGTAGACAAAGGGAAGAACCAAGATAACAGTGCTTCAGCCACCATGGCAGCTCATTAATTTTCAAAGCAGAATTAGACTGGCAGCGTTCTATCTGCTTCGGTTCCTTGGAGCATGCCACGGAGCCCGAGCGACGAGCACTTGATTATGAGGCCCCACGGCTCCTTCGATTGTAATCACGGGTCTTTCTGGGGCCATTACAATGTGCTCCAGGCCATTACACAAGCGCCATCAAGGTGGGTGCTGCGAGACAGACGCGAGAGGGGCTTTCATATGAATTCAGCTTATCGATGTCTCAATCAACAGGACCCTGGGTGCTTTCTTTTTGTCATCCGAACAGCAACAAGTTAATTTTAGCTAGATCAAAGGGTGCCGATAAGAAATTTGTGACATTCCCTTTCGACTCCTGCCAGCTTTTTTATTCTTTATTTCATTTCTTTCCTCATTTAATCACACGCAACTCTGGTTTTGATAAGCCACGGAATGTCGCTCTGAAAGGTATCTGATTTATCTGCGAAACACCAGCGCTAAAAAACAAATAAAGCCTAAAGCTTTCAGCGACGAAACCTAAAGGAACGAAACAACCTCTGCACGAGTCAAACAATAAGTGAAGTGTCAAGTTTAAACACACTTCAAGTGACACTGTGGATATACACCCTCGAGAACTCTATATAAAAAGAACGAGGGAAGGGGGAAAAAGCAAGAAAGAGCAATAAGGGAAGCAAACTGTGCGCTAGCACCTCGGTGCATGCCTTAGTGTCTGAAAATAGCACAGCCATAGATTTATTGAAATTCTGTAACAAAGCCAGCTCTAACCTACAAAAATGGAACATATGTGGTGGGTGGGTGTGACAGAGAAAGAGGAGGTGATGAAGTGTGTGTGCGCATGTGTGTAAGGATGGGGGTGCTGATAATAAAGACAGAAAGAAAGTGACAACTCGACGCGAACATCTCACCTAAGCCTTGTGTTACCTGATCACATCTGACCAAACAATTGGCTCGGCGAGTTGTTTATTTCTGGGTTGCACTGGGTGATATTTATACGTTCTAGTTAACCTTCCTCCTGTGTTAGCTTTCTGTTACTATCTCTTATGTTAATGTCTTGGTAACTCTACACTGACTGGGCCTTACATGTCTGGACATGTCTGTCTTTCCTTGTTTTGTGAAACAGACAAAGATAGAAGCCCCTAACTGAAGCTCGAGTGGTTGTAGGAGGAGCCAGCTGTAGACTGTTGGTGTATAATGTATTATGAGTCCAGATTTAGCACTTGTTTTTGTTTTCTGATTTAAAATTATACCAAGGTCGGAATTGACCCTAACAACAGAAAAGCCATCATTTTAACAAGAGCATTTTATAATTTAGTAAATTTATATATAATTCTAGTTATTTTAATAAAAGAGCTGGATGGAGCATGTAAGCCGTGTAGTGCTGACTAATGTGACCCAACTGTCTGCGTATGTTTGTTTTTGTCTGATCCTGCTACTGAGACCCCAGTAAAAATAGACATGACATATAATGAAGGATTGTGAAGTATGATAACCTTGTTGCATAGTACTCTCCTCTTGCATTATCTAACTCTAATTATAACTCCAATCTTAGCCCTAACCCTAAGCACTGATCTGTTCTGCTCATAATGGAAGGGTGTTCACAAACAGCTATACATTTGTTCTTTATACCACACAGGACCGTGTCTTTCAGGACCATGTCTTTCAGGACCACACAGGACCGTGTCTTTCAGGACCAGACAGGACCGTGTTTTTCAGGACCACACAGGACCGTGTTTTTCAGGACAATACAGGACCGCGTCTTTCAGGACCGCGTCTTTCAGGACCGCGTCTTTCAGGACCGCACAGGACCGTGTTTTTCAGGACCGCGTCTTTCAGGACCGCGTCTTTCAGGGCCACGCAGGACCGCGTCTTTCAGGGCCGCGCAGGACCGCGTCTTTCAGGGCCACGCAGGACCGCGTCTTTCAGGGCCGCGCAGGACCGTGTCTTTCAGGGCCACGCAGGACCGTGCCTTTCAGGACCACACAGGACCGCGTCTTTCAGGGCCACGCAGGACCGCGTCTTTCAGGGCCGCGCAGGACCGAGTCTTTCAGGGCCACGCAGGACCGCGTCTTTCAGGGCCACGCAGGACCGTGTCTTTCAGGGCCACGCAGGACCGCGTCTTTCAGGGCCGCCAGGACCGTGTCTTTCAGGGCCACGCAGGACCGTGCCTTTCAGGACCACACAGGATAAATATTGTTGATGTTTACTCTACCTGTCTAAATAAATCAATTCCCAGGTGCCCAAGACTTTATTGCATAGGGCAATATATTATTTATACATTTTTCCCCACTCCAACTGTATATCCCCTCATTTTAAAGTTATTAGGAGTGTTTTAACCCTGCTTTCTGTGTGAGGCACAGGGAGGGATATTAGAAATGAGACTAATTATTCATAAAGGCATGGCAACATAACACTATTTTATTCCGCCAGTAAACAAAGAGAGGAAACAAAATATAAACAAACCCCAAAACTCCCCAAAACACAAAGGCCCAATTTCAAAAGCTCCGTGACCAAACACGGGAGCATAGAGATGTCAGTATATCAGTAAAGTTCCTGTTTGCTATCCTTAGCACTACTTAAATAAAGATGCCCATGGAGTGGGTGAGAGAGAGAGCTGGTGAGAAAGTGAGTAAGTGTGAGAGAGACTGCAAGCGTGTGAGGGAATCTTAAGAAGTGAGGCCGGATAACAAACATGAATGCTGTTGCCGAAGCCGGGGCTTTGATCAGGAGTGGCGTCTGACCTGCGCTGAATCGTAATGTGGAGTGTAGATCAGAACCTGCATCTGATCTTACTTTACAAATACAGCCCATATTTGCAGCATAACCTTTAGTCTAGCAGAGAGTGCTGAATAAATAGGGAAAGAGATTTGTAACTTAAATTAGGTCAGGAGAGGCAGAAAATAAAGCAGCTAGAGGGGAGGGAAGGCCCGTGGAAGAGTGTCACTGCATACAGCGTGCAGGAAATGAAGAGAGAAGATCAGAGAAATGGGAATGGATGAAAGATTACAGAAAATAACGTTATTACATATTACATAACATATTTGTTTTACTAGCGTTAAAGAGGACTTCCCAAACTGCTGCATGATGCAGCGACTGATGTGAAGGTTTACCGAAGCCTGACCCTACCCTCTCAGTAGAAGTCTTGATTATTTAATAATGCAGAAATTTGAAAAAGACGTCTGTAGAAAGATGAGAAGACTCCTCGCAAATGAAGGTGACCCAGGCGTCTTTTGTTGTTGTTTTCTGTTGGCGTTTTGTACCGCTGCTCACTTTAGCTAACAGGTAATGGAGGCTTACACTGCACTAATTAGCACTGTGCAAACTGCACGCCTCAATCATCACACGCTTCCCTCAATTTGCATTTTACCTGGAAGATACACACGGAATGGTTTCTGGTGCAGACGTGGGCTTCAAGGGTAGAGAGGTGGCCTCTGGAACCGAAAGTCACCGGTTTGATCCTCAGGACCAGCAGCAAAAATGGGGAAAGGTGTGGGGGTGGCTTCAGTATCCATAGCTGAAGCGCCCTTGGGCACATAAACCCCAACTGCTCCAAAGGCGCTATGGGTCTACAACTAGAATATAACATTGTGGTGAATAAAAGTGTGAGGACTTGTCTTCCTTGAGGAGGTTAATGACTTAGAGACTTAATAATTCACTTAATAGTCACTTGTTAGAGCTTCACAGCTCCAGAGCCAAACCTCAGGCACCAAACATGCCTTGGCTGATTGGCCACATCTGGAGTCAGGAGGATATTGGGCGGCCCCAAACCATGTAGTGTCCCGGGGCTAGCTTTTGGTCCAAGTGCAGGTGCAGGAGCTGCTTGGAACTGCATATAGATTTAGTCTGGACTCTTAGCCTAGAGAAGCACCAAGGCCGGGGTCAGAGAGCTGGACGCCTGTTCCGCTAACGAGAGACTCATCCGTTAGGAGCTGGGCCGGCCTGAGTGCCCAGCGATAGCATTATCTCTTCCCGCTCTGGGCATTGATTGCACCGGCCTGGACGAGGGCTAGTGATTAGAGGGGACAGTGAGAATGAGTCATAATTTCAATCTCTACGCTCATTTTCCACTCGTCAAAGCGAAGAGCGGACCACGTGCCACGGTACCTCAGCGTCTCCTGGGACTCCCCGGCTACGGAGTCCTATCAGCTGCCCATTATCTCCCAGCAAATTATTAGCGGCGCAACATGCATTACTCAAGACAATAAGAGCTGTTTATCATAATGACGTTTTCGCAAGCGCCAGCGAGGCCAGGGTAAAGGCTGAGCAATGACTTCTGATGTAATAAAGTGGTTTGTGTTTTTCCTTGCCGTGAACGGGAAGGTGATTTAACAAACTCATCACCTCGCAAGGTCTGCACTGGAGTTCCGTATTCTGTTTTTGTTTTATTCATTACGCAGTCTGCCTCTGTGTTTCTGCACGCAGAGTAATTTGATGTTGTAAAATAATCCCTTATCAAATGCAGGCGTCTGTACAGCAGAACACTCTATGATTGCAGCACAGAGCCGTTTGATCTTGATTGTACAGTAATAATTACAATCAGTCTGATCTTCTCTCTCACACACACTCACACACACACACACACACACACTGCTGGCTCTTAAGCACTGGGCCAGGTGCTCTCAACCCTTCATCTGTTGCAGCCGTGGTAATGAGCTCTAAGAAGTCAAAGACATAAAGAAAGTACAAGCGTTTATCAGGATTCGCATTAAAGACTCTATGTGGATGTTATTTCAAGAAATATTTCTCTGCTTTGCATTTTCATTATTTCATTTATTTCGCCTGGAAGTGTTATGCTATTTTTTATTTTTTTTTTACACAAAAATAGACCAAATAAAATACATTTAAAAAGATGCCGGAAGACGCTGTCAACAGAAGTTAAATGCATACAGACCCATGCAAACTCGGAGTTCTCTTTGGTGATACTCAGTGTCCAGGCCAAATGGCCAATGAGTAAAACAGCAAACACATACAGGACACGGACGTCTAACGTTTAACATCCACACGATAAACAACAATAAAAATGAGATAACCTCACTTTAGATTGGAATAAAATAAAAATAGATCATAGATGTTTGTAGCCGTCCTTCCACGGTTTTCATTCATTATCTGTAACCCTTATCCACTTCAGGGTCGCGTTGGGTCCAGAGCCTACCTGGAATCATTGGGCGCAAGGCGGGAATACACCCTGGAGGGGGCGCCAGTCCTTCACAGGGCAACACAGACACACACACATTCACTCACACACTCACACCTACGGACACTTTTGAGTCACCAATCCACCTACCAACGTGTGTTTTTGGACTGTGGGAGGAAACCGGAGCACCCGGAGGAAACCCACGCAGACACAGAGAGAACACACCACACTCCTCACAGACAGTCACCCGGAGGAAACCCACGCAGACACAGGGAGAACACACCACACTCCTCACAGACAGTCACCCGGAGGAAACCCACGCAGACACAGGGAGAACACACCACAATCCTCACAGACAGTCACCCGGAGGAAACCCACGCAGACACAGGGAGAACACACCACACTCCTCACAGACAGTCACCCGGAGCGGGAATTGAACCCACAACCTCCAGGTCCCTGGAGCTGTGTGACTGCGACACTAACCTGCTGCACCACCTAAAAAACTGTAGTATATGTAATTTATCAGATAAATCGTTTATTAATTAATTTATTTATCTGTATTATTCTAACTGCTTCCTTTGTGTCCGTATGAAAACCAGTTAAAGAGCTGCAGTAAATACTGCTCAGCTAATTTAACCAGATTAGGAAAACACAGCACTATTCAGCTCCAAGTCTCAAGCAAACCACATTTCTTTCTGTGAATTGTGCCACTAGTGCTTCCCTCTGATTATGGAGTGATCTCTCTCTCTCTCACACACATTAATATTTCCATTTCAGCTCCCACATCTGTGTAAGCACATTCTACAAGTAAATAGAAATGTTCTTCAGTGTGAATGAGAAGGAATAGGCTCAGTGCTAATGAGATTAATGTGTGGGGCCTGAGTCCTTAGCACTAGCTGCAGAATCAGGGTTTTTCTGTGGACAGATGAAGTATGGATTTATTGTGCACTCATTTCTCTGGGTTTCTGTGGATTTTTATATACTCTGAGAGAAGCCCTACTGCCTACTTTACTTACATCCATAAAAACAACATCTACTCACCACTTTAATTCATGTGGGTTTCCTCTGGGTGACTGTCTGTGAGGAGTGTGGTGTGTTCTCCCTGTGTCCGCGTGGGTTTCCTCCGGGTGACTGTCTGTGAGGAGTGTGGTGTGTTCTCTCTGTGTCTGCGTGGGTTTCCTCCGGGTGCTCCGGTTTCCTCCCACAGTCCAAAAACACACGTTGGTAGGTGGATTGGCGATTCAAAAGTGTCTGTAGGTGTGAGTGTGTGAGTGAATGTGTGAGTGTGTGTTGCCCTGTGAAGGACTGGCGCCCCCTCCAGGGTGTATTTCCGCCTTGCGCCCAATGATTCCAGGTAGGCTCTTGACCCCCCCAGCGACCCTGAACTGGATAAGGGTTACAGATAATGAATGAATGAATGAGTTGCAATCAAATCTTCACAGCAAATGTTTCAACATCTAGTGGATTAGAGCTGGACGATAAGGCCAAAATTTATATTACAATATAGTCAAAGTGCGATTTAATTCTGATATTGATATGACCAATAAAAAAGCCACAAAAACTGAAAGCAACATGACATCACCATCAACCAAAGCCTCTTGGCAATTTCAATATAGATATTTTTAAACTAACTTTACACTTGAGTGCAATGAACTGATGGCAGCTCCCTGTAATAACGGGCTGATGCTGTAATTAATGTATATAAAGATATTGAAAATGTGTATAAAATCATATAATTGTTATTGAAACCTATTATATTGTGATATATATTGATATCAGATTATTGTCCAGCCCTAGAGAGGATCGGGTTTTTTCAGAAGAATGTGGTTAATGCCTCATTAAAATAAATAAAGAGCAGGTACCTGCTAAACTACAAAAACCAAGACAATTCTTAAGAACTGGCAATGACTTGTTTATAACGGACCTGAGCTGAACGAACTCTTTAACCCTTTCAAGACCAGGCACAGTCAGGTAGTGACTTCTGCCAGGAAATGTGCAAACATTTGGACGCCCTTGGCCAAATTACATATTGATTTCGGAAATGAAAATAAGACAAAACTTTCTGTACATAGACCACACTTAATTATAGCATTTTCACCAGGTTATTAAATATTCATTGCGTTTTCTATTTGAATATAACATATAAAACATGGCCTGTCTGTCATATTTCATATTAGACGTTTTCAATTGGTTAAATCCAGCAAATAAACAGAACATTACATTAAAACACTTCAACAAAACCCGTCATGGCCGGTTCTGTAAAGGCATGTGCATGGTATAGTCATTTGCATTTTGCCAGTGAGTACATAACGCTATTCAATATCTCCTTTAAGGAAAAGCTGAAGAAGCTACGCTCAACTGCAGTGAAACTGTAGACTGCTTGAGGAAATATTTTCATTCTTAGCAAGTGTAAAAACGTGGATTCAAAGTGTCGTTCATGTGCCGTGACAGGCGCACAGAGGCGAACGTCCTTTTGATCGACACTCATTCCTCCACAATCAGATTCGGCGAGAAGTCGCTTCAATGCTGCGCGAGACGTCGTGGCTCCACTGGGGTGTCACAGCAAAGCTCTCAAATCTGCTGATGCTTTTTAACTGGCACACCGCATATGCAAAGCAGATACGTGGAGGGGCTCACATGTATCTGTCATGTCTAACAAGGGAATATTCACAGCCTTTTATTTGTATCTATTTAGAGCAACATTGTGCCATAGGAGAATTCACTGATGTGGAATGCTTTAGTCAGATCACTGCGAGCATTTCAGAGGTTCATTTGCCCACATTCAAGAGAGAGAGCAGCTGCATGTCACACAAAGCATTACAATCTAACCAAACAAACCGGAGCGTAATCTACGTTACAGACCCGCTGCATGGCACAGTGACAAAACCCCGCTCAGGGGAGATGTGGGCGATGTGATGCCATGTTATTGTTATCACAGAGGTGGGATAAATGGCAAAAAATAATGTCACAATACTGAGCAACATATAAAATAACTTGTAGCATTTCATTGCAGGGTTAATGAAAAAATGAAATAACATTTTCTGAGTACGTACACATCAACGTGCATCCGGGGCCCTCCAACCCACACACTGTGAAACAGAGCACAATTGTGAAACAGACTGACTGGCTTAGAGCCTGAAAACATGGGATTAAAATGAGCCTTCTGGTTTTAAGCTACTTCTTACAGAGTGTAGAGAATTGTCCCGCCTCTACGTTTGAGTCTCTCCAATCACAACGCTGGACCAGCTTTTCATGTGAGAGTGCAAAGTCAAGGTTAAACAGAGTAAAGTGAACAAAACGAGAGCAGAGAGTTATAGTGAAAACAAGAGCAAGCCTAGTTTGCCGGACCACCATTAGCCATACAGCCATTCTTTCATTGAGGCGTTTCTTGCAGTTCACAAACAGGTCTGGAGAAAGCTTTGGTGATTCATATCAATGTCTTTGTTTCCATGTGGTTTTTATTATGGGTTCATAACATATAACACTGGCATCAGTGTTTTTCTTGTTCATTTTATTTAAAAATAAATACTAGATGATCTACCGCCACAGAACAAAGACGTCCAAGAACACGTTGTTGATTTTAAGAATTGCAATGACTTATTTATTCAGTGTAACTGGTTAAAGCACGTGAAGTTTAAGGAGGCTGTGTGCAGTTATATGGAGTTTTATAAACACACTAACGCCACAAAATGTCTCCCCACCACTTCACTTTACAATATTTCAGGCAAAGACAACTCACGTGAAATAAGACAAATCCAGCATTCCTACTCTCTCTGTGAGATATAATACTGTGTAAATGCTGCAGAGTTCTGAGGTCCTGCTGAGCTTGTGAAATAACCAACACCGAGCCAAGGCTCTGGCCAACGCGCCAAACACAGCCCCAGAAACACACACAAGCAGAGTGTTTCTGTCTTATTTTCTATTATTCAGCCACGGTTCGCGCTGAAGAACTTACTGTTCTTTGGTGTCAGCAGAGAACTAATTTCTCTGGTTCGTGAACCAGTTTATGTCGGTTTAAACGCGCCGAACGGTTCCAAACTGGAATGTGAAATACGGCATAATATATTCTCATTTCAACATTAGGAGTCAGTCAATCAGAACCTCTGAGTTGTGGGTCATTCTTATTTAAAGGAACAGGCACTAAGACCCACTATCCTTTGCAAGGCTGTTTAGAGAGGGTTTCATCCTTGTGGGATTTGGACCAAAGCATGTCACAGACATTTCTCCAGGACCCCAGTTCACTTGTGGATAAGGGTTAGAGTATGTCCCTTTACGGTGCACTCATTGCTGACAACTGTTCGGCTTTGCACACAACACAATCTCCATAGAAAAGCATTGATCAATAGAAAACGATGCATGAGAGAAGCTGCACATCGTCCTGAAGTCTTTCTAACTAATGTCAAATGCAGGCTACATAGGAATTAACCCCTCATTGGTCTTTGGAGCAGTCGACCTGGATTCTCAGGAGTGATGGAGCTCTAGAGTGGCGTTTATGATCCAGAACTAATCCCCCTAAAGACTTACCTGACGTCACGAACACTCCCATAGATGGTCTTCAACATGAAATACTTGACTATAGCTTAAACCCTTCCCAAGTTACTGCAGCGCCTAGTTAGCGACCATTACTGCAGCAAAAGGAGTACTCTAGAATAGACACTGTGAGCAGAATGACTGCATTTCCCAAGGCCTTCTTTTGCTGTTGTTGTTTTTCAACATGACGCCAGTGTTTTGCTGCCGCACTTTATCCGTCCCAAACTAAACCTCAGAAAATGAAATATAGTGGAACAGGCCATGTCTTCTTTTAAGCCAGAAAGAGATTTTTAAAAAGCGCTAATATAAATAAACACAGCAGTTCAGATACAGAAATTTCGGGACGTGTCTGGATACAAAATGCTAATGTGGCGTCACAGAGCGGGTCCCACAGAAGCCCTCCTCAGGATTTCTCTCTCTGCTCAGGCCTGGTGAAATCCCGTTATCTGGCACTCCTCCCCACGCTTGCTGTTTCTAATAATCCCTATCCTGAGGACACAGGTCTAAACTTCCCTTTGATCCACGTTTCATTTCTCAGCGAGACACACTCTCGGGGGCTCCAGAGCGGCTCCAGTCGCCGGAGCTCCAGCGTGAAAGACCTGTGCTGCTGTCTCAGCTCCTTCAGCCACCCCCCGGACCCGCGCTCGCTCCGTCTCTTCCCCAAACCTGCTCCTCTCCGCTCGGCTTTAACCAGATTAACACGGTCCGGCAGGGTCCCGCAGAGCCTCGCAGCAGTGTCCGGAACCAGGTGACAGCCCACAGCCGCACAGACATGCCCAAACTGCACTTCGCGAGGCCTTCGGGTTCAGAAAGTTACTCCGGAGTGCGAGCCGTGACAGGTGAGACAGCAGCAGAAATGCTAATGCGGCGGCGTACGTTAATGTAACTGAATTATACTCCTTCACGGTCAAGTCAATCATTCCCGGCTACGAAGCAGACATTAGCTTCTGCCTTTCAACTAGCGCGCAGGACGGCTAATCAGAATGTATGGCGCGCAAATCACACAGAGTTTGAAGCGAGTGAAAAAGCGAGATAATGAGGCGGAAGTGGTTTCTTTTCAGAAACGGGGCCGAAAAGGCGACATAATAAGCAAATGGAAACTACTGCGTATTGATAATGGCTAGGTGTATTAAGCTCCCTCCTTTATCAGGATTATAATGGCGGGCAATTATTGCAATTATGATTTAATGCTTCTGTCAAGCTTGATAAGAAAAGAAAAGTTAAATTAGTCCAATGCAGGGGCTACCGGGTGTTAATTAAATACATTTAAACAACTTACACTGTTTTAGACCAAACCTGACTGAGTTTGATTTGCATTTATAATTTTAAAACTTGGCCGAGCTGCGTAATTTGTTGTCGCCACAGGTGTTTCGCTACGTTATTGCCCCTTGTTTTTATTTGTCCTCCCCTGGATAGCTGCTTCTACCACGTCCTGCGAAAGGTCATCCCCTAACGACAAATCTAAGTACGAGAAAACTGAAATGGGAAGAGGTCAACGTCCCCCAGGGAACGAAGCGGTGGGGGAAGGGAGGTGGTCTTCAGATCCACAGTTTCAGTGGCCGCTATGAGCTCTCTAGGGATAAAAAGCTATTACTGACTCATCTATCTGAGCGCCGGCCCGAGCGCTAAACTAAAAGAGAGTGGACGCCAAGACAAGTTAGCCTTAGACTAGGTTTAATCGGTGTGCTCAGAAAACTGATCCCCAGTAACCCTACAAAAGCTCGTATGGATTGTTTGTGTGGCAGTGTGTGCATAAAAAAGAGCTCTAGGCATGTACAGATAAGGCAGCATATTAATATGAAAAGAGGAAAAAAAAACAAAAAACGCTTTATCGTTGAAAAGCGCCTGATGCTCGGTGGTGGTATCGCAAACCAAGAAGTCTTTGCCTCAGGCTAAATTAATTCTGCAATGCCTTTTGAGTCCTACAGTGGGTCTTGTCTACAAAAGGGAGCACACACACACACACACACACACACACACACACACACAGTCCGTTTTGGTTTATTTACAAGAAAATAAGGAACTAAGAATAATGCGAACGATTGTAGCATAAAACAGGGGCTACCGATGTTAAGATTAGGGCTTGTGTTTATTACACGTTTTGGATTACGAACAGGTTCTTACTTATAAATGATACGTAATAAAGTTGAAAGATATGTGCAAAATAATGGCGACTGTTTTTTTTTTTCCTGATAATTATTGCGATAAAAGGCCAGGCCTGTGTTTATCACGTTGAGTGTTGACTATAATTCAGTTGTGCTTAATATTCAGATAGAGGTAGACTTCCTCTGATTGGTCTCTTTTTATACAGAAGCTCAATAACTGACCAAATATTGGCGCTTTTGCAATTTGAATATTTTTCTATAAAATCGATTCATCTTTGAGCCCTAAAGCATATGGGGTTTTGTCACTGTCACTGTCCAAAAAAAGCATGCATCACCCTTTTGTGATTGTGTCATCTGAACACAGATGTCCTTCACGTTGTGTGGCGATGTCATGATGAACGGACCAATAGAAATGCTCCAAAGTTATATAAGGAATAGAATCTGTTTACATTGCAGTCCACTGAAAGTTAAGAAGGTTTTTTAAATATGACGTACAGGGAGTGTACCATCACTTCACACATTACCTTGTTCCTCTATTATTGGTGTTATTGGTTTATTATGATTGTTACTACACAGGGAACACATGACCACGTTCTGTCAACGTATAAAAACCAACTACCTTCATAAGAGGAACGTTCCTCACGAGGGGACATTCTTTCAACGTCCATCATTTAACGTTGAGCACTGCACAGACTGTTCTACACTTCTATTCTAATGGGCTGAATAAGAACGCTTCAAAGCTTAGCTAAGACTGTCCCCAGTTGCTTCAAAACTCAGAGAGAGAGAGAGAGAAAGAGAAAAGAGGAAAGAGAAAGAGGAAAGAGAGAAAAATAGAGAGAGAAAGAGATAGAGAGAGAGAGAGAGAGAGAGAGGAAGAGAGAGGGAGAAAGAGAGAGGGAGAAAGAGAGAGAGAGAGAGAGAAAGAGAGACAGCAGAAGGAGAAATAGACCAAAAAGAAAGCAAGGGATGAGACAAGCAAGAGAGGGTAAAACGACTCCCCAACAGCCATCAACCCAAGCCTGCGTCTCTCTCCCCCACCACAGTCCTTCGTATTTACATGTATTCATATATAATTATGTCCTATTTGCATTGTTGCAGAACAGCCCGGTCCATTCCCACCCACTGCACACATTTAAAAAAAGGCCGAGCAAACATTAGCAATGCCGCAGCGTGAGGAGCGTGAGGTAAAAAACACGCTGCGAGGAGAAATAAATAAAAAGGCTGTCCGTCTGATCACTCCGCATGAGGCATGACTACAAGAGGGCGCAAGTACCGGCCAGTCATCCATAACTAATACCGCGCCGGCCCCGGAGGGCCTTTCAGAGCGAGTGGACAGAGTCATCTACCACGGTGCTCGACCCGAGGCTTTTAGAGGGAGACAGAGACTGACCGATTCCACCCTCTCGGCTTCACTAATTGCTGTGGCGGAGACGGCGGAGTAACCTGATTACTGCTCCAGAAGTGATCCGCATCTGCTGATGGAATAAAAAAGGGGGAATAAATGAATTCAAGGTACTCTGAGGTTTTCTACTCACAGGCAAACATTTCCATTTAGCGAGAAAATAACGAGCCTGTTAGGGCCGTTTCTCCCTGCCTCTGGAAGCTAGTTAGCGTTTGGACAAACTAAGTTACAGGAGTAAATCAGAGCTGAGGTGCACGCGGAAGACGAAAACCTGTTTAGATTTAAAGTAAATAGATGTTTATTTAAAAAAAAATAAATAAATACGTAAATAAACAAAAGCGGAGACGTCGCAACAACAGCCGAGGAAGATGCCCAGTGACCTTCCAGAGATTTGCATGTTTGTCTGGCAAATACAAGCTTACATTTCCATAATTAGGCGGGAGGATTGGGCCGAGTGTGACACAATTAAACGGATGTAGTAAAGACACGCTGCTGAAGATAAACAAGCTCGTCTAATGGTGAGGAATAAAGCTGAAACCCAGCGAGGTGAGAAAGCCGCAACGCATCAGTCTTTAAAAAATAAATAAATAAATGTATTAACTCTAGCTGCCTCTTCTATTCTAATGGGCTGAATAAGAACGCTTCAAAGCTTAGCTAAGACTGTCCCCAGTTGCTTCAAAACTCAGAGAGAGAGAGAGAGAGAGAGAGGAAAGAGAGAGAGAGAGAAAGAAAGAGGAAAGAGAGAGAAAGTGAGAGAGAGAGAGAGAGAGGGGGAGAGAGAGAAAGAGAAGAGAAAGAGAGAGAGAAAAGAGGGAGAAAGAGAAAGAGAGAGAGAGAGAAAGAGAGAGAGAGAAAGAAAGAGGAAAGAGAGAGAAAGAGAGAGAAAGAAAGAGGAAAGAGAGAGAAAGAGAGAGAGAGGGAGAAAGAGAGAAAGAGGAAAGAGAGAGAGAGAGAGAGAGAGGGAGAAAGAGAGAAAGAGGAAAGAGAGAGAGAGAAAAGAGGGAGAAAGAGAAAGAGAGAGAGAGAGAAAGAGAGAGAGAGAAAGAAAGAGGAAAGAGAGAGAAAGAGAGAGAAAGAAAGAGGAAAGAGAGAGAAAGAGAGAAAGAGAGAAAGAGGAAAGAGAGAGAAAGAGAGAGAGAGGGAGAAAGAGAGAAAGAGGAAAGAGAGAGAGAAAAGAGGGAGAAAGAGAAAGAGAGAGAGAGAGAAAGAGAGAGAGAGAAAGAAAGAGGAAAGAGAGAGAAAGAGAGAGAAAGAAAGAGGAAAGAGAGAGAAAGAGAGAGAGAGGGAGAAAGAGAGAAAGAGGAAAGAGAGAGAAAGAGAGAGAGAGGGAGAAAGAGAGAAAGAGGAAAGAGAGAGAGAGAAAAGAGGGAGAAAGAGAAAGAGAGAGAGAGCGCAGAAGGAGAAATAGACCAAAAAGAAAGCAAGGGATAAGAGAAGCAAGGGAGGGTAAAACGATGAGGAAGAGGGCAAAGAGATGAGAAAAAGATGTCTTATTCAAAAGAAAATGAGAGAGAGAGAGAGAGAGAGAGAGAGATGGGAATACACAAGAGAGCAAGAGAAAGAGAGTAAAAAGACACAGAGTGTGAACACCTATAATTCAAAATGAATCTGCGCCCATTAGCCAAGGTCTTTCCTGAACGTCTAATTAAAACGCAGCCTGAATCGACCCCAGCTGCTGTGTGCAAACAACAGAGACGTAAAATGAAGATCAAGTCCTACGACGTAAAGAACAAGAAAGCGTTCTTCACACCGTGAAAGGAACTGGTTTTAATCAAACTGTGTGAGGAGGTGGAGAAACTTTCAGAACCGGTTTCAACGTAGTCATCCAAAGGCCAGGTGAAGAGGAAGCGGGGCGCCATTCGTTACAAACAATATAGATTTCAAAATCTGGGTTTATTCACTTCCTTTTCACAACTCCCCTCTCGTACAGACGCAGGTCCAGGTTTTCCAGCCTTTCCCAGACGCGCTCGCGGGGGGGGGGGGGGGGGGCAGGGGGGTGCTTTGTTGACTGAAACGTTGCAAACGAGCAAACACAGCATTGTATGGATTCAGAGGCTCAGCCTGTAACGGAATAATTGCCCTGCGTGCCTTGGGAGAGCGAGAGAACTCCCAATAATTGCAAAATAGCTGAACACTTATCAGATCCCCCTCTTGCTACAAAAACGCAGCCTTATAACAGCGCCCCTGATAAACTCTCGAAAATCTCCCCGCATGTAATTAAACCACCGGAGAAGATGCGGAGCCTGATAAATGCTATTGAGAGTCGGTGACACAAGCCCTTCTCAATAAATTAATTCTCTGATTACACACCTCCACTATGACACAACACAATGCTAATGCAAGCAATCAGCTCGTGCACCTGGCAGCACCGGAGGAGACACGGCTAACAATTAACCGCAGCTAATCTGTCACCACAGTCGCAGGGCTAACCTTTAAATAATTTGTCGCTGGTTCTTTACGTTTGGGAGTCTCCAAACTTCTCGGAATTGGGAGAGTTACGAAATGAAAATTAAACTTCTGAGGGCAAGACTTCAGAAGTGTCAATGAGGTGGTACCCTCTGGACCATGTGTGCGGAACATAGACCTAAACCTGAACTACGTGAGCACAACTGCACCTGTACTGCACACCCCAAACTCCTCCAAACACTCACCGTGTCCACTCCGGAGTGAAGCGGGTGACCTGTAGATGGAGATGGGTACCGAGTGGTGTATCTGGCTACTGTGGTAGTGCTGTTCAGAGCGAGTGTAAGAGGATGCCACCCCTGGGGATCCGGGAGGTCCAGCGGCTCCGGAAGCCCCTGCAGCCCCAGAGCTATCCAAATTAGCAGAGCCAGACGAGGAGCTCCAAACGGAACTGGCGATACATCCCAAGATCAGAGACCACATCCAATGGGTCCAGCTGGAGCGGGACGGGACCATGGCTCACGTCCGGCGCGCACGCAGACACTAGGGGCGAAGAGAGGGCTTCTCTCATGATGGAGAAAGCCCCATGCTAGGAGCCTCGACCCACCCCTGCGTTCCTTCACAGCTCGTCCCGCACGTTTCCTCCCCTCGAGTGTTTTCGCTCTCTCTCTCTCTCTCTCTCTGGAGATGGGAGAACAAGACAGAGTCCAGTGCAGTGGTCAGTGAACGGAAAGGCACAGGAGTGATCGCTCGGGCTGTTCTGATGCGGCTGATCTGCTTCACTCACGCAGCGCTGTCCCGTCACTCAGAGCGGTCAAAGAGATGACAATTACCCGCCGGGGAAAGAGGGTCATGACCCCAGCCTCTTCACTCACAGTCCGTCCCACACATAAGAGGAAAATCAAAGGACACACACTCTCTCGCTCTCTCTCTCTCTCCCTCTCTATCTCTCTGTGCGTTCAAAGAAAAGCGACTTTCACACGGGAAGCAAAAACTCCTTTCCCAGCTGCTGGTCCACTCCCCTCTGCTCCAAAAGGAAAAGGTGTTGCAATACGAAAAGCTGCGGATGAAATCAGCCTTGGCTCCCCATTCACAGATGTGTGCTCTCTCTCTCTCTCTCTCTCTCGTGGTCTTGCACTCCCTCTCTCAAAGCGCTGCACTGTTTTTGGACGGAGCCTTGACGCACTTCTAGCAGCGCAGCTCAGCAATGATTGCGAAACAGTGAAAGAAAGAGAGTGTGAGCAAAAGGGGAGGGGGGGGGGCAGCCTCAGGGAAGGAGGGGTGAGAGATTGTATACGGTTGGAGAGATGGGAGTGCGGGAGGAGGGAATCAAGCTGGGGTACAGGTAATACAAAGCGAGGGGGGGGGAAGGGGGGAGAGAGAGAGAGAGAGAAAAAGAGAGAGAGCAAAGAAAACAAACACACAAAAAAAGGCAGCCTATGCAAATTCCCAAAGAATACAGAGGAAATGCACCAAAGCCAATGAGGAACAACCAACACATTACTCAGGAGAGAGGAGGGAGATAAATGAGAGAAGTAAAGAGAGAACAGAAAAAATATAGAAAGGGGGGAGAGAGAGAGAGAGAGATGGGAATAAAGTGAAATGAGAGACAAATTGAAGGGGAAAGGAAGGTTTGAAAGAAATGAGAGAGAGAGAGAGAGAGAGCAGAAGGAGAAATAGACCAAAGAGAAAGCAAGGGATGAGAGAAGCGAGAGGCTAAAAAGATGAGAAAACAGAGAAAAAGATTTCTTATTCAAAAGAAAATGAGAGAAAGAGAGAACAGAAGGAGAAACAGACCAAAGAGAAAGCAAGAAAGCAAAGGATGAAAAGAGGGTAAAAAAAAAAAGACGACAGAGAGGAGAAAAAGAAAAAGAGACTTGGGTTGAGAGCAAGAGATGGACAGAGTGAGAGGGAGGAAGGAGGGAAAGAGAGAAGGAGAGATAAGAAAGTCAGACCGAGTTCAGGTGAACTCCTGGGTCTCGGAGAGAATCGCTTTTCCACACGTCCAAAACTCGAAACGATGGTGGAATATTTAAAGAAATCGGGAAATGCCCTGATTCGTCCGGGAGTGCGTTGAGGAGCGATGGAGGAAGAGCTCGCGCAGCAGCTGCCTCCGCCTCGCAGCTTTAAATAGAAGCTCTGAGCTCTAATTCGCTTACTGAAACACAAATGGTCTGAGGTGTAATGGAAAATAAAAGATGATAATTGAATCACGAGAAACGTGTCTCGTTCTGCTTTAAAATAAGCTCGGATTTGAAGCGTGTGCTTCACGGCCCTGCGAGCTGGTGGAGGGGTAAATACAACAGACATTACAATATTTATAAGCCAAATGTGTGAGCCGTGCAGTCCTTATCCCTTCCTTTTCCCTTTTAGAAAGCTCCTGGGCTCTTTAATCACGGCCAAAACAGACAAACGCAATTCATGATGAAAAGTGTAAGAGGGGGAAAAGAATTCTTAATTTATATGAGATTCACTCACCGACAGAAATGAAACACTCGGCCGAACGCAAATTGTTTTAATGCGCGTTCGAATTCAGGGACATGGCCTGTGGAATTTGGATTCATTTAATATGTTCTGCCACCCGAAAAAACCCTTAACCACCCTCCTCTTTCGGCGCAAATCAATCGCGGCGAAGAGAATGACGCGCGGCAACGGCAAATCAACTTTTCATTGATATGATTCTGGTGAAAAAGCTCTTCCAACGTTCGGGCCTTTGTGCATGGAGAATTGCTTATTTTAAACCTGCCGCGCTCATAATCACACGCATTCACTCTGCAGAGGGAGGCAGAGAAAGAGAAGACAGACAGAGGGAGGAAAATGTGTGTTGGAAAGGTACTCATTTATGGTAAGGCTGTTTTTCCCACTTTCATTAAAGCCCAGTCTCATCCTCTCATCTCAATACGCTAAGCCCCGGGCGGCCCTCGCATGTCTGCGCCCTTCCCCAACACAACTGTCTGCTTCCACACCAAACAAGGACGTCATAATCCCCACGAGGGGGTGAGACGGGTATTTAATACACACTTTAACTGAATCCCCTCCTCGTATGTAAAGATTTCTATTGATTATATAAAACCGTGACACGCATCTGGCCTCCATTCTGAGCACATCTCAGTGTCTGAGGTCTAGGAACGGGACAGCGGTTCGTTGTATACGTCCACAGCGTTTCATGCGTAACGACTGCGTATTAAAAGTCACAACCGACACCAACAGTCGTCCTGAAAGGTGCACTCGAGGACAACGCTATACTGAGACCTGCACACGAGGCTGGGGCCGTCAAAGTATCGATAGGTAGTGAAATGGACGAGTTGAACGCGTTATTTTGTCTTTTTCTGTGCTCTTATCTCCTGCTGAAGTGTGTGTTGGTGTGTGGTGAGGATCTGGAGTCAGGTAAGAGCTCTGTGATTGTGCTCACACTCTGGAGCCACCTGGAGGACAAAGATCATCAGGACTGAGCAAGGCACAGGGTTTCTACAGCACCTGCCTGGAGCTGTGTGTGTGTGTGTGTGTGTGTGTGTGTGTGTGTGTGTTTTGTCTCTGTAGTGCAGATCAGCTAAAGCCCACCACACACAACACACACTGCCTGCTTCCTGCTGAGCATCAAATCTCTCCTTCATGTGTTTCATGTTTAGAAACCGCACGCGGCGGTGCATCATGTAGAATACTGATACGCCGTTATCCCGATAAAAACATAAAATCACACATTCTGGGCTTAGAAAACACACACAATGCGACAAAAAGAGAACAGAATGGTGTTTGATGTTTAAACGTTAATTTCAGAACCATGTTTGTTACTCAGACCATAAATGGAGAGAGTAAAAAGGAGAAGAAAAAGCAAACAAACCACATCTACCCATTAACGTAATCAGCCCTCAGCCCTGACCCCTCACACTGGAGCTATGAGGAGTGTTTCAGTACTCAGCCAATCAGAACAGACATTACTTATAAACACACTCACTACAGGGAAGTTGTGTTAAATGATCAGTGAATGTTTGCAGTGTGTAGAACCGCACAAATACCACGAGGGGATGTAACTGATTTGTTGTTTGTGTGGCTGTGTGAACGGTAAAATCACTTTGAATCAGATTGTTTTTGGGCCACTTTCATATGTCGGGCCCAAACTTGATTGTGGGAATTCATGGAACTTTTAGGCTGTACACTGTTCACCAAAAAATGATCCACGAACTCTGGCCCAATGTACAGGAGGTCCTCGGGTTACGTCAGTCCCGAGTTACGATGTTTCGTGGTTAAGACACATCTCCCATTTACTGTATAAAGCTTAAGTGGTTTTGCGTCGTAAACGTCGTAACGCGAACTTCGTGTTTGGTGTGCGCGGCGGAAGGTGTGTTCTCCCTGTGTCTGCGTGGGTTTCCTCCGGGTGACTGTCTGTGAGGAGTGTGGTGTGTTCTCTCTGTGTCTGCGTGGGTTTCCTCCGGGTGACTGTCTGTGAGGAGTGTGGTGTGTTCTCTCTGTGTCTGCGTGGGTTTCCTCCGGGTGACTGTCTGTGAGGAGTTTGGTGTGTTCTCTCTGTGTCTGCGTGGGTTTCCTCCGGGTGACTGTCTGTGAGGAGTTTGGTGTGTTCTCCCTGTGTCTGCGTGGGTTTCCTCCGGGTGCTCTGGTTTCCTCCCACAGTCCAAAAACACACGTTGGTAGGTGGATTGGCGACTCAAAAGTGTCAGTAGGTGTGAGTGTGTGAGTGAATGTGTGTGTGTGTGTGTTGCCCTGTGAAGGACTGGCGCCCCCTCCAGGGTGTATTCCCGCCTTGCGCCCAATGATTCCAGGTAGGCTCTGGACCCACCGCGACCCTGAACTGGATAAGGGTTACAGATAATGAATGAATGAATGAATGAATGTACGTATGTTCCGACTTACACCGAAAAACGTCGTAAGTCGAGGACCCCCTGACATTCCTGTCTCTCATTCATGAAGAAATAAAACTCATTGGAATTGGCATTGCGCTTCTTGCAAAGACAAATATGAGAAGAACTTATTTCTTAATAGATCTTTATCAGTTTTATATTGTTCACGTCCGGATGAAAGCTGCTCAAATGTGGATCATGGGAATATTAACCTCATTTTGTCAGCGCTTGTCTCCTTTTCTTTGGAGACCTGGTGAATTTGCACTTAGAGTGAAAGAAACTCCGACACGCCTGGCCCCAATATGTTCATTGCCTTTTGGAATCAGTTCATATTTTAATAATATTTTAAGTATTTAAATTACACTCTGGGTTTAACAGAAATCCTTTGGAAAAAAAGAAAAAAGAAAAGGGTCATAGATGGATACAGCTCTACACACCAGTCCGGTTCCATTCCTCCGTTTCAAAAGCGCTTTGGATGGAACAGACGGACCTTTCCGTCTGCTCAGTGCTCAGCCTGAAGCTTTTTCCTTTTGAGCATGTGGGTCAGTTTAGGAGTGTGATGTATTCGGACTGATGTCAGATATAGGTCACATCATATAGATGATGTGAACAGCGGAACAAAATTGGATTTGATATTGAAATCGGATGTGAGCCACCTGCTGTGATGATAGGTGCACATAGAGAACAGATGCAAGGAAAATATAAGATAGAAGTAGATGTTCCTACACTCCCTGAGCTCATACTAATAGCAATCATATAAAAGGCATGCAGTTTTAGGATGTAGTCACTAGGTGCACAAACATTTAGGGGTTAAGTACAAGAATATTCACCCTATGCACATAAGAGCCATATAAATAAGAGCGCACCTACATTACCACTCATTTCTGCTGAACTCTGTAATTACCTTTGGCTGAAAGGCCCAGTCAGGAGCGTCATGATTTGAGTAAATGTTCCATACTGTTGAGCATTTCGAGTAACTAGTGTTTAAGGTGCATTAGTCCACCGGTGTTCTTTTTTGCTCTACATGGAGATGTCATACTGAATGCAGTCTGCCTCCTGCTGGCTCTGAAATCACCTTTTAACTTTATTTTTGGCTAAATGGGCAGCAAGGTGGTTGTCATTTGGCTGGTTATGTGATTCATCAAGACAGGGAAATGTACTCATTTTAACAACTGTGCTGCAGAGAGAATAGCCTACTGCCCTCTGGTAGTTTTTGATTTAATGGCGGCACGGTGGCGCAGCAGGTAGTTGTCACAGTCACACAACTCCAGGGGCCTGGAGGTTGTGGGTTCAAGTCCCGTTCTGGGTGACTGTCTGTGAGGAGCGTGGTGTGTTCTCTCTGTGTCTGCGTGGGTTTCCTCCGGGTGACTGTCTGTGAGGAGTGTGGTGTGTTCTCTCTGTGTCTGCGTGGGTTTCCTCCGGGTGACTGTCTGTGAGGAGCGTGGTGTGTTCTCTCTGTGTCTGCGTGGGTTTCCTCCGGGTGACTGTCTGTGAGGAGTGTGGTGTGTTCTCCCTGTGTCTGCGTGGGTTTCCTCCGGGTGACTGTCTGTGAGGAGTGTGGTGTGTTCTCTCTGTGTCTGCGTGAGTTTTCTCCGGGTGACTGTCTGTGAGGAGTGTGGTGTGTTCTCCCTGTGTCTGCGTGGGTTTCCTCCGGGTGACTGTCTGTGAGGACTGTGGTGTGTTCTCTCTGTGTCTGCGTGAGTTTTCTCCGGGTGACTGTCTGTGAGGAGTGTGGTGTGTTCTCCCTGTGTCTGCGTGGGATTCCTCCAAGTGACTGTCTGTGGTGTGTTCTCCCTGTGTCTGCGTGGGTTTCCTCCGGGTGACTGTCTTTAAGGAGTGTGGTGTGTTCTCCCTGTGTCTGCGTGGGTTTCCTCCGGGTGACTGTCTGTGGTGTGTTCTCCCTGTGTCTGCGTGGGTTTCCTCCGGGTGACTGTCTGTGAGGGGTGTGGTGTGTTCTCCCTGTGTCTGCGTGGGTTTCCTCCGGGTGACTGTCTGTGGTGTGTTCTCCCTGTGTCTGCGTGGGTTTCCTCCGGGTGCTCCGGTTTCCTCCCACAGTCCAAAAACACGCGTTGGTAGGTGGATTGGTGACTCAAAAGTGTCCATAGGTGTGAGTGTGTGAGTGTATGTAACCCTGTGAAGGACTGGCACTCCCTCCAGAGTGTGTTCCTGCCTTGCGCCCACTGATTCTGGGTAGACTGTCTGGGTAGAGCCCTGAACTGGATAAGGGCTACAGACAATGAAAGAATGAATGAATGTTCACCTACACTGTGAATACAGTTTTACCTCAAACACTACCAGTGAGTCATGCCTTTAATTGAGAGAACTACACAAATATCTGAATCTCAAAAATAAACAGAGCACCTAGGGGCCTGCGCTAACCTGGGCATACCCAAAGGAACAAGCTCGCGCAATGGGAAAAGTTCAGTGTATCGTTGCCAACAGCCCAAGACCCCTCTAGCTGTGGAACCATGTGTGTGTGTGTGTGTGGACAGTGACAAATCATAATGTGCTGTGGCTGACTAATGTTAATACATAGTGGTAGTAAAACTTTTGTGCAAATTCAATATAACACTTGAGATCATGCTGTTACACTGATAATGAGCAAAACTATTATCGTGTTTGTCATGAGGCCATGAGGTCGTGTGCCTGTGTAACATCCATATCCCGCTCTGGTACACTTTCCTCTTGTAAATAAACCCTAGCTAGCAGTCTTTCTACGGATGAAATAAGAAGTAAGTGTGTCGTGTGCTATAGTAGCCTTTAATCAGATTCAGTTTCACATCCAGCAGAACCACTTGGGCCTGGTCGAGTGGGTCAAGTCAGCTCAGGTCTAGATGTCAAAGGTTCAAGTCGAGTCCGGGCTTCAGTTTCATGCCGGAGCAGACCTCTCTAAACCAGCAGTGGATTGAATTCCCAATATAATCACTTTCTATTGAACTTGCACAATCCACTGTCTCCCTTTCACTCACTCACTCTCATTAGGCTCTCCCAGCATACACTCCAACACCCCACACACATACGCCACCTCAGCGAGAGCGCTCTCCACGGACACGCACTTGCAGACACTCATAAAAGACAGAATTCCCCAGAGCTCGAGGAGCATCATTCACTTACTTTTTCTACAGGCATCACAGGAGAGCATAGTTAAAGGCCATCTAAATCAGACGAGGGGAACGACTCTAATGGCTGCTTGGTATTCCTATGCATGTGCTAACTCCGGCTGGCTGGCCTTTGGTGTTTGTTCTAGCCTCAGGGCACTGTCCTCATCGCATGCAGAGAGAATTCAATATGACCAGAAGGAGAGTCGTGTCCTTCGACTCTGTCTCTTACTCATATTAAATGACCAAAAAAGAAAAAAAAGAACAGTGGAAAGTCCACTCAGAACCAGCAAGGACAATTATGAAAGAAAGACAAATCCGAGTCTTATAAGCGGCACTTAAAATTTCCAAGGCTTTCAGATCAGACTCTGTATTCACGAAGTACATGTGCATTCAGATATTTACTGAAATATTGGTGAGAGATGCGAGTGCTGTACACCTTTATTACTGTGGGGCTACAAACTCGGAAAAAGAAATCAAACAGGTATTTTAGCATATTAACCTCGGGTCCCCTAAACAGCCTGTTCTTCTGGAAACGTTTGTGGTTGTTGTTTGTTTGTCATCTTGTGAACACTGATATTTAAGAGGTATAACGTCCTACAACCTTTAAATAAAACACTTATAGAAAATAAGACGTTGCTGTCTAAATTCGTAACTGTAGAGAAGGAAAAAAAACCTTCTTAACTTTCAGTGGAGGTCAATGTAAAAACAGACTCCATTACAAGTCGTTTTGAAGCATGTCCACGTTTTACTCTTCACTGACTAAAGAAAAAGATGAGCGAACGGTGTTTAGTTAAGGGGCGGCACGGTGGTGCAGCAGGTAGGTGTCGCAGTCACGTTCTGGGTGACTGTCTGTGAGGAGCGTGGTGTGTTCTCTCTGTGTCTGCGTGGGTTTCCTCCGGGTGACTGTCTGTGAGGAGTGTGGTGTGTTCTCTCTGTGTCTGCGTGGGTTTCCTCCGGGTGACTGTCTGTGAGGAGCGTGGTGTGTTCTCCCTGTGTCTGCGTGGGTTTTCTCCGGGTGACTGTCTGTGAGGAGTGTGGTGTGTTCTCCCTGTGTCTGCGTGGGTTTCCTCCGGGTGACTGTCTGTGAGGAGTGTGGTGTGTTCTCTCTGTGTCTGCGTGGGTTTCCTCCGGGTGACTGTCTGTGAGGAGTGTGGTGTGTTCTCCCTGTGTCTGCGTGGGTTTCCTCCGGGTGACTGTCTGTGAGGAGTGTGGTGTGTTCTCTCTGTGTCTGCGTGGGTTTCCTCCGGGTGATCGGGTTTCCTCCCACAGTCCAAAAACACACGTTGGTAGGTGGATTGGCGACTCAAAAAAAAAAGTGTCTGTAGGTGTGAGTGAATGTGTGTGTGTGTGTTGCTTTGTGAAGGACTGGCGCCCCCTCCAGGGTGTATTCTCGCCTTGCGCCCAATGATTCCAGGTAGGCTCTAGACCCACCGTGACCCTAAACTGGATAAGGGTTACAGATAATGAATGAATGTTTAGTTAAGTACAAGTTAAGTATTTTTCGACTGTGCATGTGGACGTTATTCTTAGTCACAATCTTAAAGACAATCATTAGCAGCATCTCGCTTATCTTCTTTGTCATGACTATCATTAGTGCCTTTCTTCAGCCTTTCCCTCATTCCTTTTATTTTAAATTGCACACATTCGCTTTTTCCGATGCAGGGAGTTCCTTAAATTTCTTAAAGCTTTAACGATTGTCATAAGTTCATAATAAATCTGTTTCAAGCTGTAAATGAGCATCATCCATCAGCTCGTGTCGGCAGGGCTCATGTTGCTGCTAAACGTTCTCGCTGGTTCATATCCACTGGAATATGAGAAATGTTGTATTTACCGAGAGTACGGCCCGAGTTGGGCTGATTTTTATCATAAAAAGAGACACCGGGGCACAGCTTACACATCTGGTTGTGTTGTGAAATGAGAAAAAGAAAAAACCCAGGGCTCAAACCTCCCTCATACAGAATTCACCAACACTCCCGGTGCGCTAATGGTTACAGTGTCTGCACAGTAGCAGATTTGGCTTTCTGTCTTTTTCAAAGAGACAGACTACGACACACTGAGAGCAGTGTACAATAACCGTCCTTCTGCATGGATTGAAATTTAAGCAGAAGTACCCAATATTTCACATCTAGGGGCTGAATGGAGACGGAGCTCTGGAAACCGCATCGTGTGAGAACAGCTGGGAGAATTCGTGCTTTCTATTTGTTAATAAACGAATGAATTGCTAATTTAAATGACCTAATAGTAGAGGCTTTGAAGTTGAGACTGCGGTTGTAGAGAGACCTGGAGCTTAATGCAGTCAACGCAGGCATTTTAAATTCACTAGAAGTCAATGGACGTTCTACGTTGCTGCCCAGGATATTAGTCCATTAATCACAAAGTGTGAGGTGAAAACAGCTGCTCAGCCTCCATTGCTACTGCCACTGTTAATCATTCCATCCACGACTGTTCACACAACACCAGCAGCAGCTTCGCAAGTTTATTCCAAAACGTATTCAAAAGGTTTTCTCTTTTCTTAACCTTCACCTTTCAGAGAATCAGATCCAATGCGAGGTTATTTAATTATCGCATTGTTATTTTATTTGGGACACGTATTTCCACAGCAGAAAAGGTCATTTAAAATAATTAATGAGCACTGAAATGTTTCTGACTGATGAGTTAGTTTGGCAGCTACAGGAGGAAGAGCTATTCATCAGCACTTATTTTTTTTAGGGCAAGTGTATGGACAGAGGCTAATGTGGCAGCTTGCCACTCAAATTACAATCAGCACCTAGTGTCTTACATCTATAGCGTAATCAAGAGTGCAGGAGCTGATAATGAAGAATCATCTCCAGTTTGTTACAGTGCAGACCCTTACTTTTTCCAAGGGTTCAAGTACGTGGAATAAATAACTATACGGCACTGAGAAAAGTCCTATTATTCGAAGTGATCACACCTTTAGGGGCTGGCTCTATAGAAGAATGAAATATGAAAAACACACGTTGCCTACATTAACCATCCACTGGGTTACAACCACTCACTCTGTACTTACATCAGATCATATGGATGTATGGGTAAGAAGTTAAAGGAGGTTTGTTACAGGGGTTATTTCAGCACAGCAGCACTACGGCGAATAAAAGGGCCTCTGTGGTGGAAGAGGAGCGACTTCGGTCGTGTGGAAGTGGTTTGGTTACAAAATATCTGATGTACAACAAACCACAGTAATATGTAAGATATGAGAGAAGCACCTAGAAACAATAATTTGAGTCTGAGGAAAGTCAAAAGCAACGCGAGGACAGCTGTGACAGTATGAGCTCTAACCCAAGCAAACAGACCACAGAGGCTCATAATATTATGTATTCAGTATTTGTTTTGTTATTTTCTGTAAAGCTTTTTGTTTATTTGTTTGTTTGTTGTTTATATGCCTCAACTTTTCTGCACTTTGGCTTTGAGGTAGATTTAATTTATACAACGTCAGAATCTGTTGTTTACAAATTAACCTAATGTTTACAGATATATTTTGTTTGTTTCCACTGAATGTTTGATAATTTTAAATTTTTACTAAAATAAAATTAATTTTGTATTACTTGTATTTATTATTTTAAATGTGTATATATGTATAATCTCCACGACTTGGAGGTTGTGGGTTCGAGTCCCGCTCTGGGTGACTGGCTGTGAGGAGTGTGGTGTGTTCTCCCTGTGTCTGCGTGGGTTTCCTCCGGGTGACTGTGTGTGAGGAGTGTGGTGTGTTCTCCCTGTGTCTGCGTGGGTTTCCTCTGGGTGACTGTCTATGAGGAGAGTGGTGTGTTCTCCCTGTGTCTGAGTGGGTTTCCTCCGGGTGACTGTCTGTGAGGACTGTGGTGTGTTCTCCCTGTGTCTGCGTGGGTTTCCTCCGGGTGACTGTCTGTAAGGAGTGTGGTGTTGGTAACTCAAAAGTGTCCATAGGTGTGAGTGAGTGTGGGTGTTGCCCTGTGTTACCCCCTCCAGGGTGTATTCCTGCCTTGCGCCCAATGATCAGACAATGAAAAAAATATATATATATATATATATATATATATATACACAGTCAAGAATATTGTTAGGGAAAAATATCCTAAAACATTGTGCCTCCTTTTAGATATAGCTACCTTGTACTTCTGCTCACTGACCAGCTTAATAAACACATCCATCATCTGGGGTTTGCGGTGGTCATCTTTAAGCTGAAAGGCTGGACCCTCCTTGATGAACAGAAGCAGGTCTGAGAGCAGAGTGAGGAACAGAGAGACCGGGCGGTGGGGGGAAGTAATAAACTTTTTGTGACGGGAAACCAAGACTGAAAGGAGGAACAGCTTCAGGTAAACAACTTCGGTTATTTCACAACTCCATTTCGTGTGATCCTCCGCCCACCTCCCAAACTTGGGAAATCCTACACTAGAAGCGTAAAAAAAAAAATCCACAAAGTGAAATAGGTGTAAATACATGACGTCCTCTGTGCTAGCGCCTCTGGGAGGAGCTGCCAAGACCTGCTTTGAGTTTCCCCGCAGCCTTAAGAGAACTCTGACGGAGGCGAAGCTTGCGGCATTCCTCTGTGGATAAGGGACTGTGAGAAACAAGAAATAATGACAGCTCCGGCTTTAGTCAAACAGCACAGAGACAGTGAGGATGTAAGGACATAAAGAGTGCGTATGAGGATGTAAGGAGTGTGTATGGAGACAGGAGCACACAGTGGGCTGCTGCTAATTACACACTCCTGTCTACAGGCCTTTCACTCACACACTCCGGTGACAGGACCTACTACAGCTGTCACACTAGACTTATCTAATCCGCCTCTCACCCACTGAACCCATCACCGAGTGCTCAGTGCCCCCCCTGCCACACCCACCAACTCAAACACAAATATGTACACCCTATAGACAAAACAGTTTGTAGACACCTGCTCACCCACCATTTCTTCTGAAATGAAGAGTACTCACAGGGATCTCTTCGCTGCAGTAACAGCTTCTACTCTTCGTGGAAAACTTCACGACAAGGCCGCATTTAACGTCAGCTAAACAGGCAATTATAAATCGAAGGTGCAGCTTATAAACGACTCTAACCTGTCCTCACTTGTCTGTGGAAAGTATCAAACATGATTATTATTCTCAAAAGCAGGGTTGTGTAAAATCCAGCTGTCACAACAAGCCTGCGTCAACATAAGGAGCTTTGAAAGAAACGGTTTTTGTAGCCGTTACCAAAATTAGTTTTTCCGCACACGCTACACCGATCATCTTAGAATCCAACAACGTAGACCATTTGCATTATACGCTGAACGATCACTGGATTAGGAACACCTACCTGGCATCTTCACTCAGTGGAGGACTTTGTAGTTCTACAATTAGCCTTATTTTCAATGGTGAGGACCCGCAGAAGACCATCACCAAAGAGGCATGGTTTGGGTGATGGATCATTCTGGTGTGTTAGTGTGTGCTGGGCTGGTACGATTGGAACAGACACAGCGGTGCTGTGGAAGTGTTCAAAGCCCTCATTGCCACTCCTGGACTGAGAATAGTCCACCAACAGCAATCTGTGTCCACTGATGATGGACTAGAAGACGACCGGCATCTACAAAGTGGACCAACGAGAGTGGGCAGTGAGTGGACACGGGGTTTTAGAACTCCAGCAGCACTGCTGTGTCTGATCCACACCTTAACATGCGGCTCTGAGAACCCACTACCCAAACCACACCTGCTCTGTGGGGGTCCTCTGGGGATCTTAATCTAACAAAACAAGTGGACTACACTCTGTTACTGTAGAACTACAGGATGCAAGGAAGATGTTCTTAGTCTACTGATGGATTCAAAAGGGGAACTCCATCTTGTCCCATAGTTATCAGACATAGCACCACTGTCACTACAGGGAACTTAGCTGTAGCCTATTGCTTTATAGCTACAGAGGACTAGCTGTCCTCCTCCTGGCACTGCACTTGTTGACCTTAACGCTTGGCGCTAATTTGAGGTGTTTGGATAATTTTAAACATACATGGCAACCTTCACATGCACCACCTCATCCTGCTCCTTTTGCATTGGACCATCTCCCAGTGCATGGCTGTGGATTTACCCCAGCAATGCTTCAGAAAAAAAACAGTAATACAAAAAAAAACCCTGCTGTTTCTTGCTCATTTTCCCCCTGTTCCTCTATACCTCACCCAGACATAACAATGCCAAATTAATGTGACAAAAATAAGCACATAAAGAGAGCTGCTCGGCAGATTAAGTGCATTTGCCGTAGCTGTTTAAAATGCAGCCTTGCTCCTGATGCATGCCGCAGAGTGGTTTTATCTTGCAGGCAGGTGTTCTGACAATTTGGGTAAAATACAGCAGATGAAAATTTATGAACGTAAGCTCTGCACTACAAAATGGGAGCTTTAAACAAGTCTGATGAATTAATTTTACACCAGACTTAAAAAAAAGACACAAAGAAAGCTGCTTTCTAACCACTCGCACGAGCACATATATACTCACATCACTCGTTACTTTCAGAGACTTTTATTTTGGTGCTCATCTCTCAGTATTTCCAAGATCACATTAGCACATGTTATAATAGCTTTTTCCTGCTAGCGCTCTCTATCTTTTAACATACATTTATCACTATGAGATGTAAACAATAATCCTAGACAAAACACAGGCTTCCTTTTCTTATTTACTGCGGTAAAAAACACTACAATAACCATCCTTTGGAGAGAATAAAGCAGGAGATGGTCGGCCACTCAGCGTTTCTGACAGAAACCTCCTCAACCCCAAACTGCAATCAAACCCCCTTCTTTATTTATTCATGGCCTGTGATAGAGTCACTGAGCACAACCACTCTGTCCAGGGCTGTAATTTATAGGAAAGTGGATATTGGGGTTCACAGCAGCTTCAGTTGGAGTCACAAACATCGCTGTTAATAAAATAAGGTTAAATTAAATACATTTTTGGATAAACACTACAGTGTGATCTATTGGATGGAATATGAATTATATCGGACCTACTCACCAAGAACATCCACTTTATTAATAAAAGCAGGATATAATCGTGCACAACAACCAAGAAGTCAAACGTTTTTCCACTTTGTCACAGTGCACCACTCGGCACTTTCCCATTACAGCTTGAAAATGTAACATGAAGATTAAAGGCTAAGCACCAGTTAATGGACCTCCATGAATATTCCACATTATTGTAGTTACTGACAGATATAAGTATGAATTAAAATGAAAATAGCAGCTTAATTTGCTTTAAAACTGACAGTTTTATTAAATTGACGGAAAAACCCGAGCTCGCTACGGAAATTCTTGAACGCGACCGTGACGTCACTGGTGGACAACAGCTGAACAACGCCGCGGTAAAACACCGTTATGACTGACTGTTATGACAGTATCTAGCTAAATAACCAACATTATTCATGACAAAAGCCTAGCAATAAGCTAAACTCAAATGTAGAGGTACCGTTATTCTTGTAAATGTGATCGAAGTCGAACTCGAATTCATCCGACACTATAAACCTCCGTAATGCAGCTACGTAGCCGAGTATAATCTGAGCCACCGAGTTTAGCGAGTCAAGCTAACGTTAGCTAACACCAACTAAAACAGGCGAAGTGAGTGTCCTTACCCTGTTTACCTCCATGTTACAGAGGCTCTTGAACACCTTTCGTTGGTGTCCTTACATGCCCATGTTGTTGGAAAAGCACCAGTGAAATGAGCTACAGATAACGGAGTGAGCGGATGGTCCTTTCCAAAGTGCCCGTTTAAAGTGGACAAATTTAGTCCATTTTCTGGATATTTTGGGATCTTTGGGCCATTTGTTCACAGATGTCCCACTGTACATTGAATGATTGCAGCCACAAACAACACACCTTTTCGTCATTTTGCGTTAAATTAAGTGCAGCTTCTAGAGTTGTTGTCCACCATCTACGTCACAGGCAAGACGCCTATTAGAGTTTCCCAACACCGTTGGGGGGCGGCAACGGTCTTTTAAACCTTATTCCTTCAATTAGTAAGAAATAACATGTTTTCTGACTATCAATAAACACAAGTTAGGAACTCAAACTCCACTGTATTTATTTTTTTGACACTTTCATATCGCTGCTGCTTAGCCTTTAAAGTTGACATTAAAAAAGGTAGTCAGTCTATAGCAGAAAACCTATCTGTAAGGAATACAGGAATCTGTAAAGCTAAGGTCATTAGAGTTTTACCTCATATTTAGCTTTTTGAAGTGAGTTGAACATAGGTATTGCACAGCAGATATAAGGTGTACCTGAATTGCACCAAACATCACACTACATTAAGACGAACCACATGTCCAGTGTCCACTGGTTTTAATCTTATACTCACCACTGAGAATCAACTGAGCTTCAGACAGAAGTAGGTAATCTAACCAAATAAAGTGGGCCTCTAAGAATCTACAGATACTTCAACATCTAGACTCTCAAATTCTTTTTGATTATCAGCTTCCTGAATTTATGTTTAATAACAATCTGATGAGAAGACTTTATGTAATAAACCCTGCTGTGAGTGAACAGCATGAGTGTCATCATTAGTAATCACAAAAGGCATATGGCCCCGAATGAACCTGTGAACTAAAGCAGTGGGGATAAACAGGACTGGAGAGAAAACTAGAGTTATAAATAAGTTAATTAAAGAGCCTGAATGGCACCTGTATTAGACTTTAGCTCTGGCTAAGCCTGAAATAACATTGTTTCAGTTTCACAATTTCACAGTAACACTGAATTTAATACCAGAAGGGGTTTATTGGAAAGAAAGAGAATCCTGAAGCCACTGCACTCTGTCATCTGGGAATTCTTAATAATGTATAAAAATGTTACAGTCAAGTCCCATTCTGTTTTATCACCTGCATTTTCTTTATTTTTCAACAAGCCACTATAAGGCTATACACACACACACACACACACACACATTCACTTACACACTCACACCTACGGACACTTTTGAGTCGCCAATCCACCTACCAACGTGTGTTTTTGGACTGAGGGAGGAAACCGGAGCACCCGGAGGAAACCCACGCAGACACAGAGAGAACACACCACACTCCTCACAGACAGTCACCCAGAGGAAACCCACGCAGACACAGAGAGAACACACCACACTCCTCACAGACAGTCACCCGGAGGAAACCCACGCAGACACAGAGAGAACACACCACACTCCTCACAGGCAGTCACCCAGAGGAAACCCACGCAGACACAGGGAGAACACACCACACTCCTCACAGACAGTCACCCGGAGGAAACCCACGCAGACACAGGAGAACACACCACACTCCTCACAAACAGTCACCCAGAGGAAACCCACGCAGACACAGGAAGAACACACCACACTCCTCACAGACAGTCACCCGGAGGAAACCCACGCAGACACAGGAAGAACACACCACACTCCTCACAGACAGTCACCCGGAGGAAACCCACGCAGACACAGGAAGAACACACCACACTCCTCACAGACAGTCACCCGGAGGAAACCCACACAGACACAGGGAGAACACACCACACTCCTCACAGACAGTCACCCGGAGGAAACCCACGCAGACACAGGAGAACACACCACACTCCTCACAGACAGTCACCCGGAGGAAACCCACGCAGACACAGGGAGAACACACCACACTCCTCACAGACAGTCACCCGGAGGAAACCCACGCAGACACAGGAGAACACACCACACTCCTCACAGACAGTCACCCGGAGGAAACCCACGCAGACACAGGAAGAACACACCACACTCCTCACAGACAGTCACCCGGAGGAAACCCACGCAGACACAGAGAGAACACACCACACTCCTCACAGACAGTCACCCAGAGGAAACCCACACAGACACAGGGAGAACACACCACACTCCTCACAGACAGTCACCCGGAGCGAGAATCAAACCCACAACCTCCAGGTCCCTGAAGCTGTGTGACTGCGACACTAACCTGCTGCACCACTGTGCCACCCTGGTACCAATCATCCTTTCCAAATGCACTGTTGTGTTTGTATTGGCCTCTTTTTCCTCTACATCACCAAATTAAAAAGTAATTAAAATCATGTTCTTTCTCCATGTGGTATCAAAGATATACCGTATCGTGGAGCAAAAACAGCAATATGTATTGTATTGTGAAATGTGTGTATCGATGCACCCCTAATATCCCATATATTCTGTGTAATAAGTTATTTAATTGCAGTTTAGTTGGCGAACAATTCCTCTGCTTCCTGGTCACTCACGTCCAGCCATTACGGAGCTGTTTAGAATGCATGTGTGCGGGTAGCGTGCGAAGCGTTCAGAAATGAATTTGATTTCCCAGTGACGTTCCTGCCAGGCGAGGGAGAGCGAGTTGACCTGAATCAGAGCAGGAAACGCACAAATGGGGAAATTAACCTAATTTACCGTTATCAGTCTCCTGTAGCCGAGGCACATTGCTACGCTGCCTTCATGCCCACGGCTTTGTTGCTTCCCTTATATTCTGTCAATAGAGAGAGAGAGAGAGAAATCAAAGGGAGCTGGAAGTTCGGTGGTGCACAGAGTCTGATATAATTATCAGCCGCACACATGCTAAGAGACCCCTGACTGCACGGAGGCTTATTTACATTCTATTTGTGAGCTCCCTTTGGCTCCTGCTCACTTCCTAATTGACACACTAAATGATCATTATTAATTTGGTTCTAATTAGAGGTTTAATGTATTGATTTTGACTGAAAAAACTCAATAACAGATGACATCTATGCGCTTCATTTAAGACGGCGCCAGATGCTTGCTGTGGCGAAAGCATGTGGAGATCATTTCATTCTGAAGGACGGCTGGCCATTTATCCACACTAAGAGCTGTTATGATTTGGGCTGCCACATTTCCTCGCCATTTATGAATATTTAATCCTGTTTAATTAGCAAGAACCTCACAATGTTCTTCTCGGAACACATTTAGAAATGGGAATGACATCAATTTTATTAATATTATACATTTTACGCTCTCAGAGTTGGAGAATGATTACAAATGACATGATGAAGATGTTATTACTTAAAGGAAGCAGTGGTCATTCAGTCCTACTGAGTGACACACAACTAAACTATTACACAGCACGAAGCAACATGCTGAATTTAAGTCAATGGCATAGGGGAGTGTTTCCTGGGAAAGGTACGTTCACTGTTTGGAACAGAACAGGAAACACTCGCCTACGGTATTGACTTTAGTCAGGATACGCATACGCTGACATAGTGTGGTACAAGACACAGAGTCTTGCAAAGTATTTACCCTTTTAAAGGCTAGGCACCACTTAATGGACCTCCATGAATATTTCACATTATTGTAGTCACTGACAGATATAAGTATGAATTAAAATGAAAATAGCAGCTTAATTTGCTTTAAAACTGACATTTTTATTAAATTGACGGAAAAACCCGAGCTCGCTACGGAAATTCTTGAACGCAGCCGTGACGTCACTGGCGGACAACAGCTGAACAACGCCGCGGTAAAACACCGTTATGACTGACTGTTATGACAGTATCTAGCTAAATAACCAACATTATTCATGACAATAGCCTAGCAATAAGCTAAACTCAAATGTAGAGGTACCGTTATTCTTGTAAATGTGATCGAAGTCGAACTCGAATTCATCCGACACTATAAACCTCCGTAATGCAGCTACGTAGCCGAGTATAATCTGAGCCACCGAGTTTAGCGAGTCAAGCTAACGTTAACTAACACCAACTAAAACAGGCGAAGTGAGTGTCCTTACCCTGTTTACCTCCATGTTACAGAGGCTCTTGAACACCTTTCGTTGGTGTCCTTACATGCCCATGTTGTTGGAAAAGCGCCAGTGAAATGAGCTACAGATAACGGAGTGAGCGGATGGTCCTTTCCAAAGTGCCCGTTTAAAGTGGACAAATTTAGTCCATTTTCTGGATATTTTGGGATCTTTGGGCCATTTGTTCACAGATGTCCCACTGTACATTGAATGATTGCAGCCAAAAACAACACACCTTTTCGTCATTTTGCATTAAATTAAGTGCAGCTTCTAGAGTTGTTGTCCACCATCTACGTCACAGGCAAGACGCCTATTAGAGTTTCCCAACACCGTTGGGGGGGGGGGCAACAGTCTTTTAAACCTTATTCCTTGAATTAGTAAGAAATAACGTGTTTTCTGACGATCAATAAACACAAGTTAGGAACTCAAACTCCACTGTATTTATTTGACGCTGAAAAATCTTGAAAGCCCAAACAGCTAAATAAGTAACTCCTTTAATAAAAAGATGCAAAGACACCAATTGAAACATTAAAAGAAAAGCAGTTGAAGATGATAACATTTTCATAGCACTTTCAAGCAGACTGCTTTTTTACCGAACAGGCAGATTCAGTCTTTATAAAGACAGAGAACAGCCCGGAGCCTAGTGGTTATTGTACACACAAAACACAAGGGGCTGAAACACAAGGGTAAGACATACAAAGACATCAGCACATAACAAAACCCCATCCCCATACGGAAAACAAACTACAGCTAAACTACATATCACAATAAGGACAAACAGCATCATTTCTAGGGACACGCTGCGAGCTGTATGCATAGCCCTGACCCCACCACACAGTTCCTCACTGTACATCACTCACGATACTAACAGAAAAACACCCAGAAGCACTAGATAAGATTTGGTATTAATGCTCCTGGGCTCCCCATACAATTGTAGTTTTATTTACTTTTCCAGCACTGTCCTGAATTAAACAAAACACTGGTCAGTCTCAGGACGGCTTTCGTGGGAAGTAAAAGTTCATTGCCAAAGATGGTTTAACTGCTAAGGCCCAATGTCATATTAATTTTGACCCAAAAACAAATAAAAAAACCCTATACAAATTGGATACATTCAGTCAATTCCCTGTTTAAAGAGCTACTGCAGGCTGAGGATGGTCTCCGTCAGTCGTTCGGCCGCGTGGTAAAAATGAAAGCTGACGGCGCCCATTAGAAGAACATTCAGTTTCACAAATTAAAAATGAATGGGCACCATCACTTATGAACACTTTCTAATGTCCCTCTGTGTCATAGGTAGGCAGAGTGAGGCAGAGGCATGAGTGTGTGTGTGTGCGCGCACCAGAGAGAGTTAGGGGACAGTGAGTCCAGCCTTACACTCAAATGTCTTCTTTCCAAACATATCCCATTACTTCCTCAATGGGTTCACCTCAGAGTCACTCCCCTGGGCCTGGCCACACACACACACCCTTTTTCGGTCTCTCTCATGCGCACACACACACACACATCACAGCAGCTCATGTTTCAAACGGGGGGAAAGCTGTACCACTGCAATAAACCGAGGCAGATTGAAGGACTCTAAAGCCAGGTGGACTTTTTAGTGAGTTCAGAGTCCATTAGAGCATCACCATGGACCCAGAGGATCTCTCAGTAAGTTGACATCATGGCCTCATGACAGAGAAGGGAAATAAACACTATTCTACCACTGAGTTTATGTAAAGGATATAATTATTATTATAAAATATCACTGACTTGCACTAATTAGTTTGCATCTGAATCTAAATCTGACTTTTATAGTTCAGTTATATTATGCATAAATCTACTGATCAATGTAAGGCAAGGAAAGTTTATTTATAGAGCACCTTTCATACAAAAGCAAATTAAAAACAATCCAATAAAACAATTAAAATATTGCAGTAAAAGGAAATACATAAAAAGACTGAAATGATTATTCATTCATTCATTCATTATCTGTAACCCTTATCCAGTTCAGGGTCACGGTGGGTCCAGAGTCTACCTGGAATCATTGGGCGCAAGGCGGGAATACACCCTGGAGGGGGCGCCAGTCCTTCACAGGGCAACACACACACACACATTCACTCACACCTACGGACACTACGGACACTCACACCTACCAACGCGTGTTTTTGGACTATGGGAGGAAACCAGAGCACCCGGAGGAAACCCACACAGACACAGGGAGAACACACCACACTCCTCACATTTTGCATTAAATTAAGTGCAGCTTCTAGAGTTGTTGTCCACCATCTACGTCACAGGCAAGACGCCTATTAGAGTTTCCCAACACCATTGGGGGGGGGGGGGGGGGGGACCAACGGTCTTTTAAACCTTATTCCTTGAATTAATAAGAAATAACATGTTTTCTGACTATCAATAAACACAAGTTAGGAACTCAAATTCCACTGTATTTATTTGTTTGACACTTTCAAATTGCTGCTGCTTAGCCTTTAAAAAAAGACTGTATCAGCAGAATTATACAGTGTAATTGATTTGAAGCATTGCTCAACAGTGCACACTTACTGAAAGATGTCAACCCGCTAAATACGAACAAGTGTGTGTGAGAGCCAGTTTCATTTTGTTTTATTTTCCTCTGCACTTTGAGAAATATATAAAGCTCCAAAATGGAACAATGTGTGTGTGTGTGTCTTAACCATAATTTAGGAGTTTGATTCTACTGTGCATTTACCTGTGAATCTCTCTGTAGGCTGCTCTCTTCTCAGACTGAGAAAACATGTAAACAAGATAAAAGAGATGAGGCGCCTTGTCTGTAACACTAGCCTGAATCACACAGGCAACCTCAGTGAAGGAGTACACCCCCTACCCCCCGACAATCACACCAACAGCCTTCCACTCTCTCACTCACACAAGTGCCTATGCGCACACAAAAACTTTGCTTTAAAAAAAAATAAATAAATAAATAAGACCTATTTGCATCTCCATAGCCCATTGATTTTGACTGTATTATTGCTCTGGGCTGACAATAGCAAGCTGATTTATTTCATAAACAGATCGTGCTGGGTTTCCAGCAATATACTGAAGTGCTATTAGTGGCCAGCAGTGAGCGGAATCTCAGCAGGCAGCGAGGAGACGGAGAACGATTGTGAAAACAGCTATAGATACTCATATTAAAACGTGAATATGTTCAGCAAAGCACTGGCCTTCATGCATTATTTGATTTAGGAACTGGAATGATCTCTCCTTATTTAATGGAATGCTTAACATTTCACAGGCTGCAACCGAGGGTCACCTCCACCACACTCTACAAACGCTGCAAGAGCTTAGAAGAAGCATTTGGTTTTTTTTTTATTGCTGCTTTGAACATGACCCATGATCACAGGGCTATTAGTGAATGTCTATTACACACTGACATGAAATAAACTGTGGCTTTATTTTAAATAACATCAGTATTGAACAATATAATGTTAATACAGGTTGGGCCATTTATATGGACGAAACATGGATTTCAAGATGGGTGTTGACCATGGCGGCCATTTTGAAGTCGGCCATTTTAGATCCAACTTTTGTTTTTTTTTTCCAATGGGAAGAGGGTCATGTGACACCTCAAACTTTTTGGGAATTTCAGAAGTAAAACAATGGTGTGCTGGACGCCTGTGCTAGCATTTCTCCTGTGGTGTTGCTATCTGTGTGAAGATTGGTAGAAGAGGGTTGCATTGACAATCCAACACAATGGGCAGCACTTTGACCACATTTTATAAGTGGTCAGAAACTTGTAAATAAGTCATAAAGTTACGCTAAAACCAAGCACACCGTTGTTTTTCTTGTGAAATTCCCAGTAGGTTTGATGTGTCACATGACCCTCTTCCCATTGAAGAAAACAAAAGTTGGATCCAAAATGGCAGACTTCCAAATGGACAACTTCCAAATGGCCGCCATAGTCCCCACCCATCTTGAAAAGTTTCCCCCCTCCCATATACTAATGAGCCACAAACAGGAAGTTAATATCACCAACCATTCCCATTTTATTAAGGTGTATCCATATAAATGGCCCACACTGTAGTTAACGATAGAAACTATATTTAAGGACTGTATAAGGAATGGACACCATGAGTTTAAGAGTTTAGAGGGACAAACAGTGTCTACAGATGAATAGCATAAAAGCTAAACAGTCAAATTAGCAGAAACAAAGCTCTGAGACTTCAGAGGGTACTCCAGAGTGGTATTTTCTACACCAGCACTAATGTCGCACAACAGATTTGTACTTTTAGCACTATTGACATGTAACAGAAACGTGACAGAAACAGAAATTTTATTAATTTATTTAATCTCATTTCATTTATTTGTACTGTTTAAACCATCACCCTGGCTATAATCAATTTTAGAGCACATTCAACATAACTTTAGAGGCAAGTCTAATTCTGCCAGACTGCCATCATCTGCGCAGCGCTTGTCATACAAATGTCTCTGGCATTTCAACTATGGGAAGGTAGGGTCCAAAATATACAGTCGTGGTGGGTCTGGAGCTTACCCGGAATCACTGGGCGCAAGGTGGGAATTCACCCTGGAGGGGGCACAGGTCCTTCACAGGCCGACACACACTCACACATTCACTACACAATAAACAGCATTTGTTTATTATACATTATACATTAAAAATCAGTCAAAGATCACTGTTTCGATTGCTATTCCTCATTCAGTGGACAAGAAAGAACGTGTATCAGTCTTTCCCCTAATTCTGGCCACTGCTGTATATGGTGCAATTCCGCTCTCTCTCTTCGCCAATCGCATTGGGTAAAACAATAAAACGCAAGTTCATGCCTTAGTAGTGCATTTAAACATCAGTCTTGCAAGAAATCACACATCTAAACAATATTTAAGTATCTCTAACAGTGTTGTAATTCTTTGTGTGCAAAACTGCATGTAGAACACAACACATTTCCATTTCGCGACGGATATTTACCTCAGTATAAAAGTTAGCTTAGCAGTTAGCTTGCTTTTCTCTGAGGGGAAAATCTACCGCCATTTTAATCCTTACATGTAGAGTATGGATACCAACACAGGACAAACGTAATCTCATTGTGAACCTCTCAAAACCACTGAATGTGGTAGCAACTGTCTCCTTTGAATGTCACAAGCAGGGGAGGTGGCCGAAGTTAGGGGACGCTAGTAATTTTAGCAGTATTGGCACCTACCTAAACAAAACCGTTTTTATCTAAAAGCATATTTTCTTTCAAAGCCAAGCAAGACTTTGACATTATTCTACACATATTTGACTCCTGAAAAATGTTGATTTGAGTGAGTAAAGTACTTCTATTTATTTACAGTTAGCTAAGATTTCTAATATTATATTTACAAGTGGCCGGAACTAGGGGTACATACGCTAGATACTTGAATTAGACAAGACCGTGTTATTTAACGTAGCATTTACACATTCCTCACTACCTCCCTGCGGTTAGGAGCAGGTGCAGGCACTGAACCAAAACTCCACTGCTGTCACTTGACAATTATAACAAGAAAGTCACTTTCTGACCTCAGATTGACCCCACTGCATTACTTGAAAATTATAGTCCACAGCCAACATCCAAGCGTTCACAGAGTCTGACTGTAATCTGTCATAAAGAACCGGTCTCTACGTCCAACCAGTACAAAGGTCTGCGCACCTATATCCCAAACACATTCAAAGCTGCTATTGTGGAGGATATGCCCTTTACCCTGCATTAATACGAGGGACTGACTATCTACAGAATCTGCATACCGAATAAAAGAAGGAGGGTGGGGAAATATAAATGAATAAATCGGTAATCACTTCACCTCCGCAGCTTTTTCACGTATAATACATCTCCTATGTTAGGTTTCTTCAACAAAATAATTATCAAAGGGTGTGAGATTTACAGCAATCTATGAACATTTGTTTTCTAAATAAATAAATAAATAAATTAGTTTTCTGCAAATCAAAACAAAAATCAAATCAGGTCCATCTTATTGCTGTAAAATTAACATTTTGACTCTTGATGAGGTATAGGTAAAAAAAACCTGAATATTAAAATTACAGGAGACAAGGTTCATGCAGATTATCCCACAGCTCATTACTCAAACACACAACTGATACAAAACCTGGGAGATTTCAATTGTTTTCTTGCTGCTTTCCAAACACTTTCCTTATTTAAATGTAAAGAAAAAAAAGATTACCTGTAGATTAGGTTTACAGTTAGTTCAGAATACTGTTATTTTCAGCCCCTGGTTTCACCTTCAGTGCATTAGATGCAGTAGTAGTTTTAATTGTATAATCCGTCAAGTGCACTATGCATGGAAGATGGCACTATTTGGGACAGAGCTCCTCCGTCTACTGAGAAACAGTTGGGCGTCACGTTCAAATTTGGAGCCCAACTGTTTCTCAGTAGACGGAGGAGCTCTGGCTCTGTCCCAAGTAGTGCCATCCTGGTGCACCCTGCATAGTGCACTTGACGGATTATACAATTAAAACTACTACTGCATCTAATGCACTGAAGGTGAAACCAGGGGCTGAAATAAAAAAAGTATTCTGAATTAACTGTAAACCTAATCTACAGCTTTTATTTCATCTCAGTGTGGAGCCTTGAGTTAAGCTCAAGTTTAACAGTTTTGTTGGAGCTGCAAGATAAGGAATTAGGAAGAACCCGCATTTTAATTTTATCTTTATGATTAAATAGTTTTAAATCAATAGACACTCTTATTAACTAAATAACTTTACTGTGTGTCCAGGTGACTGTCTGTGAGGAGGGTGGTGTGTTCTCCCTGTGTCTGCGTGGGTTTCCTCCGGGTGACTGTCTGTGAGGAGTGTGGTGTGTTCTCCCTGTGTCTGCGTGGGTTTCCTCCGGGTGACTGTCTGTGAGGAGGGTGGTGTGTTCTCTCTGTGTCTGCGTGGGTTTCCTCCGGGTGACTGTCTGTGAGGAGTGTGGTGTGTTCTCCCTGTGTCTGCGTGGGTTTCCTCCGGGTGACTGTCTGTGAGGAGTGTGGTGTGTTCTCCCTGTGTCTGCGTGGGTTTCCTCCGGGTGACTGTCTGTGAGGAGTGTGGTGTGTTCTCCCTGTGTCTGCGTGGGTTTCCTCCGGGTGACTGTCTGTGAGGAGTGTGGTGTGTTCTCTGTGCGTCCACGTGGGTCTCCTCCGGGTATATTGGTGACTCAAAAGTGTGTGTAGGTGTGAGTGTGTCAGTAAATGTGTATGTATGTCGCCCTGTGAAGGACTGGCGCCCCCTCCAGGGTGTATTCCCACCTTGCGCCCAACGATTCCAGGTAGGCTCTGGACCCACCGCGACCCTGAACTGGATAATCGCTTACAGACAATGAATGAATGAAAACTCAGTCTTATGAGACAACGTGAAGATGTGCTTAATTAAGGTGGGTATTTTTGTTGGCTTTTTTCTTTTTTAACTGATAGACAGCCCTAGTTATAAGAAGAAAATGTAGCATGGAAATGATGTTACTTGGAACTTAACATGCAATTATTTGTGAGCTAAAACTAAACTAACTGAACCTCCACTTATGATGAACTGCTGTTGCTTTTCAGAGGCTCAGGGGATCTGATGGATCAGATTAAACATGGCAGTTGTGAATATCTATAACTTTTACTAATGATTACATCGACAGAGCAGTCAGAACTGGAGCCACCAGATCAGCTCTGACAGACATTTATCACAAACCTATTACAGGGATGACAAAGTGCCTTAATCAATTCTTCTGCATCTCTTTTCGGGACCAGTCAGGGGAATGAAGTATGAGCTTTAGAAAGTGGCCAACACAAAGCCATTAATATCAGTGCTACCTGAAAGACGAACTGTACCCTCTATAAGTCCATTATGGCAGTGGATTTGAGAGACTACACTCAACCAGCACGAGTCTAAAAGAATAGATCCAACAGTTCAGAGCAGTGATTGACCGATATGGGTTTTTTGATGGCTGATGCCGATGCCCATTTTTAGACAGCAGTAGTGGCCGTATAGTTAGTGACTATAAACTGAAGAGTTCATGAGTCCCATTACTTTTTTCTTTTTTAAAATTGTGTCTCCAGGGGTCTACTTTCATCAGGTAAAATTTGGAGTTGATACCTCCTACTGATCTGAAGTTATTGAAGCTGGAGCAGACAGTGGACAGATGGCCTCTCCAAGTGTCTCTTTAGACCCCAAGCTCTCCGTAAGGAAAATGACTACTTTTACTGCAAAAATACAGTGTATATACCTTGTCTAGACAATGTACTGAGTTTATTTCTGATGTTTACACTTGTTTCCCACTGGGTACAGTGTTCCTTTAAATGGCCGACGTGTTAAAGGCGAGAGCTGCACTCTGATTGGCTGTAGAGCAAGGCAACCTCCCCCACACCCCCTGCTGCATTTAAATGCCCTCATTGGGGGAAATGTAACTAGTAAAAGACATCTAAGCTTTAAAACATGTTTATTGACTTGATTATTGTTTGTGGAGCTTGTGGCTGCCAAACAGAACCTTCTGAGTCTCTCTCGCGGTGTCTGGGTCCGTTAGGCGCTGAAAACGTATGCGCTCTGCTGCGTTTGTCCCACCTCCTTGGGTGCACATCGCTATAACTCCGCCCCTGATTCGTCTACAGAGTTGATTGACATGTCGTTGGAATTTAATAATTTTTTGAAAATGTGTACTATTTTCTCTGGATTTTCTCTCGACACAAACACGAGGATTCCTCACGAACGGTTTCGATGGAGAGACTCAGATTTAGTTTCGTTTTGAAGGGGACTATCTAAAGGTAAGCGATGCTAACTTTGTGTGTGAGCTGCTTGTGGGCTCTTCAGGCTTCGAGAAGCAGCGGGTTTGTCATTGATGAGGAAGAAACCTGAAATTTGGAATGTCTTATTTTATCTGCTTTAATCCCTTACTCCTACATTTTAGCGTAACAAAGCCACTAACAAATAGTGAGAGCTGAAGAAGAGAAAATAATTCATACCGTTTTCTCTAATGAGACGGCATGCGGCTACAGGTTGGAGGCAGGTTGGAGGCTATAAGATGGCAAAATGGATGCAAGAGGCGCTCTAACAGCCAGAATGATGGAGCTGCCCACAGCATTGCCTGTGTGCATTGTGTAAATATCGGCCGATGCAGATTATATTAAAAAATGCCAAAAATCGGCCCAATTAATCGGCGGGACGATATATCGGTCCACCACTAGTTCAGAGGGATTAATAATAATATGAAGAACAAAACAACTGAGAGGTAGAGAATGAGCCAGCAGCCACGACTCAAAGCAGATGATTCAGAGAGTGTCTCTGACGATTCATCTGAGTGTGTTGGACAGAATCCAGCGGAAGGAGGCAGGCATTAAGGAAGATGGATGCTCATGATAGCGGGCTATCAGTCGGGCCGCCCATCACGCCTCTCCTCGCATTCATCATCTGCTCGCCCTGTTTGTTCTGTGCCACATTAGGCCTTCACATTTGAATCTGTTTGATCTAAATAGAAATTGATTTATTGTCCGAGCTTGACAGGCTTCTGTGCTCGTGTCTGACTTTGGAATTTCAGCCAGAGGTTCATACCAGAGCGCGTGCCTTTACACAATACACAGAGTTCCTTTATAAAGGCATCTTCCACCATCACTCAGCCTTAACAAAAGCCGCTCACCAATCCCCAGGCTCTTTCTCCTGCCCTCAAGTGGTGGGAGAAATTCTCAAAAATGCGCTGTTGCTCCTCACTCCCGGGCGCTTGCGCTGAACTAAACTGTGGCTCATTCTCATTTAAAGGAACAGGCGCTGAAAACGTCCATCCTAAACATCCCTGTTAACCACAGGGACTTGATTTTTGTTGTATTCTGAACAAAGCAAGTCACAGATGTTTCATTAAGACCCCAGAACGGTGCTCAATTGTGGGAAAAGTGGTATAATTTGTCTCCTTTAACAGAAGAATGATGGATGATTAAAGATAGATTAAAGACTAATAGAAAGGTAAATTAAGATTAAGGAATTGGTTCAGCAAAGCGATCATAACACCACCTACTCTCATACACAACTGTACATTGTGTGGACTGAGATCTCGGGTCTAGAACTGTGCGATCGTATTGAATCCTAGAAGAACAGATGCCGAGAGTCTTGTTTACTGGAATCCTCTTAGATTCTGGTGAATAATTCACCGCGGTGTAAACACTTCACCCAGTGCAGACGCTCTTCCTTTCAAAGATGCTTCACATTTCAGTGGAACGCCATGTGGGTCAACAACCTGCAGCTTTCAGCCAACATAACACATCTGTGTCAGTGTGAACATGACATCACGTGTTAATCATAACAGAGCTCACTGCAGCACAGAAAAAATGGTAAAAAAAAAAACTCACCGTCAAGATTAAAAAATGTGTCATTAATTTACTGCTTTAATATTCATTTATATATGGATTAATTGATTACTATTTGAGGGCGGCACGGTGGTGCAGCAGGTAGTGTCGCTGTCACACAGCTCCAGGGGGCCTGGAGGTTGTGGGTTCGATTCCTGCTCCGGGTGACTGTCTGTGAGGAGTGTGGTGTGTTCTCCCTGTGTCCGTGTGGGTTTCCTCCGGGTGACTGTCTGTGAGGAGTGTGGTGTGTTCTCCCTGTGTCTGTGTGGGTTTCCTCCGGGTGACTGTCTGTGAGGAGTGTGGTGTGTTCTCCGTGTGTCTGCGTGGGTTTCCTCCGGGTGACTGTCTGAGGAGTGTGGTGTGTTCTCTCTGTGTCTGCGTGGGTTTCCTCCGGGTGACTGTCTGTGAGGAGTGTGGTGTGTTCTCCGTGTGTCTGCGTGGGTTTCCTCCGGGTGACTGTCTGTGAGGAGCGTGGTGTGTTCTCCCTGTGTCCGTGTGGGTTTCCTCCGGGTGACTGTCTGTGAGGAGTGTGGTGTGTTCTCTCTGTGTCTGCGTGGGTTTCCTCCGGGTGCTCCGGTTTCCTCCTACAGTCCAAAAAACACACGTTGGTAGGTGGATTGGCAACTCAAAGTGTCCGTAGGTGTGAGTGTGTGAGTGAATGTTAGTGTGTGTGTTGCCCTGTGAAGGACTGGCGCCCCCTCCAGGGTGTATTCCCGCCTTGCGCCCAATGATTCCAGGTAGACTCTGGACCCACCGCGACCCTGAATTGGATAAGAGTTACAGATAATGAATGAATGATTACTATTTGGAACGGCTGTGGAGCTCTGAAAATGTGTTCTGCGTGCATTATCTTTGGGACAAGCTACAGTAATACATCTGATTCAGATCTGATCGTTCAAAATTAGTACCAGAAAACACTACTTAATTAATGGAACTCCATAACTTTCATATCCAATCACCTTTCAATCGACACTAACACGAAGTTATTGGAGACTCCAGGACCAAACACCAGTCGGTTAGAAGATGCAGAGCCATTTTACGAAATACAGAAGACATTTAGCTTGACAGGTTACTGCCGCTCTATCTCCAGCCAAAAAAAAAAAAAAGGTCTGTATTTTGGAGGTGGAACCTCTCATTTTTTCAAAAGCTTTTTTTCAATTAGAGTGAAATGAGTAGACCTATTATCACTATGCGACAGGCCTCACCATTTTCCAATAGGTCCCTTTGATTGCCATGGAAACGGGATGTCATTGTCATGGCTACCCCCGGTGGTACATGTAATTTTCGGTGTGTGAGGGGCACTGATAATGCACAATCAACAGCTCGGAAAAGGAGGCATCATAGAAAGCCCGGGTTCGTCTGGCACTGCCGCCGCCTCGCCGGCTCTCGGGGGGCCGTGATTGGACGGCTACAGAATAAGACTTAGCCATGAATGTAATTCCACTCTTCTAACAATTCATATCAGAGACGATTTTTATTTTTTTACTTACCCGAAGGAAGAAAGTCCAAGGACAGGGCGACTGGTGGCATAAGTAGGAGCTGCTCACCGAAATGAAATGTGCCTTTTCGATAAAACAGACCACTACAGTGGAGCGGGATGGTAGTTTTTACTGTAACGCTACGTTCATCACTCCCCTCTGCACTCATTTTCTTTGCCCCTCCATCTGTCAGAGATGTGCTTATTGTGCTCTGATCTTTCACATCTACTAGACGTCTCTCCGCTTCCCCCCCACACCGTGGTCAGCATTCTGCTTCCAGTGACATTTTCAGAAAAAGACAGACAAAATCCTGAAAAGCACTTCTCATCCAGTTCATTCGCTCTGTGCTCCTCCAACCTCTTTCTTCCTCTTTCGTTCTACCAGCCTGCCGTATTTGAATAACGCCACTTAAAACCGACGTTGGTGTCTTTACTACGCAGTCTCAAAGTGTTCACCTCTAAAATAATAATGAACAGTGATGTCACTGTGCCACTTTAAAATTAAGGCCCAAAACTAAAGCATTGGGCGGCACGGTGGGGCAGCAGGTTAGTGTCCCAGTCACACAGCTCCAGGGACCTGGAGGTTGTGGGTTCGATTCCCGCTCCGAGTGACTGTCTGTGAGGAGTGTGGTGTGTTCTCCATGTGTCTGCGTGGGTTTCCTCCGGGTGACTGTCTGTGAGGAGTGTGGTGTGTTCTCCCTGTGTCTGCGTGGGTTTCCTCCGGGTGACTGACTGTGAGGAGTGTGGTGTGTTTTCCCTGTGTCTGCGTGGGTTTCCTCTGGGTGACTGTCTGTGAGGAGTGTGGTGTGTTCTCCCTGTGTCTGCGTGGGTTTCCTCCGGGTGACTGACTGTGAGGAGTGTGGTGTGTTTTCCCTGTGTCTGCGTGGGTTTCCTCCGGGTGACAGTCTGTGAGGAGTGTGGTGTGTTCTCCCTGTGTCTGCGTGGGTTTCCTCCGGGTGACTGTCTGTGAGGAGTGTGGTGTGTTCTCCCTGTGTCTGTGTGGGTTTCCTCCGGGTGCTCCGGTTTCCGGTAGGTCTGTGTTGCCCTGTGAAGGACTGGCGCCCCCTCCAGGGTGCATTCCCGCCTTGCGCCCAATGATTCCAGGTAGGCTCTGGACCCCCCACGACCCTGAACTGGATAAAGGTTACAGACAATGAATGAATTGAAGCATTCAAGAAACAAACTACTAATAATCAGATGATTCGACTGAATAATTATCCAGGCTTTTTAAAGCTAAATCGACTCGTCCTGTCTTTAAATCACTCAGTGATATTAACAGGTGACGTATAAACTGTGATCAAAAGAAACAACACAATGGCCACTGCGCTTTCCATTGTTTTAAATAAATAAACCAACCCAATCGATAAATGAGTGAAACAGGTGTAGAGACGAGAGGGCTGCTGAGGGGTGACCGGTCCAGATTGCAGGTGTAAGTGTCTTTTCAGCTCTCGGCTCATTAATATGCAAGAGCTCTCCACAATTATGTGTTCAGATCTCGCCTGCCACATCTTTTAGAATAATATGACAAATGACCCCAGAGGACAAACAAGAGAGGGGCGAAGGCACAGGTCACGCAGCAGCGAGGAACAATCAGACATTAAAAGCTCTGAATCCTGTCTGATGAAGCAGGTAAGTGGGCACACGCCTTCACAGCCCACTGACAATGCAAAGTTACCATGAACCTAAGGCTAATATCGTGAGCTTAAATCGCTAACAGTTTCGTTGTTAAGTACTTAATAAAGGCAGAGATGGGACAAGATGACGACTGCAAGCGCACTCAGGGATCTTACTGAAGTAGTAATGCTATTTCGTTAGCTCCGCTTAGTTCTTTTAAAAGAAAACTGGGTAAGGTTAGGGCTTCCTGTTGCAGAGTGTAATTCAGCAGTATCCTAGGGAGAAGGGTTGTATCTAGACATCAAACATTCACCTGTTTTATGGAAAATCACAGTAAAAATTCCTAACGGGTGGCGCAGCAGATAGTGTCGCTGTCACACAGCTCCATGGACCTGGAGGTTGTGGGTTCGAGTCCCGCTCCGAGTGACTGTCTTTGAGGAGTGTGGTGTGTTCTCTCTGTGCCTGTGTGGGTTTCCTCCAGGTGACTGTCTGTGAGGAGTGTGGTGTGTTCTCCCTGTGTCTGCGTGGGTTTCCTCCGGGTGACTGTCTGTGAGGAGTGTGGTGTGTTCTCCCTGTGTCTGCGTGGGTTTCCTCTGGGTGACTGTCTGTGAGGAGTGTGGTGTGTTCTCCCTGTGTCCGCGTGGGTTTCCTCCGGGTGACTGTCTGTGAGGAGTGTGGTGTGTTCTCTCTGTGTCTGCGTGGGTTTCCTCCGGGTGGCTGTCTGTGAGGAGTGTGGTGTGTTCTCACTGTGTCTGCGTGGGTTTCCTCCGGGTGCTCCGGTTTCCTCCCACAGTCCAAAAACACACGTTGGTAGGTGGATTGGCGACTCAAAAGTGTCCATAGGTGTGAGTGAATGTGTGAGTGTGTGTGTTGCCCTTTGAAGGACTGGCGCCCCCTCCAGGGTGTATTCCTGCCTTGCGCCCAATGATTCCAGGTAGGCTCTGGACACACCGTGACCCTGAAATGGATAAGCGTTACAGATAATGGATGGATGGAATTCCTAACGGTTAGTGACGGGTTCAGTAATAACAAAATTACCTTAATGGGGTATCGGATAATTAGGATGATCCACGGGATCGGTCCATGTTCAAAAGTGAGGCCTTTTCATTTGAATCAACAGATATAGAAAGCGAAGACCAGATTACACCCAGCCACAGTGGCCTGCTGAATCACATGACAACAAAACTTATACGGCAAATTACTCAACAATGGTATCGGCCAATACGTAATATTAATGTATCGTATTGGAATTGAAAAACTTGAATCGGTACGTCCCTAGTTTTAATCTAACTGTACATTGGTTTATGATAGTATATGACCTAAGATTGTAGACATCTGCTGACGCAGTGTTCCAGTAACCTCCAAACTGGGGGCTTTTACACTGCTTTAGCCCATACTTTGTACTAGAAATGTTGACTGCTTCAGGATCAAACGTCTCATTTCATTCGGTTCGATTCAGTAGAGCCTCAAAAAAAAAAGCTATGAACAAATGTAAAATAAGGCAAAATAAAAAGGTTGTTTTGCTAATTCAGCATCCATTAAAGCCAAAAAAAAAAAAAAAAAAAAAAGAGTTAAAAGGCACTAGGGCCAGCATTACTTTATGCAAATGCGAGTGTACCCTTATGGCCAGGAGACGTCCATATAACACACTGTCCACCTCGCCTGCGGGTAACTTCTAACTTTGTGCTGCTCTGAGCAGAAGCTCACGTTGGGCCATCTCTAAGTGCAATTCCTAGTTAAGCGCCTCAGCACAATCAAAGCCTAAGGAACACAACATCTGTGGGGCGTCCAACATTCATGAGCCACTGACAAGTTTAGGCTTTTAAAAGGCTCTAATCCAGATCCATTTTCCACTGCTACACACTCTTCTTCACGCCGTCTGAGCCCAGAGCCACGAGGACATGCCGCCTTTAGAGGATTCTATTGTAACGGGAGGCAGGAGTGCTACAAATAAGTCCGCTAAATAAAACATGGGGTAATAATGTGCCAGAGTGTGATGCAGACACCGGGAGCTCCTATTAAAGCCCAGGTTTCAAATATTCATCATAGTCAAGCTACTCGACAATCCAGCATGCATGCACACACACCTCTCTTAGGACAAACGGAAAACACCTATACCATACACCATGAGGAATTTCATCATCACGTCCCACTAAGAGACCAGCTGATGTACCTTTGGGACAATGTAGGTTCCAACACTCGGTACATAAACGTCTACCCACATTTACCGTTATGGTAAATGACAAGTGTCATAAACCTACATACATTCATTACGTCTAAACACCAACTCCAAAAAGGGTTATGGTGCTTTTTCCACCGAACTTTACCAACACTACACGACTCTACTTGCATTTTAGTACCTGGTTTTGAATGTAAACATGTTCCTTGTTGCACCATCCAGCTCTCACTTGATTCTCCGATTCACTTGATGGCCTCTGGCAAGGTTTACACGTCATTGTTCGGTACTAATTCGGTTTGCTGGGAGCCGTGCAAGAGTCCCCGGTTCCAGGCACCTGATTTGCCTAATAGAAAAGCATAAAACCTCAAGAGGAGTCCGGTAGAGTAGTGCAAGTACCGTGTGGTGAGAAAGTGGCATTCGATGGTGATGTAGGTTTATGTCACTTCTCATTAAAGGCTTGAGCACAGCTTTATGAACGAATGCTGAAAACATACACCTATACCTCACCTATGGTCAGGAGCTTTGGGTAGTGACCGAAAGAACGAGATACAAGCGGCTGAAATGAGTTTTCTCCGCAGGGCGTCTGGACTCTCCCTTAGAGACAGGGTTAGGAGCTCGGACGTCCGGGAGAGACTCGGAGTGTCGAGAGGAGCCAGTTGAGCTGGTTTGGGCGTCTGGTCCCGATGCCTCCTGGGCGCCTTCCTGGTGAGGTGTTTCGGGCATGCCCAACGGGGAGGAGGCCCCGGGGCAGACCAAGAACACGCTGGAGAGACTACATGTCTCGACTGGCCTGGGAACACCTCGGTATACCCCCGGAGGAGCTGGAGAGGGTTCCTGGGGAGAGGGAGGTCTGGGTTTCTTTGCTCCGACTGCTTCCCCCGCGACCCGGACCCGGATAAGCGGTGGATAAGGGATGGATGGATGGATTAGACTGAATATACACTGAACCCAACCCAAACATACATGTGTCTGCATGCGCAATAACTCCTTCACTCCCAGCCCATCCATCTACTTAATGTTTATGCTCAAAATCATATAAACAGCCCAGGTATTTAACATGCTTTATTGGATGGGTTTAACAAGCCAGTAATCTGATAACCGTGGCAGAGAAAAGGTGAAGACATGCACCAGTAGAATTCAGTTTTCTCGGGATTTATGGGGATTTTCTCAAATGACGAGGATATATTGTCTGCAGCACAGTAGAGAAATAAAATAAAATCCCGCCAGTGGTTTAAGAATCATCTGCGGTGTAAGCATCATTTCACAAGTACAGCGTGTCTCAAAAGTAAGGCAACACCCATTATAAAATGAAGAGAGTTTGGCAGATGGTGATGCAGTTTCGGAGACAAGCTGTGAGGCCGTCTCAACAATATGGCACCCGTCTTTAATGTTGCCATCTTGGATCCAACTTGGGAAGTGGATGACACCAGAATAACAGTGGTGTGTGTGTCTTAATGTAAATGTATTCATTCTCACGTTAACACAGAGATTTTATGTGAAACCGGAAGTTTGACCAGTTTATCACGCGGTTATTTTGAAAATATTTATATTTTGTTGATATCAGGATGGGGGCGGCACGGTGGCGCAGCAGGGAGTGTCGCAGTCACACAGCTCCAGGGGCTCGGAGGTTGTGGGTTCGAGTCCCGCTCCGGGTGACTGTCTGTGAGGAGTGTGGTGTGTTCTCTCTGTGTCTGCGTGGGTTTCCTCCGGGTGACTGTCTGTGAGGAGTGTGGTGTGTTCTCCCTGTGTCCGCGTGGGTTTCCTCCGGGTGACTTGTCTGTGAGGAGTGTGGTGTGTTCTCCCTGTGTCTGCGTGGGTTTCCTCCGGGTGACTGTCTGTGAGGAGTGTGGTGTGTTCTCCCTGTGTCCGCGTGGGTTTCCTCCGGGTGACTTGTCTGTGAGGAGTGTGGTGTGTTCTCCCTGTGTCTGCGTGGGTTTCCTCCGGGTGACTGTCTGTGAGGAGTGTGGTGTGTTCTCCCTGTGTCTGCGTGGGTTTCCTCCGGGTGACTGTCTGTGAGGAGTGTGGTGTGTTCTCCCTGTGTCTGCATGGGTTTCCTCCGGGTGATGGTCTGTGAGGAGTGTGGTGTGTTCTCCCTGCGTCTGCGTGGGTTTCCTCTAGGTGACTGTCTGTGAGGAGTGTGGTGTGTTCTCCCTGTGTCTGTGTGGGTTTCCTCCGGGTGACTGTCTGTGAGGAGTTGGTGTGTTCTCCCTGTGTCTGCGTGGGTTTCCTCCGGGTGCTCCGGTTTCCTCCCACAGTCCAAAAACACACGTTGGTAGGTGGATTGGCGACTCAAAAGTGTCCGTAGTTGTGTGTGTCTGTGTTGCCCTGTGAAGGACTGGCGCCCCTTCCAGGGTGTATTCCCGCCTTGCGCCCAATGATTCCAGGTAGGCTCTGGACCCACCGTGACCCTGAACTGGATAAGGGTTACAGATAATGAATGATATCAGGATGATTCCACTACAATCTCATTCCACAATTCTTTTTAATAATAGCATATCCCTCTGAAAGAAAGTGTCTGCCAAATGCCATAAAAATGGGATTCCCAACGTTTTAACAGCAACATATTCACAAGCCCTCAATACTGCACGTATATAGATATCTACAATCCATCAATCATGTGCACACGCACGCACGCAAAAACTGAAAGCCCACTAAAGACACCGCTGGCAGCCGAACGCAGCCGTATGTAAAGACAGCTATGCATGAAGAGCTGGTAAGTGAGTGGATTTTGGGTAATAGAGGAGGAGAGGGGAACATTTGTTTAAATTTAGACTTTGGCGAAAAGCAGCATCTCCGCATTCACAGCCCACTAGGTCTGAATATAAAACTTGACAAAATAGGCCCGTGTTTTGACAGAGCGGCGCGGCACCATTGCACCCGAACCGCTTTGCGGAATGAGCAGCCGGGAGGACTGCTGCACGCTTCATTTAAAAGCCCAACCTTAAACCTTTACTCTCAATTAGAGAAGGTAGCCTGGGCTTGTTTTTTTATTTATTTATTTGTCCCTATTTTCTCACCCTCCCTCACGATCCCATTCCCAGTTCCAGCCGAGCCAAGCTCATACACGTCCATTTTTAACGTGTTAAGTGAAGCGTGATATGACATTTAATATTTGCTCTGGTGTGTGGCAGCTAAATCATTGTCGTGCAATTCTTAATAATCTCACTAATATCTACCATTTGAATTGTCACACCAGAGTCGTATAATAGCACCGCGGGTTTTCAATTTCTAATTCCTCATTTTTTTTCTCACCATGTGGTTGACAATGATTCATTACAAAGACTGGAGTAAAACAGAAAAGCGTGTGCTCCGTTTAATTGGAGCTTACGTTCACGTGATGAGGGACAATGTGATATGGTTATCTCCAGATTTGGTCTCGAGTAAGTGTTGTTCATTCTCCAGCAGCTTCTTAGACAAGTGTAATAGGAGCTCATAAGACTCTGAGTACATTCTGCTGGTGATTTTTGTGCGTGTGTGTGGACACAGAGAGACAAACAGGTAAATGAGTAATCATTTACATTTACTCAATAGGTGTTCTCCCTGTGTCTGCGTGGGTTTCCTCCGGGTGACTGTCTGTGAGGAGTGTGGTGTGTTCTCCCTGTGTCTGTGTGGGTTTTCTCCGGGTGACTGTCTGTGAGGAGTGTGGTGTGTTCTCTCTGTGTCTGCGTGGGTTTCCTCCGGGTGCTCCAGTTTCCTCCCACAGTCCAAAAACACACGTTGGTAGGTGGATTGGTGACGCCAAAGTGTCCGTAGGTGTGAGTGTGTGAGTGAATGTGTGTGTGTGTCTGTGTTTCCCTGTGAAGGACTGGTGCCCCCTCCAGGGTGTATTCCCGCCTTGCGCCCAATGATTCCAGGTAGGCTCTGGACCCACCGCGACCCTGAACTGGATAAGGGTTACAGATAATGAATGAATGAATGAATTTACTCAATAGACCAGGCTTCAGCTTAATCCCCTGTGCTTCCGTCTAAAGGCACACAACAAAGCGAGCGGTCGCATCTATAATGAGTCTGTATCATCACTTTGTCAGGTTTCTGTTTAATACGCTGCAGTCTTGATATTGCCGTTCCTTCAAACACATTTTCATTTAAAATTAATTCTACTGATGGTCCATCTCTGTACAGCTATGTCCTGTAAAAAAGAAAATAAATAAATAGATGTGGTCTTGGGGGGACGCTGCAGGAGAACCTTCGTTAGATCCCTTCCCTTCAGAGCGGCAGCATGTGGCAGCGGCAAACAAAATGTGTTCAGTTGAGCAGCTGTAAGATTAAGAGACATCTGTGTGGTAAAGGTGTTTTTTTTTTTTTTTGGGGGGGGGGGGGGGTAGTTCTGTGAATGATGCATGTTTGTGGGTGTGGCTTATTTGGATGTGTGTTTTACTGACATTTAAATCAAAACCTGATATTAGCATCTGTAGGGTCTGGATTTTTTTATTCATAATATTCTTAAATAAGAGGCAGTGATTAGGCAGAAGGGCCTCAGGCCACAGGAGACGGCGTCCAGGACACAGCGAGACAGAGTGTGTGTGTGTGTGTGTGAGAGAGAGAGAGAGAGAGAGAAAATAAGTGATGATGAAGAGATTGAGATTGAGGTGAAAGAAGGGTAGAACAGAGAGAGAGGGCTGAAGACTGAGGAGAGAGAGAGAGAGGGAGAGAGAGAAAAGAAGTGAAGATGAAGAGACTAAGGTAAAGGAAGGGTAGAAAGGAGAGAGGGGTGAAAACTGAGGAGAGAGAGAGAGAAGAAGTGATTGAGATTGAGGTGAAGGAAGGGTAGAACAGAGAGAGAGGGCTGAAGACTGAGGAGAAAAGAAATAATGTGGTAGAGAGAGAGAGAGAGAGAGAGAGAGAGAGAGAGAGAAAAGAAGTGATGATGAACAAAGATTGAGAGTGAGGTGAAGGAAGGGTAGAACAGAGAGAGAGGGCTGAAGACTTTGGAGAGAGAGAGAGAGTGTGAGTGAGTGAGTGTGTGTTTTTGTACATTACCAGGACTCAAATTTATGACTTTGAAATGATCAAATCAAAGGTCTGTTTAAAGTGGTTTTCTTTGCCAGTGGCCCAAGTTTCTTTATTTAAACCAAAAAAATAAAGTTGGCTACGGAGGCATACGTTTAGAAACATGTTCTGGGAAAAAACAGAAAGAATTCTAGTAATGCACAAATGACTGGTCCTAACACTGCATAAAAACAAGAACCTGTGTGTGTTCAGACCGGACCGAAGGCTGGCTCTCTCTCGTGTGCAGGCTGGGAGGGCTTTGGCACGAGTGCAGCAAAAACCCACTGACCCATAAAATCAGAGAGCACTGGAGCTCAGATTAAAGCCAATCACCGCGATGACCAGTCCACTCACTCTGTCTGTCAGCGCCGTCTCCCTGCCCGCTCAAGGACACACTGATATACCCCTCAGTTTAGCAGGGGTCAAACAACAGTGCCCTGTGCCATCCAGGATTAATGATGGCAACATTAAAGACTCCAGCTGAGACCTGCTGGGACTCGCTCAGGACTGCACCGGGGAAATCAATTTCCAAAATTAAAGCTGGGGGAAAGCTCCTCTTTCCTATCAAACATCAGATAAGAGATTACACACTGCTAATCTACACAGGCTGTAAATCTCCGTCTGAATATTTATTACCTGTAATCACAGAGGAAGAGTGGTGTAGAGGGATGGCATGATACCAGTTACACTATTCTGATTTCGATATTGAAATCTTGAGCACTGGCAAAAATCTACATCACATAAGAGTCAGGAAAAGTGATGCTAAAAACCCTTTAACCACCGCTGTCAAACCAAGCAACTACTACCTCCCCCAATTCATTCATTCGTTGTCTTTAACCTCTTGCCTAGTTCAGGGTCGCGGTGGGTCTGGAGCCTACCTGGAATTACTGGGCACAAGGCAGGTACACACCTAGAGGGGGCGCCAGTCCTTCACAGGGCAACCCACACTCACACATAGGGACACTTTTGAGTCACCAATCCACCTACCAACGTGTGTTTTTGGACTGTGGGAGGAAACCGGAGCACCCGGAGGAAACCCACGCAGACACAGAGAGAACACACCACACTCCTCACAGACAGTCACCCGGAGGAAACCCACGTAGACACAGGGAGAACACACCACACTCCTCACAGACAGTCACCCGGAGGAAACCCACACAGACACAGGGAGAACACACCACACTCCTCACAGACAGTCACCCGGAGCGGGAATCGAACCCACAACCTCCAGGTCCCTGGAGCTGTGTGACTGCGACACTAACCTGCTGCACCACTGTGCCGCCCTGTGTTTAATTTGTGGTTTAATATTTACACATTTGTAAAGTATTTTGAGACTAATATCTCTCCATAATATGAAAGTTTGAAAAGACTGAAGGCTGTTGTTTTCCTGTCCCTTTCCTTTCACAGCTTCCTCACCTCAGCTTTCCTCTTGTTCATAGAGTGTGTGCATGCTAATTCTGTGCCCGTCTGAAGGGCAGCTCCAGCAGAAGGTAGAAGCACAGCCTGTAATCAGTTGTTTTTTTCTTGTTTTGGTTTTTTTTTTCTCTTCCCGAACATTCTGAAGCTGCATCCACAGGGAGATTGGGAAACTGTCTGTGTGTGCAGCACGCTTCGTTTCATCACTCCCTTCTCACACACATTGCTCAGCAGTTCCACCGTTCGCCAGCATTATGTGCATAGATAATATACAAGATTCAAATGCAACTTTTATGATTTACAGTGGGAGCTATTCATTATTGAGCAAAGTTATAAAAGATGTAAAAACAACTTCATAAACATACCTTTTTTTGGAGCTCTAGCTGTTGCCAGATGTCCTACAACTTGGTCACAAGGAAACTAAGAGAAATGCCCATTAGATACAGTTGGTTTTGGCTGCTTAGGATCAAATATGATTCATTAAGTTATTGTAATGCTCAATAAATTATGGAGCCATATCTTAAACTGCTGTCAGACATTGTACCTATTACTGGAGAAGGCTAGGTATCAGTCCTGGACAAAGATCTGCAGAAGGGGAAAAGAATGAGTGTGATCCAGCCCTGAAACAAATCTGTTCTGAAGTAGCACTCACTCTAGACTTTGTGGTGGGTACTGAATGGAGTGTTGGACTGGTTTGAGCATGACCGTCTATTTTTAGGTGAGCACCTTGAGTGAAGATGCACCCGTTGTTATAAATAGCTTATTTATGTCTGTATTGGGTCCAAAAACACATGTTGGTAGGTGGATTGGTGACTCAAAATTGTGTGTCGCCGGTGTGTTCTCCCTGTGTCTGCGTGGGTTTCCTCCGGGTGACTGTCTGTGAGGAGTGTGGTGTGTTCTCCCTGTGTCTGCGTGGGTTTCCTCCGGGTGACTGTCTGTGAGGAGTGGTGTGTTCTCCCTGTGTCTGCGTGGGTTACCTCCGGGTGACTGTCTGTGAGGAGTGTGGTGTGTTCTCCCTGTGTCTGCGTGGGTTTCCTCCCACAGTCCAAAAACACACGTCGGTAGGTGGATTGGCGACTTAAAAGTGTCCGAAGGTGTGAGTATGTGAGTGAATGTGTGTGTGTGTGTGTTGCCCTGTGAAGGACTTGCGCCCCCTCCAGGGTGTATTCCCGCCTTGCGCCCAATGATTCCAGGTAGGCTCTGGACCCACCACGACCCTGAACTGGATAAGGGTTACAGATAATGAATGAATGAATGAATGAAATTAAACACAAGTCACAAACAAACACATCCCAATCTGTGTCTCACGGTCTGCAGTTTGTACAAATACAGTTACATTCATAAATACATGCTTGTGTTTCATAGATATATCAATTTTACGCGAAAATACAAACTTTAGTTTAAAAATTTACATTGTATATATTTGTAAAGTCATTTTATAATGTACATGAGGTCCTCGGGTTACGCCAGTCCCGAGTTACGATGTTTCGTGGTTACGACACATCTCCCATTTACTGTATAAAGCCTTGTTTCGACTTACGTGGTTTTGCGTTGTAAACGTCGTAAATGTGAACTTCGTGTTTGGTGTGCGCGGCGCGGCGGAAGAATACACGGTTACGCGGCTCGGGACCAAGGAGGATAGGTGTGAGGATAGGATAAGTGCTTACACTATGTTATTTACGTACAGTATAGATGTATGTGCGGCACGGTGACGCTGCAGGTTAGTGTTGGAGTCACACAGCTCCAGGGGCCTGGAGGTTGTGTGTTCGATTCCTGCTCCGGGTGACTGTCTGTGAGGAGTGTGGTGTGTTCTCTCTGTGTCTGCGTGGGTTTCCTCCGGGTGACTGTCTGTGAGGAGTGTGGTGTGTTCTCCCTGTGTCTGTGTGGGTTTCCTCCGGGTGACTGTCTGTGAGGAGTTGGTGTGTTCTCTCTGTGTCTGCGTGGGTTTCCTCCGGGTGACTGTCTGTGAGGAGTGTGGTGTGTTCTCCCTGTGTCTGTGTGGGTTTCCTCCGGGTGACTGTCTGTGAGGAGTGTGGTGTGTTCTCTCTGTGTCTGCGTGGGTTTCCTCCGGGTGACTGTCTGTGAGGAGTGTGGTGTGTTCTCCCTGTGTCTGTGTGGGTTTCCTCCAGGTGACTGTCTGTGAGGAGTGTGGTGTGTTCTCTCTGTGTCTGCGTGGGTTTCCTCCGGGTGACTGTCTGTGAGGAGTGTGGTGTGTTCTCCCTGTGTCTGTGTGGGTTTCCTCCGGGTGACTGTCTGTGAGGAGTTGGTGTGTTCTCTCTGTGTCTGCGTGGGTTTCCTCCGGGTGACTGTCTGTGAGGAGTGTGGTGTGTTCTCCCTGTGTCTGTGTGGGTTTCCTCCGGGTGACTGTCTGTGAGGAGTTGGTGTGTTCTCTCTGTGTCTGCGTGGGTTTCCTCCGGGTGACTGTCTGTGAGGAGTGTGGTGTGTTCTCCCTGTGTCTGTGTGGGTTTCCTCCGGGTGACTGTCTGTGAGGAGTTGGTGTGTTCTCTCTGTGTCTGCGTGGGTTTCCTCCGGGTGACTGTCTGTGAGGAGTGTGGTGTGTTCTCCCTGTGTCTGTGTGGGTTTCCTCCGGGTGCTCCGGTTTCCTCCCACAGTCCAAAAACATACGTTGGTAGATGGATTGGCGACTCAAAAGTGTCCGTAGTTGTGAGTGTGTGAGTGAATGTGTGTGTGTGTGTGTGTGTTGCCCTGTGAAGAACTGGCGACCCCTCCAGGGTGTATTCCCGCCTTGCGCCCAATATCAACGTCGGATCAACGTCGTAAGTCAAGGACCCCCTGTATTTGTAAATTGTAGAATCTGCGTTTGTGGATCAAGTCGCTCTCGTGTTTTCCGTGACGTGCATTTGTTTGTTTCCTCTCGCGGGTTTTCAGCTTTTGAGACTCTTTCCTTTCGCATTTTATATCTCTGGTCAAAACCGAATAGCTGTAGTGTAAAGGCATAAATCTTGCATATTATCTGTGCCTGTTCTCACCGCTGGCAGATGCTGAAGTGCTGAGCAATGTGTGTGTATGAAATGAAGCGTGCTGCACACACAGACACATTCAGGGTCTCCCTGTGGAGGACACATCAAAAAACATCCTCCAGGCCTTCGTACTGGATTTTTTGTTTTTTCCCCTGCTCTAAAAGTTTGCCACAGCTCAGTTAAGGCTTTGTAATTATCTCATATTTATAACGATGGTGTTAGAATAAGGGGAAAGTCACTAAGAGCCAGAGGTCGTTACGATGCCAGGTATGGATTTTGAGGGCTGAGATAGAGGGAGTCACTACTGTATATCATTGCTTCTGTTATACGTTTGTCATGACATACTTTCCTCAGGATATCACTAGAATCATCAGCACATTTCAAGCACTCAACAACTTCATCAGCTACTACGAACTGTTTAAAACACCCATCCAGGTTCTGACTATCACTCTTTGCTTCTGAACAGTTAAGCTAACTGTAGTACTACAGTACCTCTCTGTACTTTCCTTCTTTCAGGCTGCCTCTCTCTCTCTCCAGGGACTCTGTCCATCAAAGTGGAGTTTCTCCAGCAGTGAGGCTAACCTAGCCTCTAGGCTAACCTTGAGCACAGTCACCTCCGCCTCCACACACTCACTCTGCTCTGCTGCACACAGACGGAAGCCATTCCTTTTTTTTTTTTTTTTTTTCATGCTTCAAAGTTACTGTGGAAAAAACATAACTGACGTTATTAAAAGTTAAAAGGAGCACTAAACGGCAGTAGCACTGAAATGAGTTCATCTTACACAAAATATATAAGAAGTCAATCAACAAACTGTGGACCTATCTGCTTCTTTCGAGCTTTTATATGTGAATATTAATGATGGGAAATTATTTGCATGATTTGATCATTATTTTGTATTCTGTTTACCATTAATGAAGTACAGTTATAGAGTAAAAACAGAATATTAATACAGGAGGTCCTTGGGTTACGTCAGTCCCGAGTTACGATGTTTCGTGGTTACGACACATCTCCCATTTACCGTATAAAGCCTTGTTTCGACTTAAGTGGTTTTGTGTCGTAACGTGAACTTCGTGTTTGGTGTGAGGGGCGCGGTGGAAGAATACACGGTTACGCGGCTCGGGACCGAGGAGGATAGGTGTTAGGATCGGATCAGTGCTTACAGTATGTTATTTACGTACAGTATGTACATATGTTCCGACAAACACCGAAAATCGGTTTACGACGCGACGTAGGAACGGATCAACGTCGTAAGACTAACGAGGTTCCAACATCCAGCATTAACCCTTCCCAGGAGAGCAGATGTTGCTAGAACACTCCATGAAATCATGTAACAATCGATTTAAAAACTGCATAATAAGTTTAAAATTACTAACCAACAGTTTTGCTTTATATTTTTGGCAAAAATTGCTTCAATAAAAACTCTAGTAAGTAAAAGTAAACACTACCAAAAGCACTCCCTTTCAAAGAACAGATATATGCACTGGCACTTAAAGGTAATGTAAATGACTCGATACAAAGTTAATCACCAGGTCCATTTTTATTCTCATTTTAGTCAAAAGTTTCAGAAACACTCTCAGATATTTCTGTCGAAGGCTGGAGATGTAATGGCCGCTGCATTGGCGCTAAGCCCTGATCAGTTTGTCAGGAGTGAGAAGATATTGGCTCAGAAATTAGCCGAAGTGCTTAGTCAAAGTGCAATGAAGCTCAGCGGGGAGCTATCCTATTGCAGCTAACTGACAATCCATGAGCAGTGGTCAATAACAGCGCATCAAACCGTCCATCCATGCCTTCCCGCTCTCCGCCAACTCCGGCCGCAGCACGAACCCGCAGCCAAAATCCACCTGGCCTTTATGATTAAGCTTGGTGATGACAGCAGGTTAATCTCTCTGTGTTTGTGAGATCTTTCGCTAGGTTTTCCGCTAATCTCATCTCACTTCTCAGGGCAGGGCAGTGTTGCTGGATGGCAGAAGACAAGAGAGCAATGCATTGGTCAATTTACAGCTGTCAAGATTGCGTACAAGCTGGCGTACTATGAAACTGTGATCACCGTTTTAATTTTTCATCCTTTTCACGTGATTATAATTCATATATATAGTACATTTGAGCATTAAGGTAAGTCTCACTATTAAAACTATATTATGTAATTATTATTTTGAAAGTTATTCCAAAGAATTTTGGACAGGGGCATGTTTACCACTGTGTAGCATCACCTCTTCTTTGAACAGCACTCTGTAATGGTTTGGGAACTGAGGATACCACTTGCTGTAGTTCTGAAATGGGAATGTTTTCCCCATTCTTGCTTCATGGAGGATTAAAGCTGCTCAACATTTCAGATCACTGTTATAGTATTTTTCATTTTCACAATGTGCCAACATGCTTTCAGCGGGTCTTAACTACATCGGTACCTCTATTTTACTGCACGACCATCTCTGTCAGCTGAGGGCCCAAAGATTAGGGATTTTTTTTGCCATATTTGTGGATCTCCCACTCCTACTTCACCAGCTAACATGCTAGTTTTTTCCCATCTTCATTCCCCAGCATCTACAGCACAGGCCTACCCCTCACAGACCCTCTTCACCTGCCTCCGTTACCCAATCAATTCATCCACTCAGCCGTGGCCATCTCGCCCTCGGCTTGTTGTGTTGTGAAATTGCTCAAAGCAATTCAATTGATTCCAAGATTGAGAGAGGAGGAGCATGTTTACATAGAGCTGTGGATATGAACGTCCCTGAGGATTCCCTCCATATCAAACTAAAGCACAGGCAAAAAGTGTCTGCTTTGGTTGTCTTCATAAAGTGACATAAAATACCTGGGGTTCTCCCAACCGCACATGGAATATACTGAAAATACCTTATGTTACATTTCATGTACATTGTATATGCTTGTGGACACATGGTTGTCCATCATTTCTTTTAAAAACTACATAAAATTGGTCCTATTTGGTAAAATAACTATTTAAACTTCAACAGATGATGATTTGACATTAGTTAACATTAGTGAAGTCTGGTACCAATTTGGGACAATTAGCTCTGGGCTAAAAAGTGCACCAACCCTTCCCAAAGGTATTGGATGGAGCTCCATCACCGCAGAGAACCCAGTTTGTGAGGGGCTTATGGCGGTAGAGTCCACCCTTAATCCATGTTTCTCAGACAGGCCAGGGTTAATCTGGCTTTGGGAAACCGATGCTTGTTAAATAAATGTTGAGAATCAGGTTTAATACATTTGTTCCTTCTTCAGTAAAGCTACCAAGGAGCAAGGTTTCTCCCCAGTGTCTGGTTTATCCAGTTCTCTGAGCTGCTGCTTGGGTGAGGGAGGGGATGTAACTGGATCTGATCAGATATAAGCATACTGTCCTGTTACAAAATAAGTGCCATCTGCACAGTAAGAGCCAACACAAGCCTCATGTAAAATCAATCACTACGTCTTCAGCCTCAAACAAACACAAAGTGCAACATCACACCAGCCTTCCTCTGCTTAATATCACTGGATCAGCAAAGTACATACAGCATCACTCTCATCCTCTTTAAAAAAGCCAAACAATGCAGAGGATCAGCATCCACTGCCGCTTTTATAATGCCTTCCATTCGTTCAGATTTTACAATGGCTTCCATTCATTCAGACTTTCAAAGAAATCTACCTTCCTCTGAATATTTCTTCCACATCTCAGTCTTATAAGTCGATTCATGATCCAACTAATCCCAAACACGCTGAGTTGTCTTCTCGCAGTGGAAGAATGGACAGAAACACCTTGCGATTATCCTGTCTCTCAAAGTACAAATTTCAAGTTTTGGATTTAGAGAAAAAAACAAAAACAATTCACACAATTCTGTATAT